>NC_061111.1:184431531-184707522 GCF_002878395.1 Capsicum annuum
GTAATCTACTAATAAAGTCCATGGTAATACACTCCCACTTCCACTCGAGAATGGGAAATATCTAAATATAACCACCTAGATGCTGATGCTCGGCCTTTACCTATTGACAACATAGGCAACACACTACAGAGTTTTCCACGTCTCTTTTCATGACACTCCACTTATAATGTTGTCTCAAATTTCTATACATCTTAGTTGTGCTCGAATGAATAGAATATCTAGAGGTGTGAGCCTCATGTAGAATCAACTAGATCAAGTCATCGATCATTAAAACACAAACGCGACTATCAAATCTCAAAATGCCCTCAGAATCTAGGGTGCTACTTTCGAACTCACCTCTCATCACATGATCATGGAGAAAGCGAAGCTTACTATCTTCTTACTAATGATCCCAAATCTGTTCTCTTTTTAGCACTAGCAAGAATCCTCCTAGTGTCTAAACTATCAAGGCAAACCATCAAGTTAGATAAGGATTGAATGTCCTATTCCACCAACCTCTGAGAAACTAAAATACAAGCTACCCATACTTACTATCTTTCAACTCAAGAAGTCTGCTACCACATTTGTCTTACCCGGATGATACAAGATAGAGATATCATAATCCTTAAGCAACTCTATCCATCTATGTTGTCTAGCATTAAGCTCTCTCTGGGTGATAAGATTCTAAAGTCTGGGATGATCGGTGAAAATTTCACAAAGCACTCCATATAGATAATGTCTCCAAATTTAAACACGAAAACTACCATCGCCAACTCTAAATCATAAGGGGGATATTTGTGCTCGTGCACCTTAAGCGTCTCAAGGCATAAGCAATAACATGACCCTGATGCATCAAAACACAACCTAGACCGACACCAGAAGTATCACAAAATAAGGTGAATTGCTTACCCTCAACAAGAAGAGATAGAATAGAAGCTGAAATAAAAAATCCTTGAGCTTTCCAAAGCTCGACTCATACTCCTCAGACTATCAAAAGGGACCTCTTTCTGAGTCAATCTGGTCATAGGTGCTAAAAGTACAGAAAAACTCTTGATGAATCATCCGTAATAATTGGTCAAACCTATAAAGCTATGAAACTCAATTGGAGATGTCTATCTAGCCTAATCATGAATCACCTTAATCTTAGCTGGGTATACCATAATACTATCCTTAGACACCATATGTCCAAGGAATGTCACCAATTCAATTCAAAACTCACACTTAGAGAACTTGGACAAAAGCACATGATCTCTCAAATTATGGAGCACGATCCTCAAATGTTATGCATGCACCTCTCTACTCCTCAAATACACAAAGATGTCATCAATGAAAAACAAACTTAAAAGAATCCAAATAACGTCTGAATACTCGATTTGTCAAATCTATAAATGGGGTTGGGACATTAGTCAAGCCAAATAACATCACTAAGAACTCATAATGACCATAGCGAGTCCTAAAAGTTATCACCATAGCGAGTACTAAAAGTTATCTTTGAGATATCCTCAGCCAGAATCCTCAACTGATGGTAATCAGATCTAATATAAATCTAAGACAACAGTGTCGCTACTTGAAGCTGGTCAAACAAATCATTAATGTGAGGCATAGGATAATGGTTCTTCACAGTCACATTATTAAGATGCCAATAATCAATATACATACGTATAGAGTCATCTTTCTTCTTCACAAACAACATAGAAGCTCTCCAAAGAGACCCACTCGATCAAACAAAACCCTTACCAAGAAGATCCTAAAGCTAAGAATTCAGCTCCTTAAGCTTGGCAGGAGCTATACAGTAGGGTACCATAGAAATAGGTTGGGTTCCAGGCTCAAGTTCAATAGAAAACTCAATCTAATAGACAAGGAGAATACTAGGCAGACCAATAGGGAGCACAAGGAAACTCACAAACTATAGGAACAGAGTCAAGTGACAGACTCTCCACACTAGTATCACAAATATAAGTGAGATAAGATTTGTAACCCCTCAAAATAAGCCTTCTAGCATGAACATAAAAAATAATCCCCATCAACTTACGGCTAATCACTCCCTACCATATGAATGGGGTAAACAAAGCATGGCTAAGGTAACAATCTTGGTAAGACAATCTATGACAACATGAGAGTGGAATAACCAGTCTATGCCCAAAATCACATCAAAATACACCATATCTAGAATAATAAAATTAGTATGAATATCAATAGCTCTAAAAGTCATGACACAGGATATGAACAACCGATCCACTACTAAAAAATAACCCACGGGAGTAAACACACCTAATAGCACAAATAATCAATCCCAAGATAACTATAACCATGGAGCATAATAAACAGATAGATAAGAATAAGTGTATTGGGATCAAATAAAGGAAAGGTTGACTAACAGCTCACCAAAATCATATTTGTAATAATAGCATCTGAAGACTTATCCTCAAGTCTAATAGGTACTGCATACAACTGACCATGCCAACCACCTGGCTATGCTCCTGACCAACATCCTATCCTGCCTACCTAAGAACCTCCTCGAGTACCCTAGAAACCACCCCTATGACCCTGAGAACCACCTTCAATTAAGAGATGAACTACTTTATTAGGGGCAACACTCTGAGATAAAGCAATAATCACCCCACGACTAGGGTAATCTTGCGAATAGTAACCATGAGCTCCACAACTATAGCATGTCACCTGAGCTAAACCAGAACTAATAGATCCGACTGACACAGGACACCACCACATCTGGAATGACTGGAAGATGGACATCTCAAAGACTAACCACTACCCTAACTAAGGCAATCACTAACACTAGACTGGCCTCCGCCAGCAATCTAAAGCACTACCTAAACAAGTCCACTTGGCTAAATCTGAGGCTGATAAGATAGACATAGAGCATATGTACTATAAAAATGGTTGCCTCTAAACCGAGATCTACTACGTCTCTAACTAAAACTGCCCTGGTGTCTAGGACTCTTATTGATGCTCCACGGGCCTTACAATACATCTCCTCCATAAGTTGAGCATGATCAAAAACCTTAAAAAGGACCTATCACATCAACCAAGCTCTGAGTAGACATACAAAGGGGAGGTCTCAACCCTCTGACAAAGCAACAAACTATCTCATACTCACTATCTAGAATAGAAGTGGCATGCCTAGACAACTTATGAAAATGAGCCTTATACTCCACAACTATCATGAAGCCCTACTCTATCTAGAGAACTAATCCCTCAAACAATCCCTAAGTCTATGAGGTATGTACTTTTCGAAAAAAATCTCAGAGAATTGAGTCCATGTCAAAGGAGAAGATCCAGCTGGTCTAGAATCCATATAACTTCTCTACAAATGTCGAGTTGCCAAGTCTAACTCAAATATGGTGTAATTCATACCATGAGTCTACAAAGGGCCTAAATGACAAAGCATATCCTCACAACCAATCAGAAACTCATACGCATCCTTGATCGAAGCACTAAAAAACCTAGGCGGTGCTAATATTAAGAATTTACCCAATATTTTATGCTTCTTAATAGACATAGCAGGTTGTACAATAACTAACAGAGCAACCACCAGCTAAGAGATCATCGGTGCAAGAGGAATCTCAACTCTGGGGGCCGCAGTTATAGGCTGCACCCCCACCTCCATACCACTCTGATCCATATACTGTTCACCATAAGATAGGCACCACCAAATAACCCCAAAAGCTAAACTAAAGCATCTTTGAGCACTAAAGAAGAAATAAACCCTGGTAGAACCTAGGTTGGTCCCTAGCCCACTACTAGCTGGGGTGGAAGAATCTCTGACTTAGGAGCAAGAATAAGGTCTATTGAAGGACCCCTATCCTAGCCCTTAGCTGGGGATATATCTAATGGCTATCCATGACCTATAGGTCATGCATAAATAGAAGAAGGATCCCTAGGATCAGTCTCAGGACCCTCGTCACATATAGTGGTAGCATGTGTCTTGGCTATTTGTGAAGGAGTGAAATCAAAGGAATATTTTATAAACCAAATTAAAGTCTTAGCATGATATAAGTAAAAGAAGTGGAAAACTCCTAAGAATGTTCCAAAGCCTCTCAAAGATAGGAAACAAATGTCATCATTCTGATCCACATGACTATTAGATATTTGCTCTTGTACCAACAATATTAGTGTAACCTGGCTCTGATACCAAATTGTTATGACCCGATTTACAAGTCATGATGGAGCCTACTCTGTTCCATAGTAGGTAAGCCAAACCAAAGACCAAAGATAAACATAATAGTTTAACTTGGTGTAAATGCCCAATCATAGGCAAAAATCAACAATACAACTTATAACTAAGCATAGCATTTGAAATAGATAAAATAGTCAACATAAAAATCATCTCACGACCTAATAGAGCTAGTACAAGAGCATCTAGTAATAATAATATGACCTAAACCTTTAAATAGTCAACATAATCTTGTATTAAAACTAAAGACTAGACATGAAAGATAAAAGGAAAGAGGTAGGGTATGTCGGTTAGATAAACACTTCCACAGTTACAGTTTTAGTTTTAGTATTAAGTAAAGAACTCAGACAGTTCTACAGAACCACGACTATCAGTTATCAGTTACTCAGCCATCAAAATTTAGTACTCAGTTTTAGTATAATCTCAGATACATCATGTATATCTACATGCATAGTATTGCATGTTTAGTATGTTCAGCAATTACAGTTTTGTATGTACACTCATCCAGTTACTTCATGATGTTTATTTAGTCAGTTATTATCTCATGCATATGAACCCATTTTTATTAGCCGTACCTCACTTAGCATACCAATACATTCCATATACTGATGCATACTCTCTTTTGCACTATGATATCTCATATCATAGGTTCAAACATTTAGGCTCCTGACCGTACTTAGTAGCTCAAGCTATCAGCAGAAAATATAGTGGTGAGTCCTCATATTTTGAGAATAGAGTTTATTTATTTCAATATTTTAGCAGTTCAGTAGTTAATTCAGTCAGAGTTAGTTGGGGGTTTGTCCTATCAATTCCATATTCAGACAGTTAGAGGTTTTTATACTAGCATTGTCAGTTATTCAGTTTTCAAATATTATTATTAGTTATACTCAGTATTATTTTAGTAATTTGAGAACCTTATGGCATTTTCAAATTTTTTCTGCATATATATTTCACAGCAAGTACTAGTCATGGGTTAGCTTGTGGTCTTTCAGGGTCATAAATAACGTGTGACACCCAGGTTATAGTCTCGAGGCATTACAAACTTGGTATCAGAGCCTAAGGTTCTAAAGAGACCTAGGGAGTCTAAAAGCCACGTCAATTAGATTCTTGTTCATTGTTGTGTAGCGTGCCACACTTATGGACAAAAGGCTATGAGGCATTTTTAGGAAAAAGTTCCCTTCTTTCAGTGTTTATATCGTACGAGTGAGAATGATCTTAAGTTAAACTCTCTATATAATCCAACTTTTATTTCCATTTACCGAACATGCCTCTAAAAAAGACCAACAGAAGAAGAATTGGGCACCTGCCAACTCCTCTGCCCATTTAAGAAGATCCCCTGAATGAGCACATTTCTTATGTAGAATTTAGAGCAGCCTTCACCACTCTAGCTCATTCTACAGTAGCCCAAAATGAACTCCCAACCACTGTTCAGGTCAACCCAGTGGCCAATATCGCTACAACAAAAATTTAGGACTTCACTCGAATGAACCCTTCTTCATTTTTAGGGTCTAAGTCTGAAGAGGGCCTACAAGAATTCCTTGACATACAGAAGCTCACAGATACTATGGGGGTAAATTCTAGTGAGAGTGCTAATTTAGCTACTTATCAGTTGCAGGATATGCCTCATACATGGTTTAAGTAGTGGAAGGTAGATAACGGCACAGAGGCAGCGCCTATAGATTGGGAGGAGTTTGCTACTGCCTTTCTAGATAGGTTTTTCCTATTGAAGTAGAAGGAAGATAAGGTTTTAGAGTTTATTAACATAATACAAGGTAGCATGATAGTAAAGGAGTATTCTATCAAGTTTAGTCAGCTATCTAGATATGCTCCTCATATGGTAGCTAATAGTAGGTCTAAAATAAGCAAGTTCATGTTTTGTATGTCTAATAGTATGGTCAAGGAGTGTCGGACCACAATGTTGATTAAGGAGATGGACTTGGCTAGGTTCATGGTTCATGATCAACAGATTGAGGATAAGAAAACTAAGGAAAAAGATATGGAAAAAAAGAGGGCTAGAACAGGTAGCTTCAGTTTTGCTCAGCCTAAGTCAGAGGGTGGAAATCATTCTTAGTTCTTCCCCAAATCTTTTGTCCTATATCTATCCTCATCCAGTGCTTCGGTGCCTAAATTTAGAAATGGTAATAAGCATAGGGCGCCAGGCTCTAAATCTTAAGGTAGTGTTAGCAATGCTCGAACAAATCCTCTTTGTAAGAAATATGGCAGAAATCATCAGGGTGTCTGTAAGGATGTCAGTGATGTGTGTTTTGGGAGTGGTAAGCCAGGTCATAGAATAATAGAATATCCTCAAGTGGATTCACAAAGTTAGCATAATCGTCCCCCAACTCATTCCAGTCACCCATCTCAGTAGGGTGCCATTTCAAGTGCCACTAGTGGGCAACACCCAAATAGGCTAAATGCACTCCAGTCTTGACAAGATCAAGACTGTTCTCCTGATATGGTCACTGGTACGTTACAAGTTTACCATTTACATGTTTATGTTTTGTTAGATCCTAAAGCATCCCTATCTTTTGTAACTCCTTATATAGCTATCAATATCGGAGTCAGTCCTGAAATCCTAATAGAGCCTTTCTCAGTCTCTACCCTAGTGGGTAAGTTTATCATAGCCCAGTGGGTATAGATAAACTTTTCGGTTATGGTGTCTCAGAAAGTTACTTTAGTAGACTTAGTAGAGTTAGAGATGATGGATTTTGATGCCATTCTCAGCATGGATAGGCTCCATTCATGCTATGACTCAATTGATTATGGAAATAGAATCGTCCATTTTTAGTTCTCGAATGAACCTGTCCTATAATGGAGGGGTAGTACCACAACGCTTAAAGGTCAACTTGTTTCATACCTTAGAGCGAGAAAAATGATATCCAAGAGATGTGTCTATCATTTGGTGTGAGTCAAACACTCTAGTTCTAATACTCCAAATCTTGAGTCAGTTTTAGTAGCAAGTGAATTTCTAGATGTGTTTCTCAAAGATCTCTCTGAAGTTCCTTCCGAAAGGAAAATTGACATCAAAATAGACCTTCTGTCTGATACTCAACCTATCTCTATTCTTCCATATAGAATGGCTCCAGCCAAACTTAAAAAGTTGAAAGAACAGTTGAAGGACCTCTTAGACAAAGGATTCATCTGTCCTAGTATATCCCCTCGGGGTACACCAGTTCTATTCGTTCAAAAAAAAATACAGTTCTCTTAGAATATGTATAGAATATCATCAGTTAAGCAGAGTCACCATCAAGAATAAGTACCCACTTTCTAGAATTGATGACTTGTTTAACCAACTTCTGGGTACTAATTACTTTTTTAAGATAGACCTCATATCAAGCTATCATCATCTTAGAGTTAGAGAATGTGACATTCTAAAAACAACTTTCAGAACCCGGTATGGTCACTTCGGGTTTGTATTTATGTCATTTGGTCTTACCAATGCCCCAATAGCTTTCATAGACTTAATGAACCATGTGTTCAAGTAATTCTTGAATATGTTCTTCATAGTCTTTTTGATGACATTCTTGTCTACTCCTATAGTGAAAATAATCATGCAGACCATCTTAGGATAGTATCATAGACCCTCAAAGCCCATCATTTGTTCACCAAATTTAGTAAATGTGAATTTTGTCTAAGATAAGTAGCTTTCCTTGGTAATATTGTTTCTAGTGATGATATTAGAGTGGATCTGCAAAAGTCCGAAGCAGCTAAAAACTGGACAAGACCCATCTCTCCATCAGATATCAGGAGTTTCTTAGGTTTGGCTAGCTATTACAGATGGTTTGTTGAAGGATTTTCATCTATTACATACCACATGTCCATATTGACTCAGAATAAAGTTAAGTTTCAGTGGTCAGATTCTTGTGAGAAGAGTTTGCAAGAGTTGAAGACTCGACTCACCACAGCCTTAGCTTTGACTTTACCCGATGGTTCAGATGGATTTGTTGTATATTTTGATGCTTTGAGAGTTGTCTTGGGGTGTGTTTTAATGTAGAGGGTTAAGGTTGTGTCCTATGCCTCTAGATAGCTTAAGCCCCATGAAAAGAATTATCCTACCCATGATCTTGAATTAGCTGCTGTTGTGTTTGCCTTAAAGATTTGGAGGCACTATTTTTATGGGGTGCATGTTGATGTATTCATAGACCATAAAATCTTGTAGTATGTGTTTTCACAGAAAGATTGAACTTGATCATAGAAAGTAGTTAGAGTTGTTAAAAACTATGAGATGAGTGTTCTGTATCATCCGAGAAAGGCCAATGTAATGGCATATGCCTTCAATAGGTTTTCTATGGGTAGTATTGCTCACGTTGAGGATGGTAAGAAGATGTTAGTTTAGGAAGTTCATCAGCTTGCCAGACTAGGTGTCCATTTGGTTGATTCAGCTGAGGGTAGTGTATCGGTCCAGAAGAGTATAGAATCTTCTTTAGTTTCTAAGGTAAAAGAAAAGTAGGATAGGGATCCCAGTTTAGTTAAGCTGAAAGAGTTAGTCAGAGACCAAAAAATAGAGGTTTTCTACTAAGGGGGAGATAGTGTGTTGCATTTCCAGGGTAGGCTTTATGTGCCAAGTGTAGATGGCTTGAGGCAGCAAATTCTTGCAGAAGAGCATGGTGTGCATTACTCTATTCATCCAGGGGCCACTAAGATGTACCACGATTTGTAGGAGATCTATTAGTGGAGTGAGATTAAGAGGGATATTGCAGAGTTTGTGGCTAAGTGCTTAACATGTCAGCAGGTTAAGATTGAACATCAAAAGCCTAGTGGGTCTATGCAAGAGTTCTGTATTCCCACTTGGAAGTGAGAGGAAGTGAACATGGATTTTATGATAGTTTGACCCATACTCATCAACAACATGATTTGATTTGGGTCATTGTAGACAGGATGATCGAATCTGCCCTTTCCTTGCTAGTTCACACCTCTTACTCGGTTGAGGACTATTCCAGGATCTATATCAGAGAGTTGGTTAGGTTGCATGATGTCCCATTATCCATTATTTTAGATAGAGGTATGCAGTTTACCTCTCACTTTTGGAAATCCTTCCAAAAGGGTCTTGGTGCCTAAGTCTACTTCAATACAGCCCTTAACCCTCAGACAGATGGTCAAGAAGAAAGGACCATTCATATTTTAGAAGATATGTTGAGAGCGTGTATCGTTGACTTTAAGGGCACTTGGGATGACCACTTGCCTTTGATTGAGTTCGCGTATAGTAACAGCTATTATTCTAGTATCCAGATAGCTCCATTTGAGGCTCTTTATGGGAGGAGATGTATATCTCCCATTGGTTGGTTTGAGGTAGGTGAGGCCACGGTAGTAGGGCGGCCTTACTTGGTGTTTGATGCCTTAGAGAAAGTACAGTTGATCAGGGAGAGGCTTAAGACAGCCCAGAGCCGACAAAAACCTTATGCAGATATGACAAGGAAAGATCTTGAATTTGAGATTTGTGATTATGTGTATTTGAAAATCTCTCCCACGAAGGGGGTGAAGAGGTTTGGTAATAAGGTAAGCTTAGTCCCCGATAAGTTGGTCCTTATAGGATTCTGAGTCATTTTGGTAAGGTAACTTATAAGCTTGAGTTACAGGCAGACTTAACATCAGTGTATCCAGTGTTTCATGTCTCCTTTCTAAAGAAGTGCATAAGTGACCCTACCGTTGTAGTCCCTATAGAGAGGGTAGAGGCTCAAAATAGTCTCTCTTATGAGGAAGTCCCAGTCGAAATCCTTGATCGTCAGATTCGAAGACTAAGGAACAAAAAAGTTCCTTTGGTTAAAGTTATTTGGTGGAATCAGTCCGTTGAGGGAGCTACTTGGGAAGCAGAGGCATACATGCAAACCAAGTATCCTCACCTCTTCTCCGCAAACTTAGACTAATCCTAAGGTTACAACCTTCCTTAGATTTACTCTATTTCATGCTTAGTTATAGCTGCATAACATTCTCGTATCATTCATGCATTCATGAAATAGTTCAGTCATGTGTCATGTCTCTAGAATTCAGTCATTCTTCAGTTATACATGTCAGTGTAAGTATAGTTCCTAAGTTCCACTCAGTTCAGTCAGTCTCATTCGACGACAAATATTCCCAAGAGGGAGATATTGTAAGACCCCACAAAGTCCTAGTCATTTCAGTACTATAGAGCATGCCAAAAGAGGTCCCAGACTTAGAAAAAATCAGCTAAGTGTTAAGGCTTAGAAGCATTTTATCCTTCGTAATTGGACGATCTTATTTTCAATCCGTGCAATCTTAGAATGTCAACTTTTAAGTTGATTCATGATCAAGGATGTCAATAGGTCATATTGGGTAAGTTTCAGAATTTTTGGACATTGTTAAAGTCATGTTTTGATGCCCAAAATAGTGCATTGATGCTATCAGACTGCAACGCATCAGTAATCGCGTTGATAACATTGGCATGAAAGTTAGCAATCGCGTCGACACCATCGACGCCGTGCATCAAGTATCGCATCGCTGGGCATATTTTTCTCATTAACCTTTAACTTTTCAAGGGTAATTAGGTTCTTTTCCCCTCACCCAATATAGTTAAAATACGAAATTAAGGATCCAAAGGGAAAAGATACTTGCATTTTCACAAAATACTCTCAAGAACAAATACCTAGTTTCTAAAGAAGTGCATAGGTGACCCAGCAGTTGTAGTCCCTAAAGAGAGTGTAGATGTTCAGAACAATCTCTCTTATGAGGAAGTTCCAATCAAAATCCTTGATTATCAGATTCGCAGACTAAGGAAAAAATAAGTTCATTTGGTTAAAGTTCTTTGGAAAAATCAGTCCATTGAGGGAGCTACTTGGGAAGCAGAGGCAGACATGTGAACCAAGTATCCTCACCTCTTCTCTGCAAACTTATACTCAGCCTAAGGTAATATCCTTCATTTGATTTACTCTATTCCATGGTCAGTTACAGTTGCATAACATTCTCATATCATTCATTCATTCATAAAACAGTTCAGTCATGTGTCATGTCTCTAGAATTTAGTCATTCTTCAGTTATGTACATCGGTGTAAGTACAGTTCCTCTCAGTTTAGTCAGTCTCATTCGAGGATGAATGTTCCTAAGGGGGAGATATCGTAATACCCTACAAAATCCTAGTCATTTCAGTCCTATATATCACTTTAAAAGTGTTAAGACGTAGAAGCATTTTAGCCTTCGTAATTGGATGATTTTATTTTTTATCCTTACGACCTTAGAATGTCAATTTTTAAGTTGATTCATGATCAGGGATATCAATAGGTCATATTGGGTGAGTTTCAAAATTTTTGAAAATTGTTAAAGTTATGTTTGGATGCCCAAAATAGTGCATCGATGCGATCAGGCTGTGATGCATCAGTAATCGCATTGACAACATCAACACGGCACGTGGATACCATCGCTGCGGCACGCCTGGTATCACGTTGCTGGGCATATTTTTCTCAATAACCCAACTTTCAAAGGGCAATTAGGTCCTTTTTGCTCACTCAATTCAGATAAAACATGAAATTAGGGATCCAAAGGGGCAAATATAGTCATTTTTTCACAAAATACTCTTAAGAACAAATCCCTAGCTTCTTCAAGTTAAAGATCAAGTTCCACGAAATCCCCAACAATCTTCACAAAATCTACAATCAAGGTATGTTAGGTGTTCATCCTTGGTTCTCCTTCCACCTTTGGAGTTCTTGAACCCTTTTCAAAAACTTGAATTATGACTCCCATGTTATAAATTAAATTATGCTCATGTTTGTGTTGTTGTAAGGATTTCAAGTTAAGATCTATTATGAGTTCCATGAAATTATGTTAGCATGAGTGTTGAATTATGAATCTCTCATGTTAAAAGCCTTGAATTTTCAAGTTACATGTTGAAGTTATGATGCCCTTTGTGTTTATTTTTCATGTATCACAACCATGCTCCCCAAGTGTTTGATAAAATGTCCATTGAATTAAATAGTGTAATCATGACATGTTAACATGTGTTTTCATTTATGTACAAGTTCATGACCTCCAAGTATTTGACAAAATGTCCCAGTGATTGAATTGTGAACAATTGACTATTGCATTGTTTTTAAGATTTGCTATGTTTTATTATTGATGTTATCGAGTCCTGGGGGTATTTATTAACCACATCTAGGTGTTTACTAAGTTGCAGTAGTTGTAGAATATTCCCAGTAAAGGTTAAGAACCGTAGTACTCAGTCAGTTAACAGAACTTAGTGAACTCAGTCTAGTATAGTCAATCAACACGATCAGTGTCAGTTTCAGTGTCGATTCAGTTGGGACTAGAATTTAATACCGAGCAAACCCAGAGATGGGGCTATTCCTGCCAGTAGAGGTTTTGACGCTTAGTAGCAATCCCTGCATTACAGAACTATATAGCCAACATAGGGTAAGTCGTCCTCCTGCCAGACTAGGGTTGACGCAATCATATATATATATATATATATTTCATGAGTCTTTCTGCCAGATTAGGGTTGACACAACTTTGTTAGTATCCCATGGCACGGTGCTAACACCCTTCCAACTGGGGTCATAGGTTGGACCCCAAATCAATCTGTATCGGGGTATGTCGGTTAGATGAACACTCCTACAGTTACAGTTTCAGTCTCAGTATTCATTAATGAACTCAGATAGTTCTACAGAACCATGGTTATCAGTTTCCAGTTACTCAACCATCAGAATTCAATACTTAATTTTAGTATAATCTCAGATACATGATGTATATCTACATGTGCAGTATTGTATGTTCAGTATGTACAACAGTTGCAGTTTTGCATGTACACTCATCCAGTTACTTTATGATGCTCATTCAGCCAGTTATCCTCTCATGCATATGAACCCATATCAGCCTTACCTCACTTAGCATACCAGTACATTCCATGTACTGACGCATACTCTCTTTTACGCTATGACGTCTCATATCATAGGTTCAGACGCTCAGGCTCCTGACTATACTTAGCAGCTTAGGCTATCAGCAACAGATATAGTGGTGAGTTCTAATATTTCGAGGACAAAGTTTATTTATTTCAGTATTTCAGCAATTCAATAGTTAATTCAGTCAGAGTTAGTTTGGGGTTTGTCCCATCAACTCCATATTCAGATAGTTAAAGGCTTTCAGACTAGCATTGTTAGTTATTCACTTTTCAGATGTTATTTTCAGTTATACTCAGTATTATTTCAGTATTTTGAGAACCTTATGGCATTTTCAGATTTTTTTCGCATATATATTTCAGTATTATATTCAGTGCTTATAGCAGGTACCAGTCATGAGTTAGCTTGTGGTCCTTCGGAGTTGTAAGTACCGTGTGACGCCCAGGGTGTAGTATCATGGTATTACAATAATATTGTTAAATGCTCAAAAATCACGTTCTTGAGCTAAAGCAAGCTACAAACACTTAATTCCTTCACAATTTTAGAGCTTATGGTGGTTTTAAATGGTGATAATAACTTAAAGCCTAAGATGAAAAAGAAGAGAAAGAACTATTTATAATATACCAGCGATGGCCTCTTAAGTGGCTAAATGATTGCTAAAGTGATCACCACTTAAGAGCACAATGGTCGCTAAAGCGGCCAAGCCTTGGATGATAAGTCAATGCTAAAACAATCTAGATCTATTTAAGCGACTAGCACTAAAGCTGTCTCTAGGCCACTAAAGCATCTATACTAGATAATTTGGCACCTGCTAAATTCAACAAGTCCCATCGGACTCCTATCTGATGCTTCGTATTATTTCAAAATCCCATATACACGAACAAACTATGCTACCTTACCAAATTTGACATTCCAAACTCAATGGCATCATCAAAATCTCCATATGAGGTCTTTTCAATAAAAAGAGGGTCCCATACCCAAAGGTTTATTTTAGCCAAAATCAACCCTATAGCCCAAAAGTAGTCCAAAAGTTTTGGTCTAAGACCCATTTCTGAACTTCAAAAGCTCCAAAACAGAGAAATGACTCTAAAACCAAATGAAATGCCTGGTAACTGAATGGTTGGTCTTAGCAAGTCATAAATGACCTAGGGTAGCTATAAAAAAGCTTTAAATACAAAAAAAATGAAAATGGAGAAACTTTCCCAGGAGGGTCATTACAACATCTACTACTAAAAGTTTTTTCATCTGTGAAAGTTAAGGATTAAGAAGATACTGAATGTTTAAAAAAGTAGGGATACTAGGTTCGTATATCACGCACGGTCTCCTAGGTAGCCTTCTCAACCGGACAGTGTTTCCACTAACCTTAACGACATTAATATATCTGAAGTAGAACCATTTGACATTTGTAGCTAAAATAGACACAAGCTCCTCTATGAATGTCAACCTCTCATCCAGCTGAACCACTTTCCACCAAAGCATGTGAGACTCATCCAGAATAAAACACTGTAACATAAATACATAAAAACTGGATGGATGGCTCAAAGGATTGAGGCAAATCCAACTCATATTCTACCTCTCCAGTTATTTGTAGGATCTCAAATGGACTAATATACCTGGGGATCATCTTTCCTCTCCGCTTGAACCTCATCACCCCTCCATGGGCGATACTCGCAAAAAGACCTACTAACCAACTCTGCACTTCAAGGCACAAAATCTATGATCAACATTACTTTTCTGTGTTCTATAAGGTATCTGTAGCCTATCCAGAATCACCCAAACCCAATCCAAAGACTCATAAAGCAAATCTAAACCACAGGGCCTATCCTTAAAAATCTCAAACCAACCATCCAAAGATTGACAATGCCTACTATACAACACCTCAAATGGTGCTATTTGAATACTCAAATAGTAGATACTATTATAAGCAGCTCCGCTAAATCTAAAAATTGCTCTCACTAACCTATAAATTCCAAAACACAAACACGGAGCAAATCCTCCAACACCCAAATAATCCACTCTAACTACCAATTAGTCTAGGAAAGAAAAGTGGTGCTAAGGTCAAGACAGGTACCCAACTCCTCCTAAAATATCCTTCAAAAGCTAGAAGTAGTTGAGAGCCAATAATAGACACGGGTACCTCATGAAGGTGAAAAATCTCTCGAATATAGACACGGGCCAACCTCTTGGCATTGAAGGAATTCTGAAAGGGATGACATGGTTAGAATTGTTCAATCGATCTACAATAACCCAAATGCTATCAAAACCATGAGAAGTGCAAGACAAACCACCTACAAAATCTATAGTGACCTGTACCTATTTCCACTCAGGAATGGTTAGCCTTTGAAGTAATTAACTTTGACTCAAATGCTCAACCTTCACCTGCTAAAAATATAGGCATCAATCTACAAAATCTTCTCTATCTCTCTGTATATTACTTCACTAATAATGCTGGCTTAAGTCTCAATACATCTTAGATGTCTTGGGGTGAATAGAATATTTAAAGCTATGAGCCTCTCGAAGTATCAAATGAATTAAATCTCTAACCCTTGAAGCATAAATATGATTATTAAATCTCAGAATACCCTTCTAATATTAGGTAGCCCTCCTGGACTCACCTCTCAGTACCTAATCTCAAATACTATAAAACTTGTTATCCTCAAACTGATGGACCTAAATCTACTCCAACAAGGTACATCTAGCCTCAACACTTCCAAAAATCCTTGTAGGGTAAGAAATATCAAGTCAAAATATCAAGTTGGCTAAGGACTGGATGTCCAATACCAATATCGCTCCAAAAATAAAATCAAGGACAAGCTACCTATGCTTATTGCCTTCCAGCTCAAGGCATCCACTACTATATTTTCCTTACCTAGGTCATATAGAATAGAGATGTCATAGTCCTTCGTCAACTCAATCCATATGTGTTGCTTTAATTTAGCACCCTCTAGGTCATAAGTTGCTTAAGGCTATAATGGTCAGTGAATATCTTATAGCAAACACTATACAAGTATTTCCTCCAAATCATAAGTGCAAAAACTATCGTGTCTAACTTCAAATTATGAGTTGGGTAGTTACGCTCGTGCACCTTCAATTGCCTAGATGCACATGTAATAACACAATCCTGCTGCATTAGAAAACCCCCAAACTAACACCAAAAGCAATGTAATAGATAGTGAACCCCTCATTCTTAACTAGAAGAATCAGAAAAAGAGCTGAAGTGAGCAAGTCCTTGAGTTTCAAAAAGCTTGCCTCACAACTTGTAGAACACTAAAATAGAACCTCTCTCTTATTCAATCATAGATGCTATAATAGTAGCAAATCTCTCAATAAACCACCTGTAGTAGATTGTTAATCTAATAAAACTGCAAACCTCAGTGGGAGACATAGGCCTAGCATAATCATGACTAGCGATAATCTTCAACATATACGCTATAATACCATCATTAGACACCATATTATTTAAGAAATCTATAGACTTAAGCTAGAAATCACACTTTGAGAACTTAGCATAAAACTTATGATCTCTCAAAGTGTTGAGCACAATCCTCAAATGTTGCTCATACTCCTCCCTACTGCTTGAATAAACAAGGATATCATCAATAAAAAGATCATAAAGGATACAAATAAGGCCAAAAAATGAGGTTCATCAAGTCTATGAATGTTGTTAGGGAATTGGTTATCCCAAAAGACATCACTAAGAATTCGTAATGGTCGTAGGGAGTCCTAAAGGCTTTCTTAGGGATGTTATCATCCCAGATCCTTAATTACTATAATCAAACCTCAAATAAATCTTAGAAAAAACTATTACACCCTAAAATTGGTCAAGTAAATCATCGATACGAGTCATAATATATTTATTCCTTATTGACACTTATTCAAGTTCCTGTAGTCGATATACATAGGCGTAGGACCGTAACTCTTTCTCACATATAGAATTGGAGCACCCCAAGGCGATATGCTCAATCTAATCAAACCCTTACCCAAAAGATCCTGAACTTAAATATTTAGCTCTTTTAGCTTAGTAAGAGACTTACAATGAGGAGACATGAGAATATATCAGGTAGCTAACTCGAGGTCAATATCATACTTTATATTATGCTTAGGAAGAAGATTAGGTAGGTCGGTAGGAAAAATATCAAAAAATCATGAATAATACGAATAGAGTCAAGAGAAGGATAATTAACACTAACATCTTGAACATAAGAAAGGAATAACTCACAACCCCTTAATACCAGTCTCCTATCATAAATATAAAAAATAATTTCCTTTGAGACACAGCTAAAAGAACCCTTTCACACAACTGGGGGTAGACCAGGCATATTTAAGATAACTATCTTGGCAAAGTAATCCAAGATTGCATAATAGCGGATAACCAGTCTATGCCTAAAATCACATTAATATCCACCATATCTAACATAATAAGATCAACCTAAGTATCCTACTCCCAAACAGTCATATGAAAAACTGCCTAGCTACTTTTATATGCTAGAAAAACTTATCCAGCTTTGCATATGAGATTGCATAAGTCTGAAGATAAGTATTTCCTTTATGCAGTTGTGGTGATATATGCCTCAATAAAGGGATGGAAATTTTATCGGCCAAATATTATTGTTGATGGAAGTTTCCTCAAAGTCACATACAAAGGAACAATGTTAACACCTAGCACATTGGATGCAGCAAATGAGAAAAAAATAATAAGTTATAACTTTATTTTAGCACTATTGCAGTATATTAAAATTAAATATATTCTACTATGTAGGAAGTCTACTGCCACTGGCTTATGTAGTAGTGGATTTAGAGAAGGATGCGTCATGGTAGTGATTTTTTTAGCATATCAAAATAACATATAGTTAGAGATAAATGATGAATATCATTTCAGATAGGCATGATAGTATCATTATAAAAGCTATAACAACTTATGATAGAGTTCCTCACTTTTCTTGCATCTAATATCTATGAAAAAATATCATGAAAAACTTTAAGATGTGACATTATAAGATCACAGAGTTGTTCTACACTATAGGATCGTTTGGTTGGGAAACAAGTTATGTTGTGATTAGATGTCTTGGGATTAGTTATCCTGGCATTATTTTTTAGTGGTTGTTTGGTTTGTGGAACTAAAAGTAATATGCATTGAATTCTTTATAAGAATTATTTTTATGAAAATTATATTGATACGAAGAACTATGATCACATGCATTGAAATAAAGGTTCTATCATATCATATAAACAAAAGAAAAATAAAGGTTGGGAAACTGCAGTGTTGATCCGAATCATATGACAAACTCATTAGCCCCATCACTAGAGTAAATAATTCAATCAATTGATTTTATCAATGGTGTTGCTCCTTATCTGTAATAGGAAAGTAAAACTAAAAAGATACACATGAATGTGAAAAGTAGAAAGGCTCTTGTTTACTATAGAACGTATTTTCAAAAAAAATGTGATTAAATAATTAACAAAATGAAAAAGGTGATATAGTGACAATCCCTAATAACTTTATATTAAAACATATATGAAAAATCTTGCAACTAAATAATGAGTATAGTGAATACTCCAAAATAAAAAAAGAACTGAAATAGAATTAAAATATTTTAAAGCTTCAAGAACACAGCCAAGCTCCACCACTATTTTTAAATTAGTTATCATCATCCACTGGAAATACCAAATATCCATAATGTAAACAGAATCCATTTGAATAATTTTCAGCTTATGAAACTTGTCCCATACAATTGAAAAGTACCATATGTTCGAAGTCATGATCTGCCATAATGAAAATTCTATCAATCCATTGCTAATTTACAATGTGATACCCATTTTCTACTTCTCCTCAAGGAAACAAATAGGATTTTAAAAATGAGAAGTAAAGTGGATGCCACTGCTCCAACTATGATAGGAACCATCTATTTGTGATTAGTGATGTAGAAAATAAAGAGAAAGAGTGTAACATGCATTTGCATTTATCTGTATGCTTCTAATATTTAAGTGTGAATTTTTCTCTCAAGGATCTATTAGGATAACTAACAATATTTGGAAACACAATTATAATTTCACTATGTATAAGTTCACCATATGATGGTGTGGCTAAGAAAGTTTGTGAAAGAAAAAGAAGTGAACGAAAGAGGGGATAGTAGTGTTACTATCTTTGAAAGAGATGGAAGAAATTAAAGGGCCATATCTTCCTCTTCCAGGGGTAGCGCTTGTTCCTTTCTCAGCATATTGAAAGCGCACTTCTAGAATTCCACCTTCTACAACTACATTGAATATTTTTTTCAAAGTGTTTGGAGGGTAATTTGATCATTTTATGACTTTATACCAAGCTAAATTATGTTGAGATTATTTATACCACCTAAAGGAAGAGATAACTTCTCCTGGTTCTATTTGTTAATCTCAGGATAAGTTATTCCAACTTGAAAATAAAATAAGGCACCTAAAATTTTATCCCAAAATGATTATATTATCTCGGGATTATTTGTTTTAATGCCTTACTACAAATCACCTCTATGGGAATAACTTACACACAACTGAAGTTTAATAAAAATATGAAAAAAGTCGAGAAAATAGACAATAGGGTTAAAGAATACTTATTTGATATAAGGTATGTGAAGTGGACATGTGTGCCCAGGTAAATAGAACTTGGACAATGACTTCCAATATCACAGAGGCCATAAGTTCAGTAAACAAGATAGCTAGAGAGCTGACAATTTTACCACTCTTTGATTTCATGCGACTGCTAACTCAAAAGTGGAATAACAACAACAGGTCAAAGGCTGAATTTTTAGGTTTCTTCCTTGGTGAAAAGTATCATGAAATTCTGAATTTAACAAAGAAGAAACAGACAAACTAAAGTCAAGTCAGAGGTATCGTAATTGAATCATATTTGTAAATAGAATATGATATTATAAAATAATTTACTTTTAGTAATTGTAGGTTCAGGACTCATCCAACTACTTGCATATGGTACTACACACTTCATAGTTAACCTTCAATAAAGGAAATATAATTATAGCAGGTTCTAATTAGATGAATTGCCATGCCCTCATGCTTTACCAGTTGCATACAAAATGAATCTTGAGTATAAGGAATACTGCTCCCCATACTATACACAAAATTTGCTGCAAAGTGTCAGATAGACAATTTTCCTAATTTAAGCACTTAAGATGTGCCATTGCATATAACAACATGGATAGGGCTATACTAAACTAGAAAAAGACCACCTAAAAGACCATAAAAATCAAGAATGAAAATAGGTGAGGGTACAAAATGCAAGTGATCTACTAATTCATACAACAACTGTGGACAATCTGATCACAATCGGAAGATGTGTAAAAATGTACACACCAAAAGATAAAGTATCCTATACATATAAATATTCCAAACCAAAAGATGAATTTTTCAATTATTTAAAAACAATACATGCATATGAAATGTTTCCAAATACTTGCTTGGAAAAAATATACATTTTTATAGTATTATTGACTGCAAGCTGTTATTTTAGATGTTATTAGATAACTTTCATATGACTGCAAGATTTTATTTTGGATTCTATTGAATAAAATTGATATAATTTATTGTATAAATGCTTTTGAGTATTATTAGTATTGCATAAGCTGTTAAAAGTATGTATGTAGAGGTATTATAGAGGGTAGTAATTTTGATATTTAGTATTCAGTGTCATTTTGATAAGCATTGGTATTATAGGGGTATTATTTGTAAGCATAGGTATCATGTTTTAAAGGTGTTATCTGTATACAGTATCGACACATTGTTCGATAAACAAAAATATTATTGTGTATTACATAGGTAGTTTTGATACTGATGTATAAATTCATATTGTTGTATTATACTGATGTAGTATTATTTGTAAGTGGAGGTACCCTATTACAAAGGTGTTAAGATGCATATAATTGTAATTATATAATGAATGAATTAGATGAATATACCATATTATGCTTGAAAAAATAGTGAACTAGATTTTTATTTACTTTATGATGCGTATTATAAAGCTTATAATAAAGAGTAAACAAAAGGTATTGAAAAATGTATTGTTCTTAGAGGTTAGCATATAAAAGAATATTGAAAATGTATTATGCTCAGAAAATACTGAATTAGATTTGTATTTGCTTTATAATATGCATTATGAAGCTTATACAGATTCAAAAAAAATTGTGTGTATTCTATTTTATTGTGATGTGTTGTGAATTTACGACACTTAATACCCTTAAAATGGTAAATATTTGCAAGTAAAAGAGTAAAAGGATATGTTTATGTGGATATGATGGATTTTTAGGTGTTTAGGTCAAACAGGTCACACAGAGTAGAGTGTTGGAATTTAGATTGAAATGGGCCCCAGACAATCATTGCCACTGTCATGGGATATAGCCACGATCGTACTAGGGCCTCATAGCACGAATCAGAGAAGGGACATTTAGGAGTTGATCGAATGAAAAGATTCTATGAATAGACCATGATCACACAATCGTACTATTCGATCGTGGAAGAAAGGCCTAAAAATAAAGTTGTAGTAACTAAGTGTGAGAATCATAAGATGAGAAGTCCCCATGATTGTTCTTAGAAGTGATAATTGTACCTTGAGGTCATGGGATAAAAGGTAAGAAGTGAAGGGTGCATAAGTTTATGTTGAAAATGATTAGAAGACATCATTTCATGGTGATATGTTGATACAACAAAGCCTTACCATTGAACACCTGCAAATGATAAAGTCCTTGATGAAACTACGAGAACCAAAGGAAGATCGTGGTATCTAACAACGGTCGTACCTTCCACTCATATGAGATTACCAACCTAGATTTCTTGTTTGTATTACGATAGATTTATTTTGTTTTTAAATACTCTTATTGGATTTTTGTACATTTTTATAATCTTTCAAACTTTACAACATTATATTGTGAGATTGTAGGACATATTCTTGGGATTTCACGAACATGAAATTTTAGGGTTCAAATTCAATTTGAGATTTTAGAGTTTTCTTATTATTATTGTAAGTTTATAACTATGTCTTCATTTATAAATTCATCTTGTGTGCTTACAATTATCATTAGTTAAATACTACAACTAGGGTTGTAGGAACCATGATGAATTAACAATATAGTATTCAAAGTACAAAGTGATCCTCAAAGGGTAGCTGGGCATGTATTATTATTTCTTTGGGGTTGGTTTCTTTCTAACTAGTATGTGAATTGAGAGTTGTCCTACCTCTACCCTGGACTTTAGTAAAGGTAATGTAATGACCTCTGCAGGTCATATTTTGTATTTTTCACTTATTTTTATCATTTAGAGCTTCACTATAGCTGCCCCAAGTTATTTATGACTTACTGAAACTAACAGTTCGATTATCAGGCAGTTTATTTATTTTTTTAGAGCCAATACCCTATTTTGAAGCCTTTGCTAGTTCAAAATGACTATAGAGCAAACATTTCAGTTAAACGGCCTTGTATGCCAATTCTAACAGTTTCAACATCTCTAAAACATTTATTTTAGTCTGTATGGACCCTTGGTTTGGATCCTAAGGCTCCTAAACTCATTTTGAGCTATTAACCAAAATTTTAGAAAATGGCAAGTGGGTGTGAGACCCATTTTAAATCAAAATAACCTTGGACGGAAATTATTACTGCGCCATTAAGTTCGGAACATCAAATTTGATAGGGTAGCATTGTATTTTTATGTATATGGTATTCTAAATGAATCTTAAGGGGTTGGCAGAAACATAGATAAATTTGATACTTCAGCTGGTACACCCTCTTATGCAGCCATTTGGGTCGCTTACATAGAGGTATGCTAAAGTGCCCAACACACCGCTTAAGAGGTCAGGATGGCCTAGTCTAATGATGCTAAAGCAAAACCCCTAGCGCTAAAGCGGTACCTATGTAGTATACCAAATGTTGCTAAAGCAACGCTAGTATTTTAAGGGTGACCTCTAAAGTAGCCAAGTATCTGCTTTATCAGCACCCGTATGCCTGGGAAGGGTATCAATACCCACTTAGCCTAATTTTTCACCATCTTCACCCATTCCCTAGAAGCTTAAATCCTAGAAAGTAGGAGTTCCAAGGAGAATCAAATGTGGGTGATTGTGGAGCTCAAGTATCGATAATTTACATAATTTCCCCTTGAATTAGTGGTGAGATTCCATTATTTTTATGGTTGATTTCTCCATTCTTATCTAAAACCCCTAAAACATTGGTGGCTTTATTATACCACCATTAGAGCTTGAAATTCAACTATTTTTAGGATAAATATTCCTTCAGCATAGAGAGACATTGTGTTGGTTTCGAATGTATAATCCAATAAATGAGCCCCATATGAGATTTCTCATGATTTTTGGATTCGAAGTACAATAGTTCAATAGGCGTATCATTGTTCTCATCTTGATGGGTAGATTGTGTTTTTAATAGCGTGGTACCTTATAAAATCTTCTCAAAAGGAAAAACCAATGGTTTAGTTGATTCTTTGAGCTTTTCTTTAGCATCCTAGTAGGCTAGGTTTACCCCCTATATAGATTGAGTTAATTCATAGTATGCGTAATATATGCTAGATTTGGGGTGGGATTTAGCTATTGGTGGTATGTTTGTCAATATTTGGGGTTAGTTGGACTATTTAAGCTACCATGAAAACTTAATTTAGGCAAAATTGACTTAGCTGCTCATGCTTTAGGTCAGATTTCCATCTTAGGGATAATTAAGGCTTTTTTAATATATAAAAGTCCACTTATATACCTTTTCCTAGTTTGGGGTAGAAGTTTCTTTATAATAGACTTTGGGAATTAGAAGTGGGCCCCTTCGACCATCCTTAGACCAAGACTTGAGCTAGTTTTAGTAGACATTTATATGTTTGTTTTACATTTTAAAACGTCCCTCAATGGTCATGATGGTTTGATTTTTGGGATTTGATGCTATTTATGGTAAAAATTGATAATTTGATTATGATACTGAGAATATAAGCATCTAATTAAGTCCAACAATCGGTTATGATATTAAAAACATAAGTACTGGTTCAAGTTTGATAATTCGATATGATATTGATAATATGAGCACTGGTTCAAGTTTGGTAATTAATTATGATTTTGATTAGCACCGGTTCAAGTCCAACAATTGATTCTGATATTGATGATATGACCATTGGCTCAAGTCTAACAATTAAGAGTTGTTTGTGATGTGATATGGTACGAATGGATTTCTGGTCATAGCTGGATAGTATGAAGATTATGGTTACCCAGCAATTTACTTTCTTGATTGTACCCTCCATGCTTATGAGGGCCTACTTGGGTTATTTATTTTTCCATGATGATGGCTTATAGGGGGAAATTTGGTAGATATAATTGTATGATTTTTATGTTATTTATCTCGTATGTTTTTATTTATCTATACACAGTGGTGTTGGAATTTATTTCTAGGTTTGACTTTTTACCTTGAATTAGCTTATTTTATCTTGTATTTTATTGTATTTGTATTATGATCTAGCTCAGTCAGTCGATGAGGCCTACTAAGTAACTATGATTTTGGTACTCAGACTACACATCTGAATCTTTTTGGTCCAGATCTGAGTACTAGTTGTCATCACTGATTCGATGCTCATGATGTGAGAAGATTTTAGAGATTTTGTGAGCTCTTGGAGTTGGAGTTACCCCTTTTTCCTTCTATCTATTTATGTCTAGTCTTTTATTTTGGAGACTGATTGTATTTGCTATTTCAAAACTTTTAGTATATTTACAGTTTCTCTTTTACTAAAACTACTAGGTGGTGGGATAGTTTTCTATGTTTTATGAATCTTGGATTATATCTATTATCTTTTTCATATTACAAGTATTAAATTGTAGAATTCTGGCCTTTAGGCCATTTCTCACCAAATTAGCCCATTGCTCTGGGCTATGGTTTGACGTACCTAATGGCGGGATAAAGTAGGTGCCATCATTACTCGTAAACTAAGTCATGACAAATTGGTATTAGATCCTAGGTTCACCAGTATTGTTGGTACAAGAGAAAGTATGTAGTAGAGTCCTACGGATCAAAACGATGATTTTTTTTTCTTATCTTCATAAGGCTATGGGATATTTTTCAGAGTTCTTCACTCTCTCACTCATCTCGTGCTAAGAGTTGGAGTTGGTTTCTAAGGAATTCCTTTGATTTCACTCTTTCATAAATGGCTAGGGAACGTGCTACCACTATATGAGATAAGGGTCCCAAGATCGAGCTTTGGGATCCTATAATTATTCATTGAGTACTTAAAGGTCATGGACAGCCTCGAGATGTGTCCCCCACTAGTGTCCAGGATAACAGGCCTTCTCTCGACCATTTTCCTACTCCCGAACTGGGGATTATTCTTCCTTAGCCGGCAATGAGCCAAGGACTAGCCCAGGATCCACTGATATTTATTTCTTCTTTAGTGCTTAGGGATGCTTTGGTTTAGATTTTGAGATTGGTTAGCGGTGAACCATCTAATGGTGCACAGTCTACAGATTAAGGTGGCACTAAGACAGAGGCGTAGCCTATAGCTGTGAATCCCAAAATTGAGGTCCCTAATGATTTCTCAACTAATAGTTGTTCAGCTAGCAGTTTTCTAGCATGTTATGCCTATTGAAAAGAAGAAGATGTTGGATTGATTCTTGATATTGTCTCTACCTAGGTTTTCTGGTGCAACGAGCAACGATGCTTATGAGTTTCTGATTACTTGTTAGGATAGGATCTATAATTTAAGCCTAATTTAGACTCATGTGGTGGATTACACTACTTTTCAATTTGACTTGGTAGTTAGACATTGGTGGAGAGGTCATCTCAATTCCAAGCTGGTTAGGTCTTCTTCTTTGACATGGACTCAATTCTTCGAGATCTTCTTAGAGAAGTTCATGCCTTGCTATCTTAAGGATCATTTATGGGATTAGATATCAAGGTTTGAGTAGGGATCCATTAATGTGGTGGAGTATGAGTCTTGTTTCCCCGAGTTGGCTAGACATGCTACTGCTATTTTGACTTCTGAGTATGAGAGGGTTTGTTGCTTTATTCGGGGATTAAGACTATCTTTTCATATATCTACACAGATTTTAGTTGTTGCGGGTAGGTCTTTTGCTGAGGTTTTAGAAATGACTTCTGTGTGACGTGTGTGATGTGTCCCTAAACATTGTAAGGTAGACAACACCTCAATTGCCATACTAGATTTTTTAGAATCAACATTCCACACTTTGTCAGCTTCTCTACTTTATCTTATCTTGTATTACAATGCCCAAAGGGATAACAATAAAAGGCCATGTTATCAAGGCAGCTTTAGAGGGAGTTGTAGTGGCTCACAATTCATAAATAGTGGTTCTCAGAGTAGGTACCCTCTGCATCAGTTGTATCAGCCTCAAGTTTAATCCAATAAACCCATTTAGGTCACACTCTAGATTACCGATAGAGGTTAGTCTAGTGTCAGTGATCATCTTGGAAAAGGTTATAATTAGTCTTTGAGGGGTTTGTCTTTTGGTTATTTTAGTTATGGTGGTTATTTTGGGTCAATGGGATCTTCTAGTTTTGGTACAGTTCATGGTTCATGTCATATTTGTGCTATTTTTGGTCACTTTGCGTGAGAGTTCCCTAGTCGTGGAGTGCTTGTTCCTTTAACGCAGGGTGTTCCACTAATTAGGGAATTTCATTACTCAGCTAGAGATGGTATACATAGTCGTAGGGGTGGTCCTCAAGGTGCTTGTTGAGGCTCTCAGGCAAGTAGAATGGGATATCATCCAGGAGCCCAGCCAGGTGATAAACGTGGTCAGTTGTATACAGTACCTGCAAGACCCGAGGTTGAATCTTTGAATGTTGTTATCAAAGGTACAATCTTGGTGTGCCGTATTTGGATTTTCTATATTTGATCTGGAATTCACTTATTCTTATGTGTTACATATTATGCCTCATGGTTAGAGTTATATTGGGATTCATTATCAATGCCACTATGTGCATCAACTCTTGTGGTGATTCTTTACTAGTGGATTCGCTTTATAGATTATGTGTTGTGAGTGTACGAGATTTTGATATTCATGTTAATCTTATTATATTGGACATGGTAGATTTTAATGTGATTTTGGGCATAGACTAGGTATCCCACTTTCATGTGGTCCTGAATTATTTTTCCAAGATCATAACCTTTGCCATGCCCGATATACCCCAGTCATGTGGCAGGGAATGATTACCCATGAATCAATGGTGATTATCTCTTATATTTGTGCTAAGAGGCTTATTTTGAGGGCTGTGAGTCTTATCTCTCTTATATTCATGATGTTAATGTGGAAAGTCTATTGCTTGACTATGTTTCTATAGATCGTGAGTTTCCTGATGTTTTTCCTACCTATCTACATGGTATTACTCTTGTGTATGATATTGAGTTTGTTATTGATATTTAGCCTGGCACCCAACCTCTTCCTATGGAACCTTATCGTATCCCTCCTACTAATCTTAAGAAGCTGAATTGTCAACTTTGAGATCTTTTTGGTAAGGGATTTATTAGATCAAATGTGTCTCCTTTACAACTCCTGTGTTGTTCATAAATAAAAAGGCTGTCTCTATTCATATGTGTATTTATTATAGGTAACTTGATAAGGTGACAGTAAAGAACTATTTCCCTAAAGCCCCGCATTGATGCTTTATTTGATCAGCTTTAGAAAGCAGCGGTGTTCTCTAAGATTGATTTAAGTTTTGGTTATCATCAGTTGAGGATTCAAGCCGAGGATATCCTAAAGACAACCTTTAGGACCCGTTATAGTCATTATGAGTTTCAAGTGATGTCTTTTAGGTTGACTAACACCCCGTCCATTCTTATGGATTTGATGAACTAAGAGCTTAGGCCTTATTTAGATTTCTTTATGATTGTCTTCATTGATGACATCCTTGTGTATTCGAGGAGTAGAAAGGAGCATGCGCAGAATTTAAAGATTGTGCTCCAGACTTTGAGAAACCATTTACTTTTTGCAAAATTATCTAAGTGTGAGTTTTGGCTTGAGTCGGTGACATTCCTTGGACAAGTGGTATCTAAGGATGGGATTATAGAAGACCCAACGAAGATTGAGGCCATCAGTGATTGGGCCAAGCCTATATCTCCAACTGAGGTTCATAGCTTCATTAGTTTGGCTGGTTACTATATACAGTTCGTGAAGAGTTTTGCTACTATTGTAGCACTTATAACTAGATTAACTCAGAAAGAGGTTCCTTGGTGATGTCCCAAGAAGTATGAGTTGAGCTTTGGAAAGCTTAGAAGTTTCTTACTTAGCTCCTATTTTATCCATTCATGTTGAGGGTGAGGGACTCAACATGTATCCTGATGCTTCTGGTGATGGTTTAGGTTGTGGGTTGATACGGCAAGATCGTGTTATGGCTTATGCTTTAAGGAAGCTGAAAGTGCATGAGCACAATTACCCCACTCATGATTTAGAGTAAGCAACGGTAGTATTTGAGCTTAAGATTTGGAGGCATTATCTTCATGGTATGTATTGTGAGATCATCATAGCCTTCAGCATCTTATGCCTCAAATAGAGCTAAATTCTAGGTAGCGTAGATGGATGTATCTGCTTAAGGATTATGATATCTCTATCTTGTATTATCCAAGCAAGACAAATGTAGTAGTGTATGCCTTGAGTCGGAAGGCAGTGAGTATGGATAACTTGGCTTGTATTTTAGTTTCTCGGAGGTCATTGACATAGGACATTCAGTCCTTTGATTACTTGATGGTGCGACTCAATATTTCAAACCCTAGCAGGATTCTTGCTACTACTGAGGCAAGGTCTCCGCTATTTAAGCAGATTCATAGTCGTCAGTTTGAGGATAACTATAATACCCCAAAAAAATCCAAACCAATATTAGTGCCATGTTTCAATCTCATGCATAGTACATCATGAATCTTTTATAGTTTTATGAGTAAGATGTATATTAAGGCTTCAAATACTCCCAGCTATCAGACGAAGCAAAAAATTCCTTATCAATTGAATTCTTGGGAAAGATATTATCATAGTCAACTTAAAATGAGCATATCTGTCGTTGTACTATGAACTTTTGAGATCATGACCCACCAAAAGATAGATAATTGAATTAGCTTTCCAATGATACCAATTTTTCCCAAATCTGATATCGGAGCAAAAGGTTATGCCCATTTTACTCCATCATGTCAGCCTGGAAACTGAGTGACGACATTTCTGATGACTTATCACATTTGTGACGACATTTCTGATTACTTATCACATTTCTGATGACATTTCTGATGACTAATCATCCATGTCATCAAGCTTAGACAGCAACCCATCAATTCAATATCCTAGGTGATGACCTGGGCTGATAGGCTATCACAAATCTGATGGCTTATCAGCCTTCGTCATCAGCTGATAATTTCAGCAACTAGGAAGTGGTTTCGTAGGGGTATTTGGACTTTTCCTTCGTCTTCCACAACATAAATCATCAAAATCACGTACATAACCATCATAAATCAGTTTTAAAAAAACCCTTAATCCTCTCCACTCTCAAGAACAAGAAAATTAGGGTTTCCTCTCAAGATCATCACCCAAGAACAAGATTCAAGCTCTCCTTCAAGAAAGCCAAGAAAAGACATTCTCTTTCAAGATTCAAGCCTTTGAGGTATGCATAGTGTTAATTCATGGACTCCTTTAGTCCATGAAGCCCAATAATCCCTTTTCTAAATTCAAGTTTATGGATTTCTTTATGAATTTCATATTGGATTTTTTTTGCTTATGATGAGAATGATCAATTGAATTCAAATCCATGTTGGGTGAGAATTTCTACGTGGGTTTAATTATTATAGATATAGATTCATGCAAACTTATGACTAAACCCTTGAATGATAAAATTAGAGATAAATCATGATGTTTGTTTGTTGTATAATGTTGTTTGCATGTACTATGCCTACAATATGTTTGATTAAATGCCTAGATAAAGGAAAAGTGACTAACTAGCATGATATCATGAAATCCCCATGTATGTACAAGCTTATGCATTCACATGTTTGATGAAGTGCTTCAATATATGAATTATGAATTGTGTTGATTGGTCATATGTTCCAGTAATCTATGCTATGTTAGTTTCTTTCCATCGAGTCCTGGGGTACTTGTACCCGACCATTTAGTTGTGTACCTAGAGCCATGTCATGTTTTCATGATACTCTCAGTCAAGCCATAATCCATAGAACTCAGTCAGTTATGTGCCTCAGGATATCTCAGAAATCTCAGTAATCTCAGTGATTTCAGTATTCCCATTAAATCTCAGTAACTATAGTACTCTCAGTCAGTAAACTCAGTATATTCCGTCAGCCAACGAAACTCAGTAAATTTAGTTTAGCTCCACTAGACAATACCACCAGTATTAATTTAGTTCAGTTAATAAGTTCATCTTAGTTAATCAGTTCAGAGTCTTTCAGATGGGAGTAGGATTCAGCATCGAGCGAGCCTATGGACAGGGACTCACCCGTTAGATAGGATTGAGATCCCTAGAAGCAATCCCTAAGTTTCAGAACTACGTAGCCAGCATAGGTACAAGATGTCACCCATTAGATAGGATTGACATACTCAGGGATCACCCATTAGCATATTTAAATGTATAGGACTGATCCCAGGGGTCACCCGCTAGATTAGGACTGATTCCATAATAGTTGTCTTTACCAGTGGTGCGGTACTGACACCCTTCCAGCTGGGGTTACAGGTTGGACCCTAGTTAGCATATTATGGGGAATGTCGGTTAGATGAATACATCCCACAATTTTAGGAATGAAATCAGGACTGTCAGATACAGTCAACTCAGTCTCAATAAAAGAACTAAGGTAGTTTCTCAGATTTCAGGATTGTCAGATACAGTCAATCTTTATCATTATAAATAGACTTTGGGATCACCTATTAGATATGACTGATCTCAACTATGGTCAATCAGTATCAGCATAATCAGATTCAGAGATCACCCGCTAGGTAGGACTAATCTCAGACTAAGTCAAATCATCTTTATTATCAGAATCATCAGATTTAGAGATCACCTGCTAGATAGAACTGATCTCAAATTTAGTTACTCAGATATAGTATGGAACTCAGCTAGTTCCATCAGATTTAGGACTGTCAGATACAATCACTCATGTTATCAGTTATGTCAGTTATCAGAACTGATGTTATCAGTATTCAGCTTTAGAACTATTATGTACAATCAACCAGACCAGTTCTTCATAATCAGAACTGTTAGACACAGTTATTCATGTATCAGTAACATAGTATCAGTCCCTTAGTATTCAATAATATAGTGTCATTCTTTCTCTCTCATCAGTGACTCGAATGTCAATATTAATAAACTCAATAGTGAGAACTCGATATTCAGTCCTATCACCATGATATTTACAATTATGTATGCATGCATGTATTCTCATGTTCATATTAGCCAGTAAGTTAGTATTGTTCATGCATATGAACCTATTGCATTCAGCCTACCTCACTTGCATACTAGTATATTCAAAGTACTAATGTATTTGCGCTATGGTGTCTTATACCATAGGTTTAGAAACACGAGCTCCAGAGCACCAGTAGTATCCCAGTTCAGCAGTCAGAGTCAGTTGTAAGTCCTCATCCTTTGAGGACATGATGATTACATTACTATTTCAGTTTTCAGTCTATTTTAGTAGTTGGATTTAGTTGGGGACATGTCCCATCAACTCCTTATTCAAAAAAGTTTAGAGGCTTTCAGACTATAATATGTTTAGACAGTTATCTCAGTTGTTTTGGTATTGTTATACCCTATTTTTAGTTATGTATTAGTATTGAACCTTATGGCCTTTTAGTTTATGTTTCCGTATTATAAAGTATTTTATACAGTATATAGGTACAGATATTAGCATGGGTTAGCTTTTGGTCCTTTAGGGTCATGAGCATAGTGTAGCATTCTGGTTCAGAAAATCAAGGCAATATAATAACAGACTTTTCATCATCTATGATTAGGTGTTAAGTGGTGATTCCAAGAGGGATACAATAGATTTAGAGGTTGTTTTGAGATTTGATGGCCATGTTTGTATTCTGAGGGTTAATGGTTTGATTCAGTCAATCTCGCATGAGGCTCACAACTCCAGATATTCTATTCACCCAGGTATAGCAAAGATGTATAGAGACTTAAGACAACATTATTGGTGGAGTGGCATGAAGAAAGATATGGTAGAATTTGTAGCTCATTGCCTATGTTGTTAGTAGGTGAAGGCCGAGTATCAGAGACCTGGTGGACCAATTTAGATATTGCCTATTCTCGAGTGGAAGTGGAAACAGATTACCATGGACTTTTTCAGTAGTTTGCCTAGTACCTCCCATGATTTTGATGGTATTTGGGTCATTGTTGACCAATTTATAATATTTTATTTCTATTCAAATGTCCTTTAATACCGAGATCTTAGCCTATATCTATGTTTCCAAGATAGTCTATTTTCATAGTGTGCCTATATCTATCATCTCATATTGGGGTTCATTGTTCACTTCTAGCTTTTAGAATTTTTTAGGAGTTAGGTACTCAAATGGGTCTTAGCATGGCCTTTCATCCTCAGATCGATGGGAAGTTAGAGAAAGCTATTCAAGTTCTCGAGGCTATACTTTAAGCCTATGTTATGGATTTTAAAAGTCAGTGGGAGCAGCACTTAGCCCTGGTAGAATTCGTGTATAATAATAGCTACCATTTGAGTTTTTAAGATGGTGCATTTTGAGGCTTTATATTATGGGAGATGTCAGTCTCCAATTGGATGATTGGAGACTTTTAAGGTTAGACCCCATGGTACTGACCTTCTTCAAGAGTCGCTGGATAGATTCTGGGTGATCCAATATAGGTTGACAGAAACTCAAAGTAGGAAGAAGGCTTATATAGATCGTAGACTTTGTGCCTTGAGATTGGGAGTTGGTGATTGGGTATTCTACATGTATTTTCCATAAAGGGTGAGATAAGGTTCGAGATGAAAGAAAATCTTATCCCTAGATATGTTGGACCTTTTGAGATTCTTTGAACAGTTGGTGAGGTGGATTATGAGTTAGCTCTGCCCCTGGATTTTGTTGTTGTCCATCCAATATTCCATGTCTCTATGTTGTGGCGATACATTCCTGACGTTGGCCTTTGTGAAGGAGCCCGTGCTCATTTTGGCTAGTGATGTCAGGTTGTTATGCAAAAGGGAGATTCTTATAGTTAAGGTTCAGTAGAGGCACTGCCCAATAAAGAAGTCTACTTAGGATATTAAGAGCGAGATGCGGACCTAGTATCCTTAGAAAAAAGGCTACTTAGGATATTGAGAGTGAGATGCGGACCCAGTATCCTTACCTGTTCAAGGCTTCTAGAACATTTTAATCCTTTACTTTCGAAGGCAAAAGTTCTTTTAATGGTAGATATTGTAATGACTCTCTCAGTCATTTTCAATATTTCTACTTATTTTTGCCATTTACAACTTTCTATAGTTGTCCTAAGTCATTTATGACTTGCTAGAACTAACAGTTCTATACCAGGCAGTTCGTTTGATTTTTAGAGTCAATTCCCTATTTTGAAGCCTTTGCTAGTTCAAATTGGCTACCAGGCAAAGACTTAAGCTAATAGACCTTGTATGTCAATTTTGATAGTTCCAACAATACCGGAACGTAAATTTTAGGCTAGATGGGCCCTTGATTTGGGCCTCAATGCTCCTGAACTCATTTCGAGCTACTGGCCAAAAGTTAAGAAAATGGCAAGTGAGTGTGGGACCTACTTTTCATTGAAACAAACTTGGATGGAAATTTGATTGCACCATTGAGTCCAGAATGTTAAATTTTATGGGGTAGCTATGGGATTTTGGATAAATCTTGAAGAGATGACGAAAACCTAGAAAATTAATGCTTTAGCTAGTGCACTCAGTTGGTGCACCCAATTAAGCGGCCATTTTGGTCTCTTAAGTGGTGGTCCGTTAAAGCGCCCAGCAAATTGCTTAAGCAATCAGGCTAGCCTAATCGAATGTCACTAAAGCATAAGCCCCACTGTTAAAGTGGTAGCTGCTAAAGCGACAAAAGATCGCTAAAGTGATACCTATGCAGTCGACCAGATATCACTAAAGCGAGTGGCCAAGTGTGCACATTAGCAGTACCTGTATGCCTGGGAAGGGTATAAATACGCACTTAGCCCAATTTTTCACCATGTTTACCCATTCTCTAGAAGCTTAAACCCATAAAAGTGGGAGTTCTTAGGAGAAGCAAGTGTGGGTGATTGTGGAGCTCAAGTATCATTAATTTATGCAATTTCCCTTTGAATTAGTGTGATATTCCATTATTTTCATGGTTGATTTCTCCATTTTTATTAAAAATCCCTAAAATCTTGGTGTCTTGATTTTAGCACCATTAGAGCTCGAAATTCCCCCATTTTTTAGGATAAATATTCCTTGAGCATAAATGTACAATAAGTTGGTTTCCAATGTACGGTTCCATAAATGAGTCCCACATAGGACTTAGTGTGATTTTTGGACCGAAAGCATAATAGTACAATATAGGTATCATTGTTCTCACCTTGATGATTCGATTGTGATTTTGATAGCATGGCATATTGTGGGAGCTTCTCGGAAGGAAAAATTAGTGGTTTAGCAGATTCTTTGTGCTTTTCTTTGACATCCAGGTAGGCTAGGTTTACCCTCTTCATAGATTTAACTATTTCATAATATGCTTATGATTTTATGTTAGATTTACGGTGGGATTTAGGTGTTGGTGGTGTGTTTGTCAATATTTGGGGTTAGTTGGACTGTTTAGGAAACCTTGCAAGCATAATTTAGTCTTAATTGATGTAGTTTCTCACGTTTGAGGTAGAATTTCCATCTTAGCGCTAACTAAGGCTTATTTAATATCTAAAAGTGGACTTAGATACCTTAGCCTAGTCCAGGGTAGAAGTTTCCTTATGATAGACTTTAGGAATTAGAAGTGTGCCCCTCCATCTTATCTTAGGCCAAGAATTGAGCTAGTTTTGATAGACCTTTATATGCTTGTTTTACATTTCAAAACATTAACTATTTATGGAGGAGATTAGATACTTAACTGTTATGATGGTTCAATTTTTGGGAGCTGATTCTACTTATGGTAAACCCAGTAATTGGATTATGATACTGATAATATGACCATCAATTCAAGTTTGGTAATTGGTTATGATATTGATAATATAAGCATCGGTTCAAGTTCAGCAATTGATTATGATATTAATTATATGAGCACTAGCTCAAGTCTGGCAATTGATTATATTATTGATGATATAAGCACCGGTTCAAGTCTGACAATTGAGAGTTATTTATGATGTGATATGGAATGGATATATTTGTGATCATGATAGGATAGTTAGTAGATTATGGTTACCTGGATAATTGCTTTCCTTGATTGTACCCTCCAGGCTTATGGGCATGTATTGGGTTATTTACTTTTCTACAATGATTGTCTTATGGGGGCAAATTTGGTAGATATAACCGTATGATTTTTATGTTATTTATCACATACGCTTTTAATAATCTATGCAAAATGGTGTGGAGTTTATTCCAGGTTTTCACTTTTACCTTGACTTAGCTTATTTTATCTTGTATTTTATCATACACGTATCATGATTCAACTCAGTCGGCCGATGATGCCTACTGAGTACCCGTGGTTTTGGTACAAATATAAAATTTTTGTACCCTTTTGGTGCAGATCTCAGTACTATTTATTGTTACTTATCTGACACTCATACTGTGATTGGATTACAGAGATTGGGTGATCTCTTGGAGTCAGAGTTACCTTTTTTTCCTTCTATCTATTTATGTATAGTCTATTGTTTTTTATGCAGATTGTTTTGACTATTTCAGAACTTATAGTACATTTACAGTTACTCTTGTACCGACATTACTAGGTCGTGGGATGTTTGTCTATGTTTTACGGATTATATCTATTGTCTTGTCCTTATTACATATATTAAATTGTTGAATTACAGACTTTTAGGCCATTTCCCACCAAATTATCCCATTGTTCTTAGTTTTGGGATATGGTTTGGATTACCTACTGGAGGGATAAAGTATTTGCCGTCATGACTCATAAATCAAGTCATCACAAGTAATCAAATAGAAATAGTGAATCAACAACCGGAATTGGAGTTATCTTCCTCTAATTAGCCTTGAGTCGGTAAGTAGGAAAGACTACATTGGGATCATAGATAGGGGTTAGTAATGTAAAACTTATGACACGTGATGTAACGGCCCTTTGGGTTATTATTTATATTTCTTCTTATTTTTGCCATTAAAGCTTTACCATAGTTGCCCAAAATTATTTATGACTTGTTGGAACTGAAAGTTTGATTACTAGGCAGTTCATCTAATTTTTAGAGCCAATTCTCTATTTTGAAGTGTTAGCTAGTTTCGAATGGCCATCGAGAAAAAAATCAGCAAAACAATCTTGATCCAAATTTTGACTGTGCTAGCAACTCCAAAATATTGATTTTGGGATAGGTAGACCTTTAGTTTGGGTCCAAATGCACTTAAGGTCATTGCAAACTATTGGTTGGAAAGTTGGAAAATTGAAAATATGAGTGTGGGACCCATATTTGGTCAAAACTACCTATAATGGAAAGTTTGACTTTGCCATTACGTCTGGAATGTCTAATTTAGTGTAGTTACATAGTTTATTTGTGTTTATCATATTCCAAATAAATCTCGAGGCATTAGGGAAAACTTGATTTCCAAGTTACAATTATCAGATGTGGTGACAAGTAGAGCAATAGCACCAAAGGGTATGACGATCACCATATCTTCTCCTGAAGCTAGGTAATGCGATTGCACACCTGGTTGTGCGATTGAAATATCTGAGTATTGGGAATGGGTATAAATTGACCCCTTAGGCTGCACTTATGGCTATTTATCACTCATTCTTGAGAGCCAAAACCCTACAATAGTGTGCTAGCTTTAAATTGAGTCTTGGGGGTGACTTGGGACCTTGGTTAATATATATTTTTGCGAATATCTTAGGATTTATGGTAAGAATCCTTCAAATTAATGCTTTAATTTCTTGATTATTTGACCAAAGCCCCAAATTATTTAGGGCTTGTTTTAGCCCCAAACTTAGCTTGATTTTCACCAATCTTTGAGGGTTTTGATTCCATGAGCTTGATATCATATTGGGTTGGTCTCAGAAATGTGATTTTCCATAAATGGAACCCACATGAGGTTTTGACATAATTTTTTGACCTAAAGCACAATGGTGCAATATGTGTATCGATATTCTCATATTGATAATTAGAATTTATTTATGATAGCTTGACATCTTGAAGAGGCTTCTCAAAAAGAAAAATGAAGGTTTAGCAGTTCGTGAGCTTTCTTCAGTGTTGAGGTGGGTTAGGTTTATCCCTTGTTAGATTGAGCTAAGTCATAGTATAATCATGATATCTTGTTAGATTGGGATAGGTTTTGAGTATTGGGTTGATGATATACAAGGCTTGTGATTAGTTGAATCTTTTAGGTCATTTGAACCCATAGAGTGAAATGCTTAGTTTGTTACCTTGAACCTTAATAGGTTAGGCTTAGTGTCTCTTGTTTAGTATGAGAATGCATCTAATTACTCTAGTTAGATGTGAGTGGCCTTTTCACTCATATTTAGGAAAAGATTGGCCTTAGTTGCTTACACCAAAAAAGGTTGCCTTAGTTATGATATTGGGTTAGCAGTTGTGATTGAGAAGAACCTTTACCTTAGGACTAATCATGGCTTGCTACACATCTACAAGTGGATTTAGATACCTTAGCCTAGACTAAGGTAGAAATTTAATTAGTATATATTTTGGGGATTTAGAAGTGGGATCTTTGACCCATCTTATGTTAACATTTATGTTAGTTATCTTGAACTGGTAGGCATGCCTAAGTGATTATGCCATGTGTATGATTTATTGGTTAATTTGTGATGATCTATTGATTATTCTATTGTTTGGCTATTGATTGGGTTTTCAAATATGCTATTGAATGAGCCTTTGTCTAGGATATTGCCTTAGCCTTAAATTATGTTATTGACTATGCTATGAGTGATCTATAGGTTATACCATGATTAGCTATTGCTCAAGTTATTGATAGACTATCTTCTGCTAATGACAAGTCATTGAGTACACTATCAATATGCCATTGCTTATGATATTGCTTATGTTATTGATTATGCTAAGAAAGTATGCTAGAAATCACGCTTGAAAATATTCCTTATGAGGATATTATCAATGATGTCATGAATTATGATTAGAAATCATGCTTATTGATTTATGGAGATTTAGGTTACAAATTATGCTTGAAATTGTAAAACTTCATCATATAATTTCTTATGTTATGGATGTTGCCACTGGTTATGATTATGCACATATATTGATACCTGGCATGGCTGGAGGATATTGTGATGATATATTGAGGCCTTACAAGGCTGGAGGATATTATGATGATATATTAATAGCCGGCAAGGCTGAAGGATATAATGATGATATATTGATACTCAACAAGGTCGGAGGATATTATGATGATATGATGGTACCCAACAAGATCGAAGGATGATTATGATGATGCATTGATACCTATCAAGGCCAGACGATGATTATATTGATGTACCTATATGTACATCCACTGGTTTAAGTTCGGCTAGCCCTATGTATGGAAATCACATGTTTATTTATAACTTATGTTTAATTTGGGTATGTTATTGGTAATAGGGATGCCAATTATAGTCCACTAGTGATAAATGCTTGTAAAGTGGTATAGTTGATGATTGATGCTAAATGTGGGTTAGTGTTGGATATTTCTTTATTGGCTAATAATGTGTAATGAATAATCAAACACTAGTTACAATGATGAGTAGTGGTATTAACGGCTAGTTATAATGATGGTTAATCTATAATGAAGATTAGTGCTAATAATGATGAATAACAATGATGAAAACTAGTTAATAAATGATGCCTAGTTGCTAAATATTGGTTAGTTGGTGAATAATGACTAGATGATAACCCATGATTAGTGGTTATGTGGTGAATAGTTGTTAAGGTCGTATGATGACTAGTAGGTATTTGGATTAGTTAATTAGAGATGGCTAGCTAATAAAGGGTGATTAGTAAATACTGAGGTTAAGGTTATTAAATGATGATAATATTAAAGTTGTGGGTATATTGTCATGTGCTGGTGAATTATGAATATTGGTAAATGGCCGATCGATGGTAAGTTATGGAATGATGGTTAAACACCGATGAAGTTGGTGATAATATCAATTGGTTGATTAGTTTACTCTTCTCTTGGGTGTCTCTCTAGAAGTATGGGATATTTTGATGAGTTCCTTACTTTATGCATCAATTGGCATATGGGAGCCAATTTCGTACTTGTGCTTGCTTGTGTTGATGCCTTATAATGCATTGTGATTCCGATGTCACACCTCAAATCCTAATGAGGTGGACAAGCACTCATTAACGTGAAAGACCGAGAGAACTAATCCATAATCTTGTAATTCTCATACATGTAACTATAATAACCAAAGGTTTTGACATACATGGATATAATTAATTGAAGAGAAATAAACGACAAGCCCAAAACTATATATAACAGACTAGGCCATTGGGGACATAACATCTAAAAGATAAAACACTATCATGCTTTACATTACATTGGTGTACAAAGCATCTAAAATATGTACTGAATATGTAAGGCTAAAAGTAACTACACATGATATAGGAGCTGAATGGTAATCAGATACAAGTGTACAAATAGTGCTACTAGACACCTTTATATAAACTTGTAGAATCAGATACATTACATTCTTTTCTTCATTTTACGTTTCTTACTTAATAATCTTTGTAAGCCATATGATACAAATGACCAGCTAATCAGTGATAAATAGAAAAATCGGGATCGACCTATACTAGGCTTACGCCCCTGAGCTTCCACCCATATATAAACATTGAAATCGGCCCATGCTAGGCTTATGTCCCTGAGCTGCTACCCATATATAAACATTGGGATCAGCCCATGCTAGGCTTACTTCCTTGAGTTTCCACCCACATATAAAGGTATCGGGATTGGCCTATGCTAGGTTTATTCCCCTGAGCTGCCAACCGTTCAATTAAGATTTGCGTTACTTAGTTTATTTAGCCTTTGAGATTGTTACTTTGGTGGTCATAACATTTTGGTACCTTTCAATAATAATATACCAATAATAGAAATTTGAATAAACACTTAATGCAATGACAAAGAGGTATGGCGTAGATTGTACACAGATGAAATTTTTAGGAGCTAAAAATAACATACGGGTCTTATTTGACTTAAAGGGGAACTCTTGAGACTTGCTAGTGAATGTAAAAATGTATACTTGATAATAAGCATGTGGTGAGGCATTTTAACACATTAGGGGGCGGGAACAAGGTCATTAGCATGATGGGAGGTCATGTGTTGTCACTAGGTATCATTTATTATGAGAGAGATTTAGAAGCTCACTTTGTACCACAAGTGTTCTACGCCATAGAGTAGCCTTATATACCTGGTAGTATAACTCCGCTATTACACCAAACTTAACTTCCAGGCTTTAGGATTATTTATCTGTAATAAAGTATATGGTAAAACTAATATCAGTAACTAGCCAACACATTGGGCTACTTAACTTTGCCCAAAATAGTAGTCCGATAGTAAGTCCTTATTTTGTCAATCAAGGGTATTATTTAACCCTTTTCTCCTCTAATTACACCCACATACCATACATACTCTTATAAGATCCCCCTGAAATAACTTTGGCTTTATTACACACTCCAAACGATATACAAAACCGCATGGGCAATAAACATATACAATAATTAATTCGATGGTGTACCACCACACCTTTCTTCTATATTTCAATACAAACTAATCACACCTTTCCCCAACATCAACCTAGTAGCCCCCAATATATACACACAAAACAGTCCACAAAATAGCCCCAAATCCCTTTTATTGTAGCAATCAAATATGGAACTCATCATCGTTGAGTTCTCAACAACAATACATCCATAATTATTTCCCAAATTAATATATAAGGAGGACAAATGGAGGAGTCACCTTACATTAATTTTCTGTAACTTATTCTTCTAATTTGAACTCTTCAAGAACTTGAACTTTCTTCACACTTTAAATCAAAGAAGAAAAGAGAAGTCTCTTGATAACAAAGAAAAAGTGAGCAGTTAGCTTTTTTTTATATTCTGCCATGGACTTATAATGCATGAATAATATGTTTTCCTAATCTTTTATGGGAGAATTAAGCTAAACCATATTTTTTTCACTAACCTGGGTGAGGGTTTCTTCAAGAGCCCTAGAAGGAGAATTAGGGCTGCTCCTAGCTATTTTAGAGACAAGTAAGGAGAACTTTATGAAATATGGTACTTTTTGTGACTTAGAATTGAAGAAAATGACTAACAACTTGTCCTTATAAAGGCCCTATTGTTGGCCATCTATTTAGCTGCATTTTGGACCTCAAAAGTGGTCAAATGGGTCCAAGTAGGTGATGCACCTACTTAAAGAGATCAAGTTTCTCAAAAGTTCAAAGTAGGTGATGAACCTACTTGATTAAATTCTTATTAGCGCTCAATTAACTTGGGCCTTTGGCAGATTTAAGTGTTGGGACATTTTTTCATTTCGTTTTCTTTTACTTAAGTGAGGCCAAGATGAGTATATTAACATAGGACCAAATCTGATCCATATCCTTCGGTCCATTAACTTGGTCCATATAGCTCAAGTAGGTGACTCACCTACTAACTTAATTAAGTCAAGCAAGAACCTCAATGTTTTATTCCATTTTTAGTCCTTAACCATTTTAATCTAACTTGCAACTTGTATACACTTGGTTACTTCAAACTTTAGATTCAAATACTAGCTTACGATCCCAAGTTTAAATAGTTGTATCAATGTTAACTTGGTTGCATCACACTAAAATGTACGGGCAGTCTCTAGAACTCCATTTATACCATCAATATTCGCATAACAAATCTCATCTATTACCTATACACAAGGCTATACCAAGTTCCATATAAATAGAACCAAAATATGCAAAATATGAGGTATTACATCCTCCCCCCCCCCCCCCCCCCAAAGAACATTCATCATCTAATGTTAGCATAACTGTCTAACCTAAACAAGTTCGAGCCTAAGGTTAATATTACTGTTATCACATGGTACTTATATATTATACTTTTGTGTTATTGCTCTAATTCATCATCTTGGACTTTCTCTTTGAATTTGAATAAATGGGGGTACTTGGATTTCATCGCTTCTTCAGCTTCCTATGTGATCTCTTCTACTTGCTAGTTCCTCCAAAGTACTTTTACAGATGCTATTTCTTTATTTCTTAACTTCTTAACCTGTCGATCAAGAATGGCAATAGGTATTTCTTCATAGGTGAGATCTTCCGTAACTTGTACATCTTCAGTAGGAGTAATATGAGATGGATCTCTGATGCACTTTCAAAGTATTGAGACGTGAAACATTAGGTGGACGGTTGAGAGCTCTTGTGGTAGCCCTAACTCATATGTGACTTGGAAAAACCTTCGAATAATCTTATATGGGCCTATATAATGTGGACTTAGTTTTCCTTTCTTACCTAATCTCAGTACCCCTTTCACTGGTGACACCTTCAAGAATACCCAATCACCGATAACAGACTCTAGCCCCTTTTTTATAATATCCATATATGATTTGTGTCAAATTTGGGATATCTCCAATCGCTGCTGAATCACCTTAACCTTTTCCATAGTTTGATGAAAAAGATTTGGCCTGAACATGGCAGCTTCACCCCCTTCAAACCATCCAATTGGTGATCTACACTTTCTTCCATACAAAGCTTCATATGGAGCCATTTTGAAACTTGAATGATAGCTATTGTTGTAGGCAAAGTTGATAAGAGGTACATGATTATACCAACTACCTTTAAAGTCTAATACACAAGATCGTAGCATATCTTCAAATGTTTGGATGGTACGTTCTGCTTGTCCATCTATTTGTGGGTGAAAAGTTGTACTTAGATTCACTTATGTTCCTAAATTTCTCTGAAAAGACTTCCAAAAATTTATAGTAAATTGAGCTCCCCTTTCCGATATAATAGAGACAGGTACTCCGTGTAGCTGAACTATCTTTTTATATACAATTTTGCATACTCTTCAACTTTGTAAGTGGTCCTAATCAGTAGAAAGTGTGCTGATTTGGTAAGTCTATCAACTATTATCCATATGGAATCGAACCTTTGAGATGTATGAGGCAAACCAGTGACTAAATCTATGTTGATCATGTCCTACTTCCAGATTGGAAGATCTATACATTACATATAATCCCCGGGCTTTTGGTTCTCTACTTTAACTCTTTGACAATTCGAACACTCGGCTACAAATTCTGCCATGTTCTTCTTCATGTCACCTCACCAATACACTCCTTTCAAATCATGATACATTTTGGTAGACCCAGGATGGATGGAATTCCTTGAATGATGTGCCTCTATCATAATCCTCTTTCTTAGCCTATCTACATTAGGAACACACAATTTATTTTGTCACCTAAGTACTCCCTCTTGTGTAAGATCAAATGCCTTTGTAATACCACATTGTACATTCTCCTTAAGCTGTAATAGAATAGGATCTGCATATTTCTTCTCTTTTACTTTGGCTACTAATGAAGATTCTGCTGCATTATGCACAATAAGCCCCTCATTTGGAGTTTCAAGAAGGCGAACCCCCGAATTGGCTAGTTGATGTAGATCTTTAGTCATCCCTTGTCGTTATGTAGGCTGCCCATAAGTGCCCACTATATCCTTATGACTTAACGCATCAGCTACCACATTTGCTTTCCTCGGATGATACAAGAGATTGACATCATAGTCTTTTAATATTTCAAGCCACCTTTGCTACCTCAAATTTAGGTCCTTCTGGCTAAAGATATATTGCAAACTCTTATGGTCAGTATATATTTCAGCATGAATCCCATACAAGTAATGGCGCCATATCCTTAAAGCAAATAAAACTGCTACTATCTTAAGATCTTGTGTAGGATAATTTTTCTCATGTGGCCACAATTGTCTTGAGGAATATTCTATAACTTTACCATGCTGCATCAATACACATCCTAAGCTAATTCTTGAAGCATAGCAATATACTGCATACCCTTTTGTGCCTTCTAGAATTACCAATACGGGTGTAGAAGTCAACTTATTCTTTAGATCTTGGAAACTCCTTTCACATGCATCATTCCATTGAAACTTGGACGCTTTGTGTGTTATCTTTGTTAAAGTTGCAGAAATTGAGGAAAACCCTTCACCAAACCTCCGATAATAACCTGCCAACCCAAGGAAACTATGAACCCCTGTAGGCGTTATAGGTCTTGGCCAGTTCTTCACAGCTTCTATCATTCGAGTATCAACCTGATACACCCCAAAACCAGTCATGTCATATGGGAACCTCAAGCTCACATGAACCGGAGGTCTCCCCAATTAGCCAACCTAACCATCATCACAACAACCATAAAGTTCGGATGAATCCCGACCTTATAATAAGATAACATAAATATGTAAGGCTAATAGTCAATACTAAACAACATTTAAAATTTCATTAATGTCAATAGTCTAGCCGATACACCCAAGTCCACACTCGACCACAAAATCTATAAAAATCGAAGTCAATAATATGTCAGGACATGCCCCCAATAATAGCCAAGTACCAAACCTATTCAATTCTATGACAGAAGATAACGTGACTATGAGAGGTAGGTCTTTTGGAGTATGGAAGATCAAAACTCCAAGGTCAATACACGAACCGCTCGTACACCTGTTCACAGTGTAGAAGAAGAAGAAGATGCTCCGACCACTATGTCATGTGGAGACATAGCGTCCGAAGATAGTTGTTGGTTGGAGCACTAGAATGTAACTCAAGGATAAGGATAAAATAACATCATTAATCAACAACCAGTCAATATACTGTATTCAATCATATTTACACACTTACTTTTACATATAGGTACATCACATGCCAATAAAGTATAAAGACTTAACAACGTTCTAAAAGCCTTCAATCACGAGAAATAAAGTGGAGGACTCTAGCATTCTACACTTAGGTTCAACCCATCCACATTAGACATATTATTTTAAACATATTTACACATCATTAGACAAAGTACTTCAACCATGGGTACGCTCACTGAGCAAGGGACTAAGACTACATATCCATCTATGGAAATAAGGGTTATATCCATATACCATAATCCATTAGGCATGGGACTCTAAGAACATGCTCACATATTCAATTAGACATGGAACTCTAAGCATATGCTCACATATACACTTAGGCATGGAACTCTAATCATATGCTCACATATATACTTAGACAAGGAACTCTAATCATATGCTCACATATACACTTAGGCATAGAACTCTAATCACATGCGCACATACTCAAATGGGCATGAAACTCTAATCACAAGCGCACATATTCATTCGGTCATGGAGCTATAATCACATGTCATTTCATTCAATTGGTCATGGAACTTTAATCTCATGCCATTTCATAAGGTAAGGTATTCTAACATCAATAGATCTCTATAAGCAAGGGACTCCAACCACAAGATATTAGACGAGGGACTTTAACCACAAGTCATTAGACGGGGGACTTTAACCACAAGTCATTTCATAAGGCAAGGGACTTTAACCACAAGCCATCACATTACGATCATTAGTCAATATTTGGATCCTCAGTCTATTGGTTCATACATTAACATCCATATAATTCATTTCAACATTTAAGGACTTTAGCTCATTTAGCCAATTCAACACTACACACGACCACTTGGTCCTCATGGGAACCTTCATTTCTCAACCATTTCAATAGGCTGATGCCTTAACACATTTCATCAGACAATTCAATTCATGGTCATCAAGATCCACACGGGACCATAAGGTCTTCATGGAAATATTTATTGATTAAAGAATTTATTAGGCCAATGACTCAATTCAAGTCATTAGTTAATTCAATCAGTGATCGTCAAGACCCTTACTAACTCTTCCTTCATCATTAACATTTCTATGCCACACCTTAGTTCCACATTCAATTTCAAGTATAAGCTTAAGGAATTGAACCCCCTTTTCTTAGCCATCAAACCTAATGGTCATAATTCAATCAATTACATGGCTATCAACATTAAAACAATACAAATTATCAACCATTCTTACTCATAGGGCCATCACCCCGTTTAAATCCATAAGCTAACCCTTTATATGATTAACAAGGTTCTTATCAACCATTTAGCAAGCATTTACAATCATTATAACTCAATACATGGCCAAAAAGGCCTTTACTAACCATCTATAAGTATTCACATTCATTGAGTCCTTATCATGACTCATCCCCATTCACTAGACTAATTCCATATATACACATTTGACCTTCAAAAGACTATTTAACCACTAATCATGTAAATTAACTTAATGCCTTGATTCAACTCATTATTAATTACATTTATGGTCATCAAGACCTATATAACCATTCATAATTCATTAGCAGACTTACACCAAGTTCTCACCACATTTAGTTTATTTTCATATTTAGGGGCTTCAATCCTCTTATTAGTCATTAACCCAACAAGGTCATCAATTATATAACACATGGCTCACTATACCTTCACACTACTATTTATCAATCATTCATGCTTATTAGACCATTGCCTAATTCAAGGCATCACCAATATATAACTAGACAATTCACTTAGACATTTCCACAAACATATTATGTGTATCCCTTGAACAAGCTATTTTCATGGTAGAAATCATTAAGATTTGGGTTACTCAAGACCCACATGTTAAACCACCTACAACAAGTATCCACATATGAAAATCACCACCAATGACTTGAATAAACACAAGTTTAAGTAAGAATCATCATTATTCATTATTTAGCAGCAAAACCCTTTTCATTTGATTTAAAAACCACCATGTACACTTACTAATCCAAGTGTAAAATACATGGGCTTAGAGTTATTTAGAAAGGGGAAGAGGTACATGCCTTAAAAAACTTGAATCACCAAGAAACTTGACTCCTTCTTCCCATTAGATAAGCTCCCTGAAACCCTAGCCTCCGATCTTTCAAAGATTAGCTTGAGAAAGTATTTAGGGTGTTTGGTTCATCCTAGTGGATGTTTAGGAGGCTACACACACTTATATAGTGAGAGGGTTTGAGGTTTTAGGCATGGGAAATGACCACAAGGCGCTTAGTTAAAGGCTGGAAAATGACCTTGTCCAGGGGTATGACTCCCCCATACGACACCCATAGTAATCGTACCCCTAGGGTACGAGTTGTACCCATACTTTTACCCTAGACTCTTCCTAGATTATCTACACTGTTAAGGGTATGAGTGGACACCCTTGAGTCATAACCAAAGGGTACGACTCAACCCCTAACTCATATGCTTCATCCGTATAAAAAAAAGGCCACTCAAGTTGAAGATTTACTCTATACAATTGAACAGTATACAACGCATATGCTTTGGTTATAACCAAGGAGAGGCCATGTAGTATAGTGAATAGTGTGTTACCCTCACATTCTGCCTAGGATATGAGAGGGGAGGGAAAGGTGGGTACTAGTGTATCCAAGGGTACGAGTGGCTTGTTCAATCTTACCTTAGACAACTTGCTCAAAACCAAAAAAAATTGTAAGGCCACATTCTTGGGTGTTTCAGTCTCCCTCACGTAGGATCATTCATTCATGAATGATGGGTAAGTCAAATATAAACGCAATTTAACACATCATTACACATCAAATCAACCTTTTACACAATGTTAGAGCATGTATTCAACAAGGACAAAACACACATCGTGCTCATCATCAATTCATTCACTTTATCAACTTTGTAATTCAAACCCATCATTTATCAAAGACACTCGATCAATTAAAAACTTAGGGCTTAACCCATCGACTTTTAAAGATATAAATCAACTCAAGCATTGGGAACTTTAATCCCTAGCTACAAATACATGAATAAATTATAAGCATCAGGTATTTTACCCATCGTCTATCAAAGACATAAACCAAGTTAGGAGCACTAACACACACAATTGTGGATACGTAGACTTTATGTCCCTTTCCACCTTCCAAGTAGCTTCCTCAAACTATTGGTTCCTCCATAGAACCTTCACCAAAGCCGCTCCTATTGTTTGCAACCGGCAAACTTGCCGATCCAAGATCCTACCGGGATCTCTTCACAAGACAAGGAACCCAAAATACCAACGTCTTCTAAGGGAATGACCAACAAGGGATCACCTATGCATCTTCATAACATAGAGACATGGAAAATCGGGGGAAAATGGAGTTCAATCTTGAAGGCAACACCAACTTATAGGCAACATTACCAACCACTTTTAAGACTAAATAGGGACAAACATAATAGGGACTAAGCTTTTCCCTCCCTATCGAGTCGCATCACTCCCTCCATGGGAGACACCCTCAAGAACACTGAATTGCCAACACTAAACTCTAACTCCTACACCACACGTTCGCATAGGACTTTGGTGACTTTGAGTGGTCTTCAATTCTCTCATGAAGCACCTTTACCTCTTTTTCCAAGGTTTGGTAAACTAAATTAGGGTCAACCAACTTACCCGTACCGACCTCATACCATCAAATGGAAGAAAGACATCTCCTACCATGAAATGCCTTAAAAAGGTGCCCTAGAATCTCCCCTACTTAGGGCCTTCTATATTTCACCATTTCAAAACACCACTATGCTCCTTGAGCCACTATCCAACACATGAAGGGTCACAGAGGAAATAAAACAAAAAAACCACTCACGCCACTCAAGAAAAGACCCCCCCAAAGACAGGACAATATAGGTACAAAGTGCTCTATAGCAACCACCTAGGTTATAAATGAGGCCCATCCTAACACACCATACCAAAAGAAGAGTCCTTAGGTCCAAACACCAAAATTCACACTACTGCATAGCCCTTTAGGGATCTACCATGATCCCTTTACTAGAGGCAGATAACTAGATTAAGAAAAATTATGGCTTTCAACCAAAACTCACACCTGGAGAATTGGCATTCAAATAACAATCTTTCAAAGTTTACAACATGGCACGAAGATAATTGACATAATCCATCTTACACTTAGAATAGACTAGGATATTATCCATGAGACAATGACAAATATGTCTAAGAATGGATGGAAGACCTTATTCATCAAGTCCATAAATGCTGCCAAGGCATTGGTCATCCCAAAGGACATAACAAGAGACTCATTAAGCATAGGACGGGTTCTAGAAGATGCCCTCCCAAGTTAGAATCTTTAACTCAGACCAAATGATACAAACACCCCTTTGAAATCAACCTTCGGGCTTTAGATAAGAAATGAACCTTTCTTTAGGCACTAAGGAACCATCTTCCCATACAATGATTGGCTCATTAGAAAAATGGAACATGACCCTACAGATCCAAAAATCTAAAGAAGCATAACACAAATACATCCAATCCATTCCCAAAATGACATCAAAATAAACCATGTCTAACTCTATTAAGTCTATAAGAGTATATCTACTACCAACAGATATCATACACCCCTTATAGAATCTTGTAACAATCATAGAGGTTTCTATTAGGGTAGAAATAGAAAAGGAAACCGATAGACTCTCGAGACCATAATTAAGATGCATATCCACATACAGGGTTATATAAAAAAGAGTAAACCCTTGGTCATACAAATAATACTCATCACGAGAGTAAAGTTTTAACATACCTACATCAGCGTTAGAAGATTCCTCGAGATCCTAAGGGATAGTAAGAGCATTGAGATGGCTTCGACCAATGTTGGAGCTAGAAGCGACACCCCTTGGTGCAAAAGCTAGAGAAGTGGCAACCAACATCTTTTTGTACCTAAGAGGCGCTCATTATGGGACACTCCCATTGCATGTGTCCCAGTTGACAATATTTAAAACATTAATTCCTTCCTTGCTTGCAACAACCATAGCGTGATTGTTCGTAGAACCAACAAGAAGGATAAGTGACTATGGTTTGGGACCTGCTATCCTGATGTTGGGCACTTTATGCCCTGTGAGCATTACCAATATAAAAATTCCCCCTCCCAATGGGTTCAGCTAGAGAGCACTAGTCGCGAAACTAGGACCTTCTCAATACCTCTTCTTAGACCACTTTCTACCAACCTGAGCCAACTAAGCAAAAAAGTGATGGAACCCAGCATTTTGAGGTGATTGAGGAAAAATGCCAACTCCAATAGTGGGGTTAGTGAGAACAGGTGGAACCCCATGAGGACAGTCAAATGTCACGACCCTTAATCAAGCCTGGATCCTAGAAGTTGGTCGAGCTTTATCCATAGTTCCCCCAGTGGGGATAGAAGAGATTGCTTAGATGTTAAATCTTCTTGGATACATGATCTGAAAGATGATCAAGAAAAAATTAGAGGAATCTAAGACCTTAGACTCTATATAGCTTGAGATTGAAACACAAAATGGGAATCGTTACTAAATGCCTCATAGCCTCTCTATTATAAGTGTGGTACGCTACACACCCGTAAAAAAGAATCTACATGACATATCTTTATGGACTTCTAATTGACCATGAACTTATTCTCTGATACAAACTAGACATGCCCCGAAACCGTGTCATATCGTATGAGCACCTCAAGCTCACCTGAATCGGAGGTCGCCCCAATAACCCAACCTAACCATCATCACAATAACCATGAAGGTCGGTGTATCCCGACCTTATAGTAAGATAGCAAAAATATATAAGGCTAATAGTCAATACTAAAAAAAATTTAACATTTCATTAGTGTCAATAGTCAAGCCGATACACCCAAGTCCACACTCATCCACAAAACCTCTAACAATTGAAGTTGATAATATGTCGGGACATACCCCCAACAATAGCTAAGTACCAAACCTATACAAGTATATGATAGAAGATAATGCAAATATGAGAGGTAGGTCTTCCAGAGTATGGAAGCATATCACTTCAAGGTCAATGCATGAACAGCTCTTATATTTGTTCACTATGTAAATAAAGAAGAAGATTCTCTAGCCACTATGTCACGTTGGGACATAGCATCCAGAGATAGTTAGTGGTTAGAGAACTAGCATGTAACTCAAGGATAAGGATAAAATAACATCATCAATCAACAACCAGTCAATATACTGTATTTAATCATATTATACACTTATCCTTACATATAGGTATATCACATGCCAACAATGTATCAAGACTTAAAAACATTCTAAAAGCCTTCAATCACAAGACATAAAGTGGAGGACTCTAGCATTCCACACTTTGGTTTAACCCATTCATATTAGACATAGTATTTTAACTACATTTACACATCATTAGACAAAGTACTTCAACCATGGGTACACTCACTAAGCGAGGGACTAAGACCATATATCCATCTATGGAAACAAGGGTTCTATCCATATAGAAACAAGGGTTCTATCAATATTACACAATCCATTAGGCATGGGACTCTAAGCACATGCTTACATATTTAATTAAACATGGAACTCCAATCACATGCTCACATATACACTTAGGCATGTAACTCTAATCACATGCGCACAAACTCAAGTGGGTATAGAACTCAATCACATGTGCACATACTCATTCGGTCATGGAACTTTAATCAAATATCATTTCATTCAATTGGCCATGGAACTTTAATCACATGTCGTTTCATAAGGTGAGGTATTCTAACCTGAAGAGATCTCTTTAAGAAAGGGACTCCAACCACAAGCTATTAGATGAGTGACTTTAGCCATAATTCATTAGACGAGGTACTTTAACCATAAGTCATTTCATATAGCAAGGGACTTTAATTACAAGCCATCACATTACCATTATTAGTCAACATTTGGATCCTTAATCTATTGGTTCATACATTAATATCCATATAATTTATTTTGACATTTAAGGACTTTAGCTCATTTAGCCAATTCAACACTACACATCACCACCTAGTCCTCATGGGATCCTTTGTTGCTATACCATTTCAATAGGTCGATGTCTTAACACATTTTATCATACAATTCAATTCATGGCCATCAAGACTCATACGAGACCGTAAGTTCTTCATGGAAATATTTATCAATTAAACACTTTATTAGGCCAGTGCATCAAGTCAAGTCATTATTCAACTCAATCGGTAGTTATCAAGACCCTTACTAACTCATTCATTCATCATTAACATTTTTATGTCACACTTTAGTTCCATACATAGTTTCAAGTTTAAGCTTAGCGAATTGAACCCCCTTTTCTTAGCCATCGAACCCACATGGTCATAATTTAATCAATTACATGGCTATAAAAATTAACTCAATACAAATCATCAACCATCCTTACTTATAGGGCCATCACCCCACTTAAAGCCATAAGCTAACTCATCATATGATCAACAAGGTGCTTATCAACTATATACCAAGCATTTACATTCATTATAACTCAATATATGTCTAAAAATGCCTTTACCAACCATCTATAAGTATTCATATTTATTGAGTCCTCATTATGACTCATCCCTATTCACTAGACCAATTTCATAGATACACATTTAACCTCCACAAAACCATTTAACCACTAATCACGTCAATTGACTAATTTCCTTAATTCAACTCATTATTAGTTATATTTAAGGTCATAAAGACCTATATAACAATTCATAATTTGTTAGCAAGTGTACACCACATTCTCAATACATTTAGGTTGAACACACATATTAAGTTCATTTTCATGTTTAGGGGCTTCGATCCCCTTATTAGTTATTAACCAAACTAGTTATTAACCCAACATGGTCATCAATTATACAACACATGGATTACTATGCCTTCACACTACCATTTATCAATCTTTCATGTTTATTAGGACATTTCCCTAATTCAAGACATTACCAACGTGTAACTAAATAATTCACTTAGATATTTCCACAAACAGCTTATGTGTATCTCTTTAACAAGGCTATTTTCATGGTAAAAATCATTAAGATTTGGGTTACTCAAGACAAACATGTTAAACCACCTTCAAAAAGTATCCACATATGGAAATCACCACCAATGACATGAATAAACACAAGTTTAATTAAGAATCATCATTATTCATCATTTAGCAATAAAACCCTTTTCATTTGATTTCAAAACCACCATGTACACTTACTAATCCAAGTGTAAAATACATGGGTTTAGAGTTATTTAGAAAAGGGAAGAGGTACATGCCTTAAACAACTTGAATCACCAAGAAACTTGATTCTTTTTTCCCACTAGATGAGCTCCCTTGAAACCCTAGACTCCAATCTTTCAAAGATGAGCTTGAGAGAGTGTTTAGGGCGTTTGATTCATACCAATAGATGTTTAGGAGGCTACACATATTTATATAGTGAGAGGTTTTAGTGTTTTGGGCATGGGAAATGACCACAAGGCCCTTAGTTAAAATCTAGAAAATGACCTGGTCCAAGGGTATGACTCCCCTAATGAGTTCCTTAGTAATCATACCCCTAGAGTATAAGTGGTTCCCATAATCATACCCTAGGCTCTTCCTAGGTTATCTACACTGGTAAGGGTATGAGTGGATACCCTTGAGTCATAACCAAAGGGTACGACTCTACTTACTGTCTATGAAGCCTCTACTAATACTAACTATAGGTAGCTAGGACATGACCTCCGGCTATCCCTAATCAATATGACTGAATGAGAAAATGCTATAAGAACTTGGGTTGACTCGAGTCCTCAAATCAAAAGAACTCTTCCCCTGCTAACTGGAAGTTATGAACCGTCTAATTATGATGTGTTACAACTGGTACCTACATCAGGAGACAATGTAGCACATAAAAATATATGTGGGTCAGTACTTCTGGAATGTACTGAGTATGTGAGGGTGAATGCACAAGTAAAACAATAATTGAATAGTCATATAAACTTTCAAATGATACATGCTAAGTGTAAATGACTCACCTTTATCTTGAATAAAACAAAGATTGCAAAATTATAAACATGAGTAATGAAGCATAAGGATAAACTTTGTGAGCCTTAACACTTGGTTTCTAAAGGCTTTACTTTTTTTTTTCTTTTGGAAGGTTCTTCTAACTGACATAAACCATGTGAGATATCATGGATTCCAATGTCTTACCCACATTGGGGAGAGCTGTCCTACCCTTGCCATCGAAATAGAACCTTAACTTAGTGTTCACTCAACTTAACCCATATTGGGACTTAAACCTATGGTGGCACATAGTTTTTAGGAATTAAGGATACACCCATCCGCAATTCCCTTCTCAGTGCTAATTACTACGCCCATAATACTTATATGCTCATACTTTAGGAATCCACCTTAAAATAGCATAAGGGTTGGTAAACTAAAAACCAGTTATGCTCCTCTTTATTGTAAATCATAAGTAAGGTACACAATTCTGGATTTCAAGTCTTATCTTATACTTTCTTTCATAAAACTTGTAATAAAACATCATGCTTAAAACTCAATTGGAACTCTTTAATCAATGTTTCTAATCAAATTCATAATAGTTCAAATCATAATAGAGAATTCTTTAAGTTAAAACATAAATAGATGATAACAAATACTTACAAATCAGATACTTACACTTTGAAACAAGTTTAGAGCACAAGGATCGAAGTATATCCTTGTTCATAAATTCCACATACCTTAATTGAATGAATCCTTGAAGAAATCTTGAAATTGGAACTTGAATCCTTGAATTCTTAAGGAAGAAAGCTTGAATTTCTTGATCTTGGGAAGGGAGGCTTGACTTTTGGGTGAGGAACCATAATTTTGATGTTCTTAATATTCATGAATTTGAATCTTGGGACTTGAAGGATGAATTTTTGGTTGAGGAACCCTAATCTTCATGTTCTTGATATTCTTGATGATGGGAGAAGGAAAAATGTGGTAACTGATTGAGGATAGGGGAAAAATAATGCCTCCCTATGTTTTTAAGTCATGAGGTACGATTTGAGGTAAAAAAAAAAGACCAAAATACCCCTAGGAAAACAAAATAAAAATTGCAGAATTTTTTAGTTGATGACTTAGTTAATAGCCCATCAATTAGTTGATGACTTATCAACCTAGTTGTCACCTTCTCTTAATGATCTGGTTAAGGCTGACGACAAGGTTGATAGCTCGTCACTTAGTTGACGGCTTATCGCCTTAAGTTGTCACCTTATAGCTGGATTTGATAACATTCTAGTTAAGGCTGATGATGAGGTTGATAGCTCATCACTTAGTTGATAGCTTATCACCTCAAATCATCACCTTATTGACAGACAGGCACTCTAAATTAAAATGAGCATAACTTTTTACTCCGATATCGGATTAAGGTAAAATCAGATGCATTGGAAAGAATACTCAAAGATCTTTCATTTGGTAAGTTATAACCTAGGAGATACACTTATTTAAAGTGGGCCCTAGTTAGAGAATCCATTAAAACTCTATCGATAGAAAAGTCCTCAACTCATATTTGAGTTAGGAGATTTTTATGACCTCGATTAACATAAAATGATATTCCCACACTATAGAATTGGTAGTTACACATATACATACATAGAATCATTCGGTTCAGGTCTAAATACATAGGAACAACGGTTCGAATTCTAGCTCAAAAATATGGGGGTTACATTATCTCCCCTTGGACTCATTCGTCCTTGAATAATGGATAGGAACTTGTTGAAGTCTTAGAAGTATGGACTAATTGAAACATGACATTTGTCATAATAAAGGATATAGCTAAGATGAAATATTAAAACTCTATCGTGAAACTGATTTTTGAGCTGACTTGACTTTAGTGACTGTAAGGAGCTGATTCATGCTGAGAGTTTAGAAATCACTTAAAATGTTCATGATAGAATCTTTCATATAGAAATGCAAAGTGATAATTGATGAAATAAAATTCCAAAAGTTACTAAGGATGGAATAAAGTACGTAAATTCTCATTAGGAATTGTTCCTCAACAAAACACATATAGAAATCAAAGGACAAAAGGCTTCATGGCATCGCCAAGTACATTATGTTAGCACGAATTATGAGATAACAAGGCTTAGGTCATTCAAGGGGTATTACAATGTCTGAGCTAGAATACTTGGAAAACTGAGATCATTCACTTAACACTTATGATCTGAATCATGACTACATAGCTGAATCTGAAATATGATGCATGGACTGAACTGAATTCGCAACTTATATATAGGCAAACAAATTACCTCATCGAATAGCCATATTTATGAAACTTCAAATAGTAAGACTAGATGGAGAGATGGAAAATTATAGGATTTTATCTGTACAAATCAAATTGTTGGCTAAACAGACTGAATTATATAGAAAGCTTATACTCAACTGGAGTATTTCTTCAACACTCTTTGTAAGAAGCTCTATTAACATTAGAGAGCAAAGAATTCTAGGCATGATCTGAGTGAGATATCTAAATAAGGACTTGCGACATGGCTAAAACTCTATAACATGGAATATAGGCCCATGAAACATAAGCTAGGATAGAATTACTAAGCCTTAGGCAATGCAACTGCTAACTTTCAAGCTTAGCCACATTTCTAAAATACTCCTTCAACTATAATTTTACCCTTAAATACCATGCTTATTTAATTCACCTTACACTTCTCACACGGGTACATATAGCTACTATATCCAAAATCTGAGTTGAACTACATGCTCTCGCCATGTTCAAGCCTAACTCAAAATCACAAGGTACTACAGATAACACTAGTCTAAACCATGAATTCAATACCCAAGCATTTCAAAGCTCCCATCTTAAGAATAATTCTCCTTACCATTTTAAAAAACTAAATTCAAGCTCTTACTAGGAAATCACTAACGTACAATGCACCTATCCACTTATATACCAACATAACATTCAAGCCTATAATTATAACCACACATGAACTTCTAGGAAAACAACCCACCAAACCATCTTTTTCGTATTATATAATATTTTTATCAATAACAACTTCTATGCACTATCCCTAGGAAGACACACATGAAATTTTTTTCAACTAACCATGACGTATGCCAAAATCTTGGCCTCAATCATCCTTCAAACTTATAGCCTTAGATAAAACAACCATACAATAATCATTCCCCAATAAGAAACATTAACTCTCTCCCATCTAAACAATTATTCATCACCACTATCATTTTCCTTTATATTAAAGCCAACCTTCTAAACTTATGGATCTATTTCATATCTCTAGGATTGAGCCATTATTTATACACTCTGATGTTTTATAGAGAAATACTCAACTCACGCAAATGAACTATATTTAAAACATACTAACTTCATTCTTGTACAATCCTTTCATATATACCATCCTTAACTTTCTCTATCTGTAATTATCATTGTGATAGACTTACACTCTTCCCCTCAAACATACCCACCTCAATAAACACATAATTTGTATCACATTTCTAAACTTATATTTTTCCCTAAGCCACAGGAATCAAAGTCATACCAAAAGACTCAACATTATCTATCCATGACTTCTTAACTTAGCTATTAAGAACACCATATACTATATAACTAGCCATCTTCCCATTTAGCAACTCAAGGATAATACTGACCACACACAACCTTTAATAATCTTGGAAAATAATGAAACCCTATATCACCTTGGGTACATTTCTAAATCATACCTACAATATCATACTTAATTGCAAGAAATGAACTTAAACTCTTATATACACTGTCCTATAACTAGCATCACTAACCGAGCAATCATTATTTGTACTTTGATGATGATCCACTGTTCAAACTTAGCATCAAGTGCTATGCATGATTAACAACACAACCTCACATACTATTCTCTTTTGAAAGCTATAAAATAAAACACCAAGAAAGACTAGTCCACTAGAACCTCATAACAACAATAATCAATCATAATCATATGGTATATCTTATTAAAATCAACTAGCACATCCTCCTTCTACATATTACTACTATTTACCCATCTATACACCTAAATTAATTTTACAGCTCTATACGTTTCAACTAAACTCCCTTTTTTTGCAACCTCACAAAAATCCTAAATTAACAATACTCAACCATAAAATACTTTCATTAATAACCTATACTTTTCTAACATAATAAATACCATCAATTACTCTTTCCCTACTTCAAGGAAACAACAATTCACCTTAACTAATAACTCATTTTCTACCTTCCACCAAGGAACCTATACCATATTCATTACCCCTAAGCTAACACACAAGGACATATCACCTCAGTTCTAACTTGATTGTATGCAAAAGTTCATCTATATATATTCAATCAATATCCATTACCACCTTTCTTGTCACTACACTTCTAAACCCATACTTCTAACTATAAGTTTGTTTTACTACTTATGAATCATCACACTCAAGGTCATAATATTCCTTGAATACAAACTCTATTTAACAATCTGGGTTCATACTATCTCCTCTCATGAGCACTATCGGGATTAAAGGGGTGAATGAGGAATCTGAATACATAACATATTTTATCTTAACTGCACAACTCATATGGATGAGGACATAAGCTTTCAACTTAAGGGACTTAAAACACACTAACGAGCACCTCTCAAGTCCCTTGTGTGACTTCTGAAGTTACTGATAGTAAATTTGAGAGCATCATCTTGGGAAAAATTAGAATCTGGTACTCATGTTATCTTGAAAAATCATAGATAGAGAATTATAGAGTAACACCTAAATCGATAGAAGTTTTTGAAAGTACAACTTTACTACACGATTTAGAGTATAAAAAAAGGAGATATTTCTTAAATGCCTTGTAGCCTCTCAAAGAAAAGTATAGATGTCTCCGTACTGTTCCGCAAGACACTACTAGATACGACTTCAAAGACATCCTAGGAAACTTGAACTCTATTCTCTGATACCAAGCTTGTAATGCCCCAATACTACCTCCTGGACATCACACGATACTTAAAACCATAAGTAATCCTAAGCTAATCCATAATACTCGCATAACTAGTGAGCAACTGAATATGTTACATAAATTTGAAAGAAATAAGTGGAAGATAATTCTTTACCAAATGTGTACAATACAAAACTAAAATCAAATACATTAACTTTACTCACTGTCTATGAAGCCTCTACTAGTAGTAACTATAGGTAGCCGGGACATGACACCCAACTATCCCTACCGTAGGTTTAAGTTCCAATACGGGTTAAGCTCAGTGATCACCAAGTTAAGGTTCTATTCTGATGAAAAGGGTAGGACAACTTTCCCCAATGTGGGTAAAACGTTTGACTTCATGATAGCTCACATGGTTTATGTCTGTTAGAAGAACCTCCTAAAAGAAAGAGTAAAAAGTAAAACCTTTAGAAACAAAGTGTTATGGCTCATAAATTTTATGTTATGCTTCATTACTCGTGTTTATGATTTTGCAGTCTATGTTTTATTCAAGATCAAGGTGAGTCATTTAAAATTAGCATGCATCATTTGAAAGTTTATATGAATATTCAGTTATTCTTTTACTTGTGCATTAACCCTACATACTCTGTACATTCCAAAAGTACTGACTATATATATATGTCTATGTGCTACATTGTCTTATAATGTAGGTATCAGTTGTAGCAGATCATAATCAGACAGTTCACAGCTTTTAGTTAGCAGGTGATGAGTTCTTTTAATTCGAGAACTTGAGTTAACTTTAGTTATAGTAGCATTTTTTAATTCAGGCATGTTGATTAGCGATAAATGGGGGTCATGTGTCAGCTACCTATCGTTAATATTAGTAGAGGCTTCACAAATAGCCAGTAGAGTTGATGTATTTGATTTTAGTTTTGTATTATACACATTCAGTATTGAAATATCATTCGCTTATTTATTTCAAATTTATGTAACATATTGAGTTGTTCACGAGTTATGAGAGTATCATGGGTTATCTTAGGATCAATTGTGGTTCTAAGCATCGTGTGACGTCCAGGAGGTAGTCTCGGGGCATTACAAACTAATCATACTCATAATAGTTCAAATCATAATAGAGAATTCTTTAAGTCAAAACATAAATACATGATAACAAATATGCACTTTAATAATTCAATCAAATAGTAATTCCATAAATTCAAAATGAGATAATTTGGGTGTAAACCCTAATTGTAAATCATATACTTAAACTTTGAAACAAATTTTGGGACAATATGGAAGCATATCCTTGTTCATAAACCCCACATACCTTAATTAAATGAATCCTTGAAGAAATCTTGAAATTGAAACTTGAATCCTTGAATTCTTGAGCAAGAAAGCCTGAATTTCTTGTTCTTGGGAAGGAAGGCTTGAATTTTGGGTGAGGAACCCTAATATTGATGTTCTTGATATTCTTGAATTTGATTCTTAGGACTTTAAGGATGAATTATTGGGTTAGGAACCCTAATCATGATGTTCTTGATATTCGTGATGATGGAAGAAGGAAAAACATGTTGAGGATAGGGGAAAAATAACACCTTATTATGTTTTTAAGTTGTGGGGGTAGGGTTTGAGGTGAGTAAAGAACCAAAATACCCATAGGGAAACAAAATAAAAATTGCAGAATTTTTCAGTTGATGACTTAGTTGTTAGCCCTTCAACTAGTTGATGGCTTATCAACCAAGTCGTCATCTTCTCTTAATGATCTAGTTAAGGCTGACGAAGAGATTGATAGCTCGTCACTTAGTTGATGGCTTATCACCTTAAGTCATCACCTTATGGAGGGATTTGGTGACATTTTAGTTAAGGTTGACGATAAGGTTGATATCTCATCACTTTGTTGATGGCTTATCACCTCAAGTCGTCACCTTATTGACAGACAAACACTTTAAATTAAAATGAGAATAACCTTTCACTCCGATATTAGATTAAGGTAAAATCAGATGAGTTGGAAAAAAGGTTCAAATATCTTCTATTTGGTATATAGTAGGACACATGAATCCTTATAACCTAGGAGATACACTTGTTTAAATTAGACCCTAGTTGGATAATCCATTAAAACTCTATCAATAGGAAAGTCCTCAGCTCATCTTTGAGTTAGGAGATTCTTATGACCTTGATTCACATACACAAATATTCCCATACTATATAATTGATAATTACACATATATAGACATAGAATCATTGGGTTCAAGTCTTAATACATAGGAACAACGGTTTGAATTCTAGCTTAAATATAAGGGGTGTTACAGTATGCATCTATGAATAATCCCATCTGCACAAATTATAAATAAATAAGGCTCATCCTAGAAATCATTACCTCATGTATAAACTTCTTTCACTGCTGAAAGGAAACATCTTTTGGTATTAGATCACCTATTAGATAATTTGCATAGTCTGCAAACCATGGAATTATATCTTAGGAAGCTGCTAATATCTGCTCATCTGGAAAACTGTCATCAATCTCATGCCTATTAGCAACATTATGCATAGCTTCCTATTCAAGTCTAGAAAAATGATATGCAACTTGATTCTCAATGCCTTTTTTGTCCTTGACCTCGAAATAAAATTCTTACAGCAATAGCACTCACCTAATCAGTCTAGGCTTTGCATCTTTTTTCGTTATTAAGTACTGCAATGCTGCATGATCAGTGTGCACAATCAAATTTGTCCCAATCAAAATAATACCTAAACCTCTTAAAGGCATTAACCACCTAAAACTCTTATTCCATCACGGTGTAGTTCTTCTGAGCAAGATTTAGTGCCTTGCTAGTATAGTATATGGGGTGAAGGATCTTTTATTTTTGTATACCTAGTACAACGCCTAAGTCCAAAACACTCATGTCACACATAATCTTAAATGGCAAGGACCAATCTGGAGATAATGTGATAGGAGCAATCGTCAACTTCTCTTTAAGACACTCAAAAGCCTTCAAGCATGCTTCAGTAAACTCAAATTTTACCTCTTTCTCAAGAAGCCTATAAAGAGGGTTGACAATCTTAGAGAAATCCCTGATGAACAACCTATAAAACTCAACATGACCCAAAAAACTACGAACGCCCTTCACAGAAATTGGTGGAGGTAATTTCTAAATCGTTCGATCTTTGCTCTATCTATCTCAATACCCTCTTTTCAAATTTTGCATCCCAAAACAATACCTTCTCTAACCATGAAATGACATTTTTCCTAATGAAGTACCAAGTTTCATTCTTCATACCACCTAAGAGTATTCGCCAAATGAATTGTACAATCATTAAAAGAATCCCCAGTGACTGAAAAATTATCCATAAACACTTTGATGGTGTCTTCTAACATGTTATAGAAGATTGAAATTATTATCTCTAAAATGTGGTTGGAGTATTGCATAGCCCGAATAGCATCCGTCTAAATACAAAGGTCCTATAAAGACTAGTGAATGTTGTCTTCTTTTAGTCCTTAGGTGCAATAGTAATTTGGTTGTAACTTGAATACCCATTAAGAAAATAGTACCACCCTCGGCCCTCTAACCTATCTAATAGTTGGTCCATGAGGGGCATGGGAAAATAGTCCTTCTAAGTCCATGCATTCAATTTTATGTAAACCATGCATAATCTCCATCCTGTGACTAGCCTCATTGGCACTATATCATTCTTCTTATTAGGCACGACAGTGATACCACCTTTCTTTGGAACACATTGAATTGAACTAACCCATTTGCTATTATCAATAGAATATACTACACTAGCATCAACCACTTGATTATCTCATTTTTCACTACCTTCTACATAGAAGGATTAAGTCGATGCTAATGTTCTATACTTGGAATACACTCCAGTTCAAGTTGAATTTTATGAGTACAAATACCAGGCAAAATATCCACAATGTCTACAATGAAACCTCCAATGGCCCTCTTGAATCTATGTAATACTGATAATAAATCTTCCACTTTTGAGGTAATAAAATTGGCTACAATATTTACCGACAAAGTATTGTTGGCACCCAAAAATGCATATCGCAAATGATAAGGTAGGGCCTTCAACTCTAAGACTGGTGGCTCTTCAATGGATGGGCGAGCAGGTGGAGTAGTTCTATTCTTCAAATCCAAATCAAGATTCTTTGTTGTATAAGTATATGAACCATTCCTATAAAGTGCACATACCATCTCATCATACTCATCTATGCCATCACTATCAAAGTTTATGATCATAGATGCAAAAGCTTCAACACCTAACCTCTCTTCAATAGGAACAATATCATAACCATCATCCCAAAGAGTAACTGAATCAACATCATAGAATGAATCCACTTCATCATCATTAACATCAATCACGGATACTCTCAACTCATCAGGCTGCCTCATAGATTTGTATACATTGGATAACCTATTCATCATTGAGTCTCAATATTAGATGTCCTAGCGCTAAATTAATCAACATCCTTCCCATAGCCAAGAATGGTCTTCTCAAAATAATTGGGACTTGGAAGTCTACTTCGCAGTCCAATATCACAAAATCCACAGAAAAGATACGAAAATCCACTTTTACCAATACATCATATAAGATACCAACTGACTTTTTACAGTCATATATGATATTACTGATCTCATGGTGGTTAGTTTAGGAGCTCCAAACCCCAACTATTTAAACAATATAAATGTAATGAGGTTGATGCTCACGCCCAAATCACATAATGCTCAAGAGAAGTTGAAGGATCCAATAGTGCAAGATATAGTGAAAGCACTGGGATCCTTCTTCTTCTCCACCAATGATCTAGTAGCTACTCCACTGCAATGAAAAATGTTGTCAACTGGCTAATAATAAACTGAACTCTTCTTGGTGATTAGATCTTTCATGAATTTTTCAAATTCTAGCATTTGATCTAATGCCTCTACAAATGGGATGTTGACCGATAGCTTTTTTAGCATTGAAAAAAAACTTCTTATGCTTACTATCTTCTTGTTTCTTTTTCATCCTTTGAGGAAAAGGAGGACAAGGTCTCGAGATAGACTTCAAAATAGGATCCTCGACCCTATCTTATCCTTTATCTTGTTTGCTACTACTATCCACATCAACAGGATCAACATTCTTTTGCTTATCTACAACTAGTACAGGTGGGTCTATGATGGAATCACTACTTTGGATGGTAATGGTGTGGTAGTGACCATCATTCTTTGGATTAGCCATCGTGTTACACGGGAGAGTGCCAGGCTGTCTTTGATTTTCTGTGGATGATATCTGGCCAAATAATTACTCCAACTTCTTGATTGATGTAGTATGTGACTCAACTTTTTGGTTTAGCCCTAATAAGTCTGCTTTGATATCCTTAAGGCATCTCTCTTGACTTTCTTTCCCCTTGACTAATTTTGACAACAATGCCTCCATTCTGTATTCTGAATCATGATTACCTGGTGGAATATACTTGTTATTTTTCTCCTTGAAATTATCTTTTCACCACTAATCGTCATCTCTATCCCTACGTCTATCTCTATACCTATCATTCTAATAGTTCCGACCTTGATTCCCTTGCCTTTGGGCTCAAAAATACACCAACCTATGATCAATATACTTTTCTTCCTCTTTAGATTCAATATCAAAAGTTCTGGAAGTAGACCCCTATATTGCAACTTCATTTACTTTCTCAGCACTTCTTGTTATGAACTATTTTGTAAGCAACCCAGTATCTATATGAAGCTGTTCTACCAAATCCTGACCAGCTCTATAATCATTGGCTTCTCAAATAGCATAAGTACCTGCACTATATTTTTCATCTCTAGTATGCCAACCTCTATTAATCACTAAAATATCATCCAATATCCCATCAAATACTCATGAATGCACCTGCAAAAATTATATCTTCCATTGCTCTCAAACAGACATTCAATAATTTATAGAAGATTTCAAACAAATTTGATCCTCAAATTTTGTGATTAAGTATCATGCTCAGCTTCTTCTTGAATATAAACCACGCTTCATACAAGGACTCTGTAGATAGCTGTCTGAAGTTATAAATCTCATTTTTCAACTGTAGCATCCTTGCATGAGAGAAAAATCGATTTAGAAACTATTTACACAACTCATGCCAGGTAGGATTGAGCCTCTTAGAAGTTCCCCTAACCATAGTGATGCTTCACCCTTCAATGAAAATGGGAACAACCTCAATTTCAAAGCTTCCTAATCCAGCCTTGGAATAGTATATAACGTATAGAGTCCGGTAAAATTATCAAGATGCATGTTCGCAACATCAGTCTCTGATCTTAAAAATACACCCTTCAAGTTCAACTATTTGATTATTGCACTTGTAATATCAAACTTCACATTAGGGAGTAAAGCCGAAGGAACGATGACTCCTGTCTCAGTAAGTTCAACACAACCCAAATCCTCTTCATCATCATATGGGTGTAAGTGCTGATATGTAGGAATCAATAGAGCTATACCACTCTGAAATCTATCTTGTTACTCAGCTCCCTGTCTAGGCCTAGCTTAGTCCTCCTATCTGAGCTAACCTAACCTCTTCAGCTAATTGATCCTCTTCGGTGGATTTTCTCTCTTCCTTAGAAATAACTATTAGTTGTTGCATCTGTAAATCTTTAACATTCTGTGGATCAATTAGACCACGCAGGAGTGCCACATTTGGATCAACAGGCAGAGAAGGAGGGTCTTGAACCCCATCATGAACTTGTCCTAACATTCTTCTAAGTGTTTGAAGAATTCTCTCTAGCTCTAGATCAAAAGAGAGTAAGGGATTGCCTCTTATCCTAGTGTTTGACATAAATTGGCGTATGCCAAATCAAAAACAGAAAATAAAACCCACAAACTTCACCAATTCAATTAACTATTCAAACCGTCTCTCCCGACAACAATGCCAAAATTTGATGTCACTTAAAACTAACCTCCAAAATAAGTATGCTATGATCGATGCAAGATATAGTAACCCAAATAGCTTGGGATCAATCCCACAGGAAGATGTTGAATAGTTGCCTAACTTGATGGAATTCACAAGCAGTGTGGAAAGTAAAAGGGAGAATTTGGAATTATAGTAACTAGTAACCAAATCTTAAATGCTTTTGAGTTGGAAAAAATAGAAGACGAACATTAGGCTTGTGTTTCCCTTGCTTCTCAACTCCATAAATTTCTCGTGTTCAATCCACCAATTCTACTGCTCTGAATGTAAAGTCAACAAGATATGCATTATCAATCGTTTTGTTAATGTGTTGATAAATCTCACCCTTTACCTTATGAGTCTCAGGGTGTCGCGTTGTTGCTCATTGTTTACGACTTTAGTTCACTTTCACCTTTTGAGTGTCGAGTGATTAGATGAGAAAATGGAATGTTAAGATGGAAGTGAATCTTAAATTACTATCTTACTCCTTTTTTCCCAATCACAAACTCCCTTGTAAGGACGTATACAAATACATGCTATCCCTGAGCTTCTACAGTAGCTCTGAGGTCAATTATTTTGAAGAAGATTAAGACACATGCATAAATCCTAAATTAGATGAATCTACCACATCCTTTATATAGCTAATCCTCAAGGGTTCCCACAACCCTAGTCAGGGAGATTAGCCACTTATATTCATGCAAGAAACCATGATTATCAATGAAGAATACATGAAATGAATTTCACGAGAATAAGATGAATAAAACCCTAAGTCTTTAATTGAATAAAACCCAAACTCTCAAGAATAATTGTAAAAGTCTATAATAGAGTATATTGGAACATTAAAAGATGTTAAAGAATGTAACCTAATAAAGATAAACCCTAAGGTATTTATAGTATCTCAAAATTACTTAGAAATCCTAATAAAAATAGTTAAGGTAAAGTTATGTTGGCACATGGTATGACTCGCTTATCTACTCGTATGCTCACCATACAAGTTGTACCATGCCTCTCATATCCATTCTAGTGTCTGATCTCCTAAGGCTTCAACTTTGTTCTTCTTATGACTTTTGCTAATGAGTCGTACCTTGACCATATGACTCATGGACTTCACTCGAATCCACCTTGGACTTCTATATTTCCAAGCTTTAAACACTAGTATGCTTATGATTTCCCTATACGAGTCATACTCAGACTTTTGACTCATGTACTTCTAAGACTTTAACTTTGGATTATAGCTTTAGATTCTATTATGCTTATGATTTCTTTTCATGACTCATACCTTTATCTTATGACTCAGATGCTCCAGTCACATCTTCTTTATACTTAGATTCTTAATTTGGCTTTGGGTTCTATTAAGCTTACGAATCATCTTATGAGTCATCTTACGAGTCATATGATATGTTGACAACTCGTGAGGTAACTCGTGTCTTGATCAAACTTTGTCTTTCTAGCTGTTTTTCTTCTATTTTTATCCCAACACTATTATAGACCTATTTTACCCACAATAAACACCAAAGTGCATCATATCTACTAAAAAAAACTAAGTCCATACATAAAATCAAGTTTTTAAGCATCAAAACTGTTGTACTTTTATGGCGCATCAATATCTCAGAGGACGAGGGTGTCATGCCTCTACTGACTGGGGACACCTCATAATCTACGGTGGCATCATTATTCTACAACTTAGTTACTGATACTAATGACCCATGTCTCTACTCGTAACTTGTATAGAATCTCACCTCACCTCACATTGACTTGGGTTTGACTCACTTCATACGACTCATATAATGCATATACGACTCAAGGGAAGTAGTCGTACCTATAATAGAATGTCACCCATCTTGCACTGTCATGGATAAGAGTACAATACAAAACTTATATGGTATGTATATGACTTAAAGGATAAGTTGTATGATGTACAAAAGTTTTAAGAGATGGGGTATTACAAGATAAGATCAGGGGTTAGGACTAGATTTGAGAGGAAACAGGCCCAATGGGAGGTCACACTAAGTACTGTACTATCCAATCTACGTGATAACTTTATAAGGAAGGAGTTTGATATATAACAAGCAGAGGTAGACTCTCTCACAAAGAGCCGTGTTACAGCCACTCTCTCAGTTATACTCTAGGTGGTCCATATATCACCTTTGCATACACCGAGACATTTTGATTTCTTTGCTGAAGGTTATGAGAAGGTCCCAACAGTTGGGCCTAAGAGAGTTCTCATAGATATTTGTAGGACCCTAATTTACCATATGATCGGGCCATTAAAAATAACAGGCATGATTCGATAGTGTCTGCATTCATTGATATGCAGAGGTGTGCATTTATAGAGATGGGTGTATCATCCAGTAGTGTCCTTCCACCACCACCGCCTTCGGCAACTGATATGACCTAGAGATACTCTTGATTCAGGCGCCTAGTGCTTTGTAGGTATGTTCTCACTTTCCTATGTTTTAATTTATTTTAGCGCATTAAGGATAGTGTGCAGTTTTTATTAGGGTGGCCATACCATGCCGCCGAGGGTTTTTGTTGTCGTGCTTCTTTTCCTATCGTCCACGATATGGTTATAGAACCAACATGTCTAGGATAATGTTATATTTTATTTTTTATTGTGTTTTGCTTTTGTGTAATTAAGAGATTTTTAAGTATTTAGGGTAGTAGTCATGTTTTGATCGATTCTTGATGCCTTTAAAAAAAGTTGTATTTTAGAACTGTGTGAATGTATATATGTGTGAATATTGTGGATCTTGTTATGGCATTAGGATTAGGGACATAATAATCACTTATGAATAATTGCATGAACTGGATAGGTAGTAGTTGATAATATTGACTCTGTGCTATGTGTGTGTTAGATACTACCTAGTTCCCTTTGTGTGTCGAATTTAGAACTTGCCTGGTTAGTCTGCCTAGGTTGAAGGATAGTCAGTTATTTCACTTTTAGCCTAAATGACCTTTTATGTGTAAATTATATGCCTTGATCCCTATTTTGAGCCTTTTAGCCTATTTTTTGATTGTTTCACCATTCACCTTCCCCTTTATAGTACAACGAACCTATTTTGGCCCTGGTCCTTCTTAGACATTGTGCACATCAACTCAAGAAAAATGCCTAAGTTGAGGGTGCCTATCATAGGGATGCATAGTGTAAAATAGGTATGAAGAAGGGTAAAATAAAAGAAAAATTTGTTAGTGTTGGGTGTGGTAGAAAAAGAAATAAAAATATTGTGAAAAAGAGAAAAAGAAAGAATAAAAGACCACACCCAACCTAAATGTGCATAAAAAATAAAAGGGAGAAATGAAGATGAAATAAAAACGAAAATTGGATAGTAAGTGAAACCCTAAGGTTAGTGTAGTGACAAGGAGGCTTAGTCACTTGATATGTCCATATTTACCATACTAGCTCCCAAACCTATATTACAAGCCGAGAAAAGCCTATAGTGATCCTAACTTGACTATTTGACTAAGGTAAAGAATAATAAGGGCAAGCCCACGGTATTTGACTTGTATTGATTAGAGCTTCTCTTCTAAGTGTGAGTGTATCTTGACCGTCTTTGTATTGACATGCATGATTTCATATGAGTTAGTAGGACATTCTTGTTGTGAGGGCACTTGAGTCATATTGCTAACTATTTGCTTATTTCAGGTTGTGTAACTTGTATATATGTGTGGTTATCTATTGCTAATGTAATTTCCATACTTTGATCTGATGTGTCACATTATTTTGCCTCATGTTCATATACAGTTGGTTTTTATAAATAAGATTGGAGGGGGTGTTGTAATGTGAGCTTTACATGTTGATTGACTGTCTTGAATAACTTAGTTTCTCCTCGTTAAGCATCATTTTTATTTTTGTTGTGTTTTTTTGCCTTAGGACATGCAAATGTTCTAAGTTGAGGGTGTTGATGCGTTAAAAAAATATAGCACTTTTGATGCTTAAAATGGGGAAAAGATGCAAGTTTCTACGGATATTTAGTTAGATATGATTCTTTTTGGGTATGTTTTGCAGGAAATTATGTTATGGATGATAAGTTCATGAAAAAGGTAAATAGAGAGGTTTTTGGCCATTTTTGGAGCAATTATAGATGTTCAGGACGTTTCCATCTTGATCGTAATCAAAGCATATTCGAGGATCGAAGAAAAGCTAAAATGATGACTCCCGGCACCTACTAAGTCAACCTACAGACCACATGTAGGACCTACGGACCGCAGGTAGGCAAAAAAAGTGCCAGAAGTCCAAAATCCCGAGAATTGAACTTGCAGGAATTTTCCATCTGGTACCTGCATTTTGTACCTTCTCCCAGGGCCAGGACCATAAGTACTACCTGTGCCCGGTGCTAGACCGTAGGTACGGACTACATGTGGCCACCGACCCTATTTTTTCAATTTTACTCACTCTTTGGTTTTAGGTCTTCCTCATGTACTATAAATACCCCTTATGGGTTTTTTAGTAGGAGTTACGCACTTTGGGTATTAAAAGACATATTTCGATTCCAAAATTCAATTTTAATCTTGGGATTTTCTTGTATTGACTTTGGCTCATTAATTTAGTTATGGTTGTGGGTTTTTACACTTATTATCATTGTGATTTTATTTATGCTTTTCAATATGAATATTATTGATTTCTTCACAAGCATGAGCGGTTAAAACCCATAGTTAGGGTTGTGGAAACTCTGGAAGATTGACGAAGTAGGGGAAGTGCTTTTGTTGTTCTGAACCGATACCTATACATGCATTTCTTTGTCTTCATTATAAAAGTTTTCTTAATGGGTGCACACATTAGGATCCCGCCTAGATAATACTACTTATTCCAAAAGAGGAGCAACAACTAGGAAAAGATAAAGATAATAGTAATTTGGAGTTTAACTATCGATCCACGCCTCTAGGTTCTATCTTAGTAAGATGGTTAGGTTTCATCAATAACTAGAGATTCAAAAGGTAATAGTTAACTGGGATCAGGATAACAGTTAGGAAGGAGACATCCTGAGACTCAAAAGGTAAAGGGTGAAATCCTTCTGCTCATCCAAAAAATTGCAGAAGGTACATAACATATTGATTATACATGTAAAGAATCAGGTTAGTTCAACAAAGCAAGATAATCTTATGGAGTTGAGAAGCTAGGGGGAACACAATCCTAGTGTTAACCTACACTGATTGCAACCGAAGTTAGTATAGTTACTTTTTCGAGATTACTACACAGACCCCCTCACCCATAGACTTTTTTTGTTCTGCCTGCAGACTACAACTACTGAGATCCACACTTCTACATGTTCCCTTAGGATTCGACCCCAACCGCTATTGGGGTACTATATTTTGACAGCGACTGTATCATCATCTAAGAGAAAGTATTGTTTGGATGCTATCAAATATCTTCAAGGAGGAGAGGCTTCTAATTCGAGAGTCCTTCTAAGAAAGTGGATAAAGTTTGGTTTAAAAAGGTATTAAGGTATGAGTCAGCTCCATTGAGGAAGGAGAAAAAATCTACTCGCCTGAAGTCAACACATAACCCAACCAGGACTATTCTAAAAGCAGTGAAGTGGTCAAGTGCAGATGATGCCACATTTTTTGAACTTGGAGTGAAGTATAAACATAGGATCGATACATAATTAGCAACACTTCTATCATATTAGTTGTGCACCTTTGTATGGACAAACTCTGAGAACTTTTAGAGTTGCAGCTATAATGGCAGATAGCAAACTCTGAGTCTTGCAGTTACATTTTTATCAAGCATTTATAATGGTCTAAACAGAGTCTATAAATCTCCGTAGCTTGAGCAGCTCAAAGTATCCTTTCCCATCCATTATGTGTATAGTTGGCTTGCGTACTACTTTAAGACTCATTTTTCACTTTCAAATGGTCCATTTATTCCATTGATGATGGCATATTCCAGCAAAGGTGGGTCAAGGTATTTTGATGGAGATCTCGCCAGAAAGTGTATCCATTAATGAGACAGTGTTATTTGGACTTCCACTATGCCAAGCAAGTCCACTCCTTGTTATTTTGTGGACAATGATAAAGATAAAGAGTCAGAGATAAGCTACTCTATGGCCTCTATTTTAACTTCCTCCCTTTTACATATGGAGGTTCATTCATACTTGAGCCATACACTCCATATCGATTTAGTTATCAGTTCAGGTTTTATCAAGGCCTTCCCAGAATCTTGAAAGATGATATTCGCAGTGCATCACTAGATGAAGGCCTTAAATTTCATTGAATTTGTGTATCACATGGTTCTATGTCAAATGTGAATTTTCCTAAAGCCACATCCAATGTGCAAAGATATCCATAAATGATGTATAAATCTTGGTGAGGCAATGTTCATGGAACTTTCTTGAAGCTAACTTGCAATCTTTGGTGAATGTCGTAGGTCCTATTATCGATACTCCTCAAGAACATGGTGAGGAAGTCCCAATTGTGGTTAAGACTCTTATTTTGAAATCTAAGGTAGTTACTCCGTACAAAGTCAAGGAACCTTTACATGCAACAACTCAAAAAGAGGAGTCACCTGCCCCAACTCAACAGGCTTTCAATAAATGACCATCTCAAAATAAGAGGGATATTAGGCACGGGTATTATTATTGGAAGAAGGTAAAACCATCTTTGGACTATCCAGGTGATTCTAACTCCTATGTAGAGATTCTTACTATTGATAATAGTTCATCAAAGACTTCACCGCCCATTGAAAAGGTAACGACTTAATAGTCTGCTACTTCATAGAATATGAATCACTTTTAAATACCCCTCATATGATATTTTTCTTTAGGTGTGCAGTCAGACAATGTCCAAGTTTTAGAAGATCCTCTCCAAAGTAAGCCACAAGATAGTAGTGAGTCCATAGTAGGTCTAGGCTTAAAATAGTTACTTTTTCCGTCCAAAGAGGTCACTTTTATCCTTGCGGTAAAGTCAAAGCAAATGTAGAGTACCAGCGGTAACCATGTCTATTTTTTATGGGAAAAAGGTTGTCTTAGAGCTTAAAAAGGAATTTATCATGCAAACATGGGCTAGTATCCACACCAAACTTGCAGGCTTTACTCCCAATATGCTTCTTTTATCCAAGATGATGTCAAAGTGATACTCAATGACATGAGTGGAATTAGAGTTGATACTTCCCCTTTGTAGAATTTATTGGGGTTTTTCTTTAGGCTTGTGACTTCTTATAACCAAGCACAATCCACCCATGTTGATAAAATCACATCAATTTAAAAGTCAGAGCCATATTTAAAGCCAAATAAAATCTTAAGCTTGTATTGAGGGAGAGAGATGAGAAATCTGAAGAAGTTTCTTCCACTTACAAATCTCTAACGAAGGCGAGAAAAAAGTGAAGAAGTTAAAAGCTCATTGACATGCTGCCAAGCAAGAAGCTGTAGAGATGGAATCCAATGTTTTAGCTACTGAAGAAGAGTTTTCCAAGTGTTTTGACCTCTCTCTGGCAACAGAAAATGCCTCAAAGGTCGTGGAGAAGAAGAAGCAAGTCTTAAAAGTTGCTTTACAAAATTTAGTCAATTATAAGCTATACTTAGATTAGCCTTAGGAGATGTTTCCTTTCCTTCAAACCTTTTTATTTCTTTATTTTAGCCTTTTATTAAGTAGTTAGATCTATTAGTTGTAATAGAAACTCTTTTTCTTTATATTGCACATTTCTTTTAATATTCTTGTTGAATTTTAACTTCAAGAATTGCTTGCTTATTTTGATGTTGATGTTGCAGTATTAAAATCTGGCGTTATCTTCAAACTTGTTGACTATTAGCTTCACGCCTTTGTCTCACAACTAGGTTAGACTTGAAACTTTAGTTTGGAAGCCTTAAGAATTAAAGCTTTTGACTTGTAAAATTAATAATTGTATGTTTGGCAGATATAAGCCCCAAACTATAGGCTTTGGGTATTCCAAATCCTATTGAAAGAGCTTTCTTTCTTTTTGCTGGGTTACCCCCATTGAGCCACAAGTATTTTTCATAAGTCCAAAACTTAATTGAGATGTATGCAAACTTAACTTTCATATGGCGGATTAAGCAGGGACATGTATTTTTTTTTAACACTCATGTAACTAAACTAAGAATAAATACCAAGTGCCTACGTACCTCAATAAAGAGGATCAAGTCACAACGTAGTTCTGGGGTGAGTGTTTTTTTTCCATCCTAACTTTTTCCTTGGCCACCCTTTTTGAGGTTTTCAACCTAACGGACTTCTTTTTTTGAGTCGTAAGTTTATACTCTTGTGGGCCAGGAGTGGACATGCAGTTTATACTCGTACCTTAAGGAGTGTCATCTTTCTTCAAGGATAGTACTTCTTCAAAAACTTAGCATTGATATGGCCAATTTTCATGTCATCTGTGTCGATAAGCTTATAAGAACCATTTGAATACACTTCCTGTATGACACATGGTCTATCCCATATTGGGGTGAATTTTCCCCCGAATTTATGACAAGAAAAAATGGGCCTCCTTACTGCAAGGACTTGATCTCCAACTTGGAATCATCTCAAGTGAACTCTTTTGTTGAAAGAATGAGATAGACGGGCTTGATAAAATTCAAGATTTTGTTAGGCCTCTAGTTTTTTCTCATCAAAAGTTTCTAACTCTGTAAGACGCAACTTAACATTTTCTTTATCGGTGAGCCCTTCTTGAATAGTCAGTCTCAAAGAAGGTATTTGATACTCAAGTGGCCGGACTGCTTAAACTCCAAAAGCAAGTAAATATATGGTTGCTTGTGTTGGTGTGCAGTAAGTTGTCTATATGCCCACAAAGCTTCTTTCATTTGTTCATGCCAGTTTCGTTTGGACTTAAAGACGACGTTTTTAAAAAAATTGCATAAAGTCTTGTTAAATGTTTTGGCTAGACCATTAGTGGCAGCATGGTACATAGAAGACTTGTGTTACTTGAAACCAAAGAGATCATAAATCTTGTTCATTAACTTGTTATCAAATGGCTTGTCATTATAAGTTATTATGTACTGAGGAATTCCATAATGGTAGATGATATTCAATCGGATGAAGTTTGCAACATTTTCTTTCTTTACTTTGTTGAGAGCAACTACTTTGTCCCATTTTTAGAAGTACTCTATGCGGCCAAGATATACAAGTGTCCACCGGACTTTTGGCAGTGGTCCAACAACATCCAATCCCCAAGAGTTGAATGGTCAGGATGTTATAATGGGGTGTAATACCTCAGGAGGCTGATGTATTAAATTTTCATGAAATTGAAAATCTTTTCATCTTCTAGCATAATCCAAGAAATCTTTTGCCACTGTTGGCCAATACTACCCCATTCTTTTAAGGTGAAAATGGAGCTTCGATCTCGACAGATGAGATCTAGAAACTCTCGAGTGTGCTTCTTGTAAAGCTTGAACTGCTTATTCTTCTCCCAAACAACACAAGAGTACTCCTTCAAATTATGTTCTATATAACGTATATTTATAGTAAAGGAAGCGAGGTGCACGAAGACGGATGTCAGTACTTCTCCTTAGATTCTCTGGAAGTATCCTATAACATAAGTACTCGATTATAGGTTCTCGTCAAGCTTTTTTTTACAAATTTAGACATGGTGATGAAGTGTTTAACCTTATTTTCAACATCTCCATCCTCTCTCAACTGTGGTACTACCCATTCTTAGCGGATAGTAACTCGTGTCTAATTCAAAAAAGTTAGTGTTGAGGCCAAAGAATGTAAGGCATGAGCTTGCTTATTTTCTTTTCTTGGCACGTGCTGGAGGGTCACTTCTTTAAGCCATCCCATTAACTTTTGAGAACAATCATGATATAGTCATAGCTCAGGCTTTCTAACTCCATAGCTTCCCAATAACTGCTTGATCACCAATCGAGAGTCACCAAAGGCTTGTAATTGTAGTTGTTTTGTGTAAATTGCTATCTCAAGTTCGAGTATTAATGCCTGATATTCAGCAACATTATTAGAGAAATGGTTTGTTAGGGTAAAAGAGTATAGGATGACCTCTCTTTGTGGAGTGATGACCACCACAACAGCACTAGCTCTACCTCAATGTGCGGAACCATCAAAGTATATATTCCATGGGGTTCTATCTTCAATAACCATTGTATCTTCGTCAGGAAGTTAATCAGTCAATTCACAATCATCAGGTATCGGGTGGTCTTCCAAGAAGTCTTCTAGTGTTTGTCCCTTTATAGCCTTTTAAGAAATGTACATAGTCTCAAACTATTGAAATTGAAGGTACCATCTTACAAGTCAGTCACTATGGACTGGTTTGGACATTACAAAATTGATGGTATTTTCCCTAGAAACAAGATGAACAACATGAGATTGAAAGTATTGTTTCATCTTTTGAATTGATAAGGCCAACGCCAAACACAACTTTTCGATTGGAGAATAGTACAACTCTTTTGGAGTCATCATTCTGCTCAGATAGTAAATAGAGTTTTCTTTTCCCTCACTATTTTCTTGTGCTAGTAGTGCTCCAACTGACCTTACTTATACCACGATGTAGAGTATTAATAGTTTTCCAGGTATAGGTGCCACAAAAACTAGAGGCTTTATCAAGTATGATTTGATGCTCTCAAAGGACTTAGTACAGGATTGGTCCCATTTGAAAGGAGCATCCTTCTTCATGAGATGGCTAAATGGTTGACTTTTCCTAGTTAGGTTTGAGATGAACCTTCTTAAATATGCTAGCCTCCCTTGAAGACCTTTTAACTCATAAATGTTTTGAGGCTCGGGCATTTTCAAAATTATATTGACCTTGGCCTAATTAATTTCAATTCCTCGATGTCATACAATAAAGTCAAGGAACTTTATAGAAGTAACTCTAAAGGAACATTTCAATGGATTCATCCTAAGTTGATATCTTTGAAGCAACTCGAATACCATTCTTAGATCTTGTAAGTGGTTGTCTTTCTTTCTTGACTTCACCGCGAGGTCATCCACATAGCATTCAACATTTTCATGGATTAGGCCAAGAAAAATATTTTGTATAGCCCTTTGATAAGTAATGCAGGGTTCTTCAAACCAAAAGGCAACACTTTGTAGCAATAAATACCTTTAAGAGTATGAAATACAATGAGATCTTCATTCTTTGGCGCCATGTGAATTTGGTTGTAGTTGAATAAACCATCCATGAAGGACATTGCCTCATAACTAGTGGGGGAATCAATCACCAACTCTGGTATGGGGATTGGAAAATCTTCTTTAGGCAAAAATTGTTGAGATCTCAAAAGTTGACACAAACGCAAATTTGGCCATTATTCTTCTGTACTAGGAAAATACTTAAAATCCACGTGGGGTATTTGACTTCATGAATAAAACCAAATTCAATGAGTTTGTTAACTTCATTTTAAATCGATGGAACCAACTTTGGCCTAAAGCGCCTTTGGTCTTGCTTAATAGGACGAGCCTAATTCTTGACCGCTAACTGATGGACTGCTACTTTTAGATCAAAGCTAGGAATTTCATTATAACTCCAAGATAAGACATCCATATATTATTTTAGTATATTTATGTAAACGATTTCCTCCTTCATTTCTAAAAATGCACTAAGGTAAGTTGGTCTTGGGTCTTCATCAGTTCCAAGATTAACTTTCTTCAAGGGATCTATTGTGGCCTTCACTTCTTCTTCAAGTTTCTATGAAGCATCTTCAGCATCTTCCTCATTTTGAGGATCATCGTCATTGATGGATATGTGGTAACACCAGAAAGTATCTTTTATCTCTCCATCAACCTTTATTTGAGATGAGACATCGTTCTTATTCTAGGTTATAACATAATATGATGAGCCAACACTTTATTCATCTTTATCATGCTTCTTGGTATAAACCAAAATATATGCCTTTGCTTTTAACACTTCCTTGCATGAAACCACCAGTTCTATATGTCGCCTCATTCTAGAAGGAATCAAACTTTGGAAATCTTTCTTGATCTTAGGTGAAGAGTGTCTTTCTGTGTTTAGACAACTTCTTCAATACTTGCTGCTTTTCTTGGTATTTAGTGGACACAACCTCTCAAAAATAGAAGTTTTTAAAGTTTGTTCTTATAACTGATCAAAGACACAGGGCCTTTTGTTAGATGCAGATAGAAGGCGTTTTGTTAGATGCAGTAGACTCCCCTTCTATAGTGACGTAGTTACTAACCACCTTTCTTATGGAGATGCAAATTGGAGGTGGTTGTGTTTACCCTAGGCCTTCACGTGCCTGCCTAGTTGTACCTTTCAATGGAAGTTTGCCTAATATTGATGGCTCGTTAGGATTATATCTAGCCCTTACAAATAGCTTGTATGCATTTAGATCAAAGCCCTCTTCTGTATACTTCGTAGGGAGTGTTATCTCTTGTATCATATTTTGAGCCACAAATTCTCCCAGTATCCTTGAGGATGGATTTATTGTGTCAATCTGCTTGATAGGTAGAGTTTTCCCTCCTAGAACATTATCTTGGGCATCAGATGAATGGTTCTTTTCTTTCTTTACCTTTGGTACATAGTGGAGAACAGAGCTACCTTTTTTTAAAGATATGATGCTTTCTTTATTCAAAGTGGAGAGACACTTCTTAGTGGCGACTTTTTTGATAGTAACCATGACCTTCTTATCTTCAAGATCATCACACTTGATCTTGGTGTCATCATCAACCCATTTCTAATTCAACACATAATTCTTTAAGTAGAATTTTGCATTGACAAAGTATGACTCAACTTCGGTGAATGTCTTATCATCGACAACTATCTTTCTTTCCACTTTGCCTTTTAGGTACTTTAAGCATTGATAGTAAAAGGATGAGATAATTTTTTTCTCATATACCCAAGGCCTACCAAGAAATATATTCTATGAAGTTTTTCCATCGATCACATGCATTAATCCATTTGATTGAAAATCATCCATATGAATCTCTAATTTGACAGATCCCATGGCCCTCTGACCCTCTTGGTTGAAGCCTTAGATCATCTAATAGTTTTTGCAAGTTCGTTAGTAGCGATGCTAATTTCCTTTATTATACGAATAGGCAGGATGTTAACTCCAAATCTCTCATCTATTACTATTATATTTATCTTTTTTCCTAGAACTTAACCAACCATTTACAAAGGATGATTGGGTAGGGTTTTACCAAGAAGGGGATCGTTATTTGTAAATGTGATTTTTGTATCATATATATGTGCCTCTTGGCCAAGAGTTTCAACAAGCTTTTCAGAAGATGAAGGAATTTCAATGGGTAGATTTTCACCCTTTGCCACTTCTTTAGTAGTATTAAAACAAGATGCCTCAAGGTTGACTTGAGTAGTCATTGCACGAAACCAACTTAGTAATAATTATTACAAAGTCACTGGACACCTTGGTTTTTTGTAGTGAAGCTTCATTACCCTCATCTTCTTCGAAAGATCAACCAATCTTTGTTTCATTGGTTTCTTTACCATCATCGTTCTAGTTGGCTACTCGGATAACTCCTTTCATAGACCCATCTTTTTGCATCTGCGCCTAGTCACTAGAGTCCAACCTTCATCATCACCTTTATTAACTGAAGACTTGTCATGCTCTAATAGTTTTTATGCTCTTCGACACATATTTAAATTGGATTGAGCTAGCCAAAAGTAATAACGATTTGATGAGAACTGCTCATATCATTATAAAAGAAGATCTTCTTTTCATTTACCAATTTCATGACTTTTTCTTTAAAGACAAAACACTTTTCCAAAAGGTGACTCACAAGCCTATGATACTTGTAATAATTTGGGTCATTGGTCTTTCCAGCTTCATCGGGCTGCTTTATTTTTAGAAGTTCAATGAGCTTATGCTCAAGGAGTTCATTGAAAATCTCAACAACATCATAATCAATGAAAGGGTATTCCTTTTCCTGTATCTCCTTTAAAGTTAACTTCTGATTTGGACGTGCTTGAGAAGTAGTCTTCACTCTTTGCTTCTTGCTCACCTCTACGGTGACCTTCATAGTATACATATCAATATTCATGGATTTCTTACTATCATTTTTGGGGATAAACTTTCCCCATCCTTTCCCCTGCGAGGGTCATGAATAGGCGCTACTCTTGTTCAAGCAAAAGATATGCTCAACTCTATGTCGTGAGCACGCGTAGATAGCTCTTTGAAGGATTTTGGATTAATTCCATTCAAGATATATATAGAAGTTCCCATTTCATTCTGGGGATGCACATCTCTATTGTAGGATTTTTGTTGAGCCTATCTTTGCAGTTTAGACATGTATTTCTCTATCGATTGATGAAGTTAATGATTGGCTCGTCCTTTTTTTGTCGAGTATTTGTAAGCTCTACCATTCTTATTATACGCCTTGCACTATAAAATCAATTTAGAAACTCATGCTTCAATTTCTACCAACAATTGATAGAGTTAGGCTCAAGGTCCGTATACCAATCAAAGGCATTTTTCGTTAGAGAATGAACAAATTATTTGAAAAGATAGTCACCGTAAGTTCCAGCAATATTATATGTCTCAACAAAGTATATGACATATGGTTTTGGATTTCTTTTTCCCTCAAATTATTAAAATTTGGGGGGTTGATAGCTGACAGGTATTTGGAGTCTATCGATTCTTGCAATGTGGGGCATGGTGTATCTCAAAAAAGACTTAGTGACAACATCATATTTATCTTTAAGGGTCCCTTAAATAAACTCTTTCAGCTAATCAATCGGGGTCATTCCTTTAGAAAAAACCTGTACCTCTTTAGTTGGTGGCACTTGTTTTCCAGTATGTTCTGTCTCATGGCCTTCTGGATATTTCCCAAGTGCATGGCTAGACTCTTCGTCTATAAAGCCATCAATCCTGTCTACCAACTTATCAATTCGAGCATCTTGATTTTGCACATACTAAGTGAGACCTTTAATTGCCCTCGTCAGGTTTGCAAACTACTCCTCCATAGATGAGGCATCAGTCACCATTGCTTGAATGATCACTAGAGATGTTAGAGAGTAACACAGATTATCACATTAGTTGATCTTTGAGGTTTTCAGATTATACAGTGTAAGTGGAGATGATGCGTTAGTTGAACGACCATAGTTCTTTGCGCCATAGTATTTCAAACCAGAGTTCTCAAGTAGAGCTAGAGTCTTCTTAAGTGTTTCTAGCACATTGCTTTCTCCTTCTGAAGCAGTTGCGTGAGATATCGCTCCTTTTGGGATTGAAGATCCAAAAATTAGAGCTGGTGTAGATGAGAGTTGAAGTTTTTGTTGTCCTAGTTTGTTGGCCTTGCTCCTTGTGACAACTCCTAAGCTTCTAAAAGTAATGCAAAAGATGCTCTCTACTTCAGCATATAATTTGGAATCAGTAGACTTGGAAGTAGTTGATTGAGAATTGACCTTCTTGGAAGTTATTTTGTTGTTCTTAAACTTTGAAGTTGAAAAAAGTTGAGATGAGAGGTAGATATCGTCCCATTGTGTGTGCCAAAATTTGTTGGACAATAAAATTTTTAGACCAAAAAATAAATAATTGAGACAAGAAAAATATTGTAATAATCATTTTATTTATTTCAATGTGTGAGTGTTACAATCTCTTTGAATCCTCTGATTTGCCTTTTAAAAAATAAATTCAAGGGATTTGATCTTGATCTTGAATTTGAACTTTATTTGTGGATTTAATGGGTTTGATCTTAACTTTTGCTTGAATTCAAGGGCTTTTGGGTTTGTTCTTGAATCTTGTAGTCTTGATCTTGAATCTTGATGAATTGGATTTGAATGCTTGAGCTTTATAGAAAAATTGCGGCATTTGATCCATGAGTTTTCTCTTGCTTCTTGTTAGAGTTTTTGGTCCTTTTTCTAAATTATAAGACTTTTATTTATAGCTGTGGAAATGGGGGAGTCATGGTGAAGGTAGATTTCTTTTGACCAATCAGATTTAAGTGACATGACACAGTTTATGGGCTTTTAATTTCATTGGACCTGCTACATCACCTTGACATGTGAAGTGAACTTATTAGCTTCTTCACTTGACTTGACATGCCACGTCATTTGATATGTGGCACCAAATTGGGCCTCTAGAATAAGATAACATTTTGGGCTTAGTAAAATGGGCTCATCATTTGTAGCCCAAATTAATGGACTAACCCAATTAATATTGAACTTTAAAAAAATTACCTAAAAGAACAACTTAAGTATCTAAACTACTAAAAATCCCTCCACTTTAAAAATATTACATATATCCCAACATTTACTAGTTTTACTAAAAGTTGAGATACATGTTAAAGTCCCCTCATCCTAAGCCCTTACTTTACCAAATTAAGAACGATTTCTCATCATTCTACGCCATTATTTTAGGGGCCTATTTCAATCCTATTTTTTCCTCTAATTTAAATTTTAAATCAAGGTAAACTTCCCCCCTAAAATCTTTTTCAATTTCTTCTAATCTTGGATGACGATTTCATTTAAAAATAAATAATTTGGGACATTTTTTACAAAGTAATTTTTGGTATTATGGACCCGTCGTTAGTGCCAGCAACTCCGACTGAGTAGTCGGAAACTCCACTACAACCTCCGTCATCAACCACCGACGACAATGGAGTAACTCAAGAATTTAGAACGGCAGAAGAGTTGGTAGCTAAAGCTATAACTCCTTTAAAGAGAGATTATCTTTGCTCTCCACCTTCTAGACCTTCTACCAATAATAAGGAGAACACTTTTAGAGTCCAAAATGATGATGCAGTTGAGGCTAAAGTGCTCCCATTATTAAGGATAAGAAATCTAAACAACAAATGAAGCGCGAATGCCGTCAGGTTATTTTCATTATATATATATATATATTGAAAAGGGATTGATTTTGTTATGCAAATTTGAATCAGAAGGCAAATTATTGAAGCTTAAAGAGAAGAGTAATTGAAGTTATTTCAAGAGATGTGCTTTCAAAGGTATTTCCTTGTTCAGATCTGGGCATTTTTAGGTTGAGATACATATTTAGATACTAAAGATATTTTTCTAAAAGATATTTTTTTCAATTTCATGTATCTCTTGTTCTCTGCTTATGTTTTTATATGTATCTCTTGTTTTTTTAAGTTTTAGTGAAATAAGCATATCAAAGATACATGTTAGTAAGTTTAAAAATTCATATTGTGTTCGAGGGTGTTTTGTATGTATCTCATATTATTTTTTTTTTATTCAATTATTTATACCAAAGATACATATTCTGTAAAACTACAGATACATTTTAAGCTTTTTGTATATATGGTTTTGTGTTAGTGTGGATTTATGTACCTCTTGTTATTTCAGATGTGGGTAATTTTAGGCTTAGATACATAATTTGACATACATGATACTTTCTTTTCAATATCTTGTATCTCTTGTTATCTGTTTAGGTTTTATATGTAACTCTTGTTTTTAAATTTTAATGAAATCAGCATACCAAAGATACATGTTAGTAAGCTTAAAGATACATATTGTGTATGATGGGTATGTTATATGTATCTCGCGTTATTTTATTTTATTTTGGATTCAATTATTTATATCAAAGATACATATTCTGTAAAACAATAGATACAATTTAAGCATTTTGTATCTCTGGTATTGTGTTATTGTAGATATATGTATCTTTTGTTATTGCCCATATATTTTCTTAATGTTCATACTTCTCTATATTTTTCTTTGCAGGTTTTCCCCATATGTAATGATGAGGTATCATCCACCAATGTCACCAAGGATCTATAGCTCTATGACACTTTGTATTAAACTAAATTATTGGATTGAAAATAGTAAAAGATTTATTGAATATGCCGAGAAAAATGCATAAGTTTTTCATTAACACATACTACTTAAATAAATTCTATTTGAATTGAGGGGTGTGACCTTCATGTATGTTTATTGAGTATATTTATATATGAACTTTCACTCTATTAAAAAAATAAACTACTTTTGTTTATAAGATGACCAAAGACGGATCTAGGATTTGAATGCATGTTGATAAGGATAGGCTCCTACTTTTACTACCTTATGCAAATTGTCAAGTATCGGGCTGTAAAAGTTCTATACTCAAGAGGTAAAACAAAAATAATGTTGGCAAAGTGCTAAGCAAGAAAACTCAAGATTCTTTAGAAATTAAAATTCTTTAGTAGTAAAGTTTGTAGAATAGAAAAAACAGTTACAGATTCTTACAACTTATGATCCTTAGTAAGTCTTTTCAAGATATAACATAGAACAATGCTTCTTTGAATTTAAAGGAAGATTGTGGAATATACAATATGATAGACTTGAAAAACCTAAAAAGAAAAAACAAAACAAAATTTCTAAAAAAAAAAAAATAGTATTGTACTCGAAAAAAGTGTTCGAGCCAATTTACAAGCACTATGAATATTCCATGGGATAGATGTTATTTATCAACAACACAGATACTAGATAACTCTATCCACCAAAGCTTGAATGGATCAATATAGAAATTATCTAGCATTTTGACATTTTATAATTCTAAGTGATTTTTTTCATGCTATATAATAGAACAATACTTCCTTGAATTTCAAGGAGGATTTGGGGTATATACAATAGGATGAACTTGTAAAACCTAAAAAGAAAGAATATGATAAACTCTCTACAAACAGAAAATAGTATAGTACAAGTAAAAGGCAAAAACAACTTTTTTCTTCTCCTTTCAGATAAATCACGTCCAATTTATGTTGCTCGAACTCTTTAAAAATGATGCATGCATGTTTGAAGGATCCGGCAAAATTGAGAATCAGATTTTCAGATTCTAGTAACATAGTCTCCAACTAATATGACTATATCCACTTAAAGAGGTCAGTCCCCCGCTGATGATGCCTTAAATATCCATATACAATCCTTCGAATGACATTTTAGGACATAGTTGTAATCATACAAAAAAACTTCATAATCTGTTACAAAAAAGAAGATGTATTTTTATGTACTGAAAAAAATAATGAGAGATACATACACTGCACCATCATGCACAAAAAATAATGAGATACCATTTGGAGGGGGGTGTGCGGATTTAATAGATTTATTAGGTTTCTAATGAATCTATTTTTATTTGTGTGTGGATATTTTTTAAATTTTGTTTCAATATCTTTTAATGGTTTACTTTTTTCGTAAGATATATTCATTAATTATTTTATCCTGTAGTAATTGCAGAGTTACAAATTACTGTATAATAATTTATCCTATCTGTGCTATAATGTATATCTAATTCTAGATTTTCAATGTTATTTATTATCTTGTGTTTTTCTTCTCGTAGTGAGTTTTTTAAATTATATAAACTATCACATGTACTTTTTTCTAAATTTTCTAAGGTTTTTTCTATCCATATTAATTTTTCTTTTAGGTTTTCCATTATTTTCCTAATTTGGTTTCTATAATTAATTTTATTATTTAGATTTTCTTGATTTTCTCTAGTTTTTCTAATATATTCTAGCATTTTTTAATCTGAATAATATCCTTCTGGGTAAATTTCTTCGTATAACTGTTCTAGACAATTTGTAGTTTCAATTTCGTAGTCTATTACTTTTTCTAATATTATTTTCTTAATATCTATAATTTCTATGTTTTTAAGTATATATAAGATTAAAATTTTAAGATAATCTAACTGATCTATCTTTTAAAATTGGTTTTATTATAATATTTTGTAGTTGTTTGTTTTAGCCTTAGTAGTTTTTGCATATTTTTATTAAGAAATTCTATGTATTTTATATCTTTATTTTCCATGTATTTGTCTATATTTATTTTTATCTGTTTTTCTAGTAACTGTATGTTTCTTATATCTTTTTCTAAAAATTCCATGTAACTTATCATCTTAAATATTTGTAAGAGTAGTTAGGTAGATATGGTATATAATTTACTCTAGTCATGTAGTATTTACCAAAAGCTTTTTCTAATATGATTTTTCTTATATCTGCTACTTTTATATCTCTAAGTGCATACAAAATAAGTATTTTGAATTTATCTACCATCACATCAGATAAATTATCATTCATTTTCATAAAATTGCTTTTTTCAAAATATTCCCTTCAACCATGTACATAACAAAATATGGTCATCTTAGCTTACTATATACTAGATTATTCTTAAATAATATGCTTTTCGGTCACTATTAACATGGTAATCCGGATACTTTTTTCCTTAAACAGCGCCTCTACTCTGGTTACTCCCCGCCACGGCTTCTTGCCTCATTGGTTTCACCTTTAGGATGGCATAGTCCTTAGGGATTTTTCTCCGTTTCCGCTTTGTTAATAAACTTCTTAACATATTATTCTTCGAATAATTCTACTATAAAGTAACTAATATGAATTTATTTTATCATATCATGATTGTTGGGAATTATGAATTTAGCTATTCATAATCATAAATAAATATACCTGTTCGGGTAGCTTTGATATTTCTGAAGTTTGTTGCTCCATAGCTTTTTCCATTGGAATATGTTTATTTAATTAACTGAGTATTTGTTGTGGAGTGGAGAGGAAAGTTGCTTCAACGCATGAAGGCTTACCTTTGCAATGCCTTCTGCCTTCTTCATTTATAGAACGAAAATTTACAAACTAACTTTACACATGTTTCTAAAACTAAAACGAAAGAAAAAAAAAGTCAACAAAAGGGGCTTACATGCCTATCCTATCTACGTAAAAGTCCTAACAATTTAATTAATGTACAATAATTCAATCAAGACTTTTGTACAATAATATACAATAATTCAGACTTTGTACAGTATCTTGTCTCCGTTGATTTTGTCGTATCTGCTCCATTATTGCTCCTTATCTTATCTTTCCAGCTGGCATTTTGTCTTCTTTATTCTAGATGTACCTCTGGAATAGTATTATCTTCTCCATTGCACCTCGAACATTGGTGGTCTAGATATTTGTGTCCAATTATTTTACAATATCTTGTTAGTAGTCTGTCTGAAATAAATCCTTTTTTTATTGCTCTTGCGGTTGATTGTTTTTCTGGGTTGAGTAGCGTCATTATCCATTGTCTTACGTCTTCCATATCTGCTTGTCGTAGCTCTTTTGAATTTGAGTAAATCATTTGATGATCTCTTGAATAATAGCTCCATATTGGGTTTCCGTTAGTATAATTATTTGCTAATTCTTGAATGATCGTAGCTAGTCCAATAAGTCGTTTATTTGCATAAAAATCTGGTATCTCAATTCTGGGTATCTCTGGTTGTTGCGTAATATCTTCTGGTATAATCATATCCCTTGTTAGTCCTATCTTTACAACTTGTATAACTGGTTTTATTTCATCATATAATATCCCTGCTGGTGCAGTATAACACTTTATATAAAATTAATTTCCTTTTGTTATTCTTTTGTAAGTGGTGAATATCTTGTATAATTCTTCCATAGCTGTTAGCTCTTCTCCGTCTTGGGTATATATGGTATTTAGTAGTCCATAGTCAAAACAGGTTTTAACTAGGCTTGGGTTAGTTTTGGGTAGTGCAATTAGTTTATTATATCCTTGTAATTTTTGGGTTATATAGTTGGTATTTGGTTCTTTGATATTTGTAGCTCTGGGGTTGTGGTTTAGAAAGGTTTGTACTCTGTATATATTTTCTATGTATTTCTGGGCGGTGTAGTTGTATACTTTTTTGTCTTGGTTTAGGCTATCTCGGTATGTGTTAACTTGTGGGGGTATGAACAAGTGGTTTTTTTGTGTTTTTGGTGTGAATGGTTTTTCAAATATTTTGTTCACATTTATATTATGGTATCTTGGTCTATTAACTCCTTTGCTTGTACCTGCAGAAGTAGATTGATAAATGTTATGGGTTTTATGGAGTGTCCCAACGTCTCCTTCTAGCTCTGGATTTTTAATGTCTTCCGATCGACATAGCTCTGCACACTGCTGAGTTAGCTGATTTGTAGCTATAGACTTCAGTTTATCTTCATTAGTCTTTAGCTTTTCTATCTCATTACCCATACTGTCCACTTTCATTGAAAGCGTAGTTAGGGTGTTAAGTATTTTTTCTAGAGTATCTTCTTCTATTATTTCAGTCTGTGTAGCTTTGTCTTGATATGTAATCTGAAATAACATTTTTGTTAGTACTGATCACTTCAGTTGTAAATGTGAAATTTAATATATTTAAAACTAGTCTCTGAATCTCTTTTGTTGTAACTGAATTTTGTATTTTCTTTGTTAACCACCAGCGTACCTGTGTATTATCTGTTCGTACAATAAATTTGTTATATACAATATATGGTTCAAATGCTAATAAACATTTATATAATGAACATAACTCTTTCCTATTTATTTCCCATTTTATTTCTGTCTCGTTGAACGTACCTGAGTAGTATCTACAATGGTGTTCTATTTTGCTGCTTCATATCGATATTTAAGTACTCCTCCGTAACTGTATTCACTAGCATCTGCTTCTACTATATATATAAATTTTTTATTTTCATCTGGAAATTGTAATTTTGGTAATTCTCTACAAAGTAATTTTATTTTTTGAACTTGTTTTTTATCTTTTTCATCATAGTTATATTCTGTATCCTTTTTTAATTTTTTCTGTAGTGGTTTTAAAGTTTTTGCTAATTTTGGAATATATTCTCTTACTTGGTTTACTAGTCCTAAAAACGATTGTAATTTCTTTTTTGTATCTAATTCTTCTTTCGAATTTATTATTTTTTGTACTATATGTTGTTGCATTTTTACTCCACTTTTATCTATTTGTATTCCTAAAAATTCTATCTGATTTTTCATAATTTCAGCTTTCTTTTTGCTTAGACTTATTCCCGATTTTTCTATTATATCTGTAAACTGTTCTAATAATTTTAAATGTTCTTCTTTGGTTTTTGTATATAATAATATATCATCTATGTATACTATACAATTAGATAATTGTTTAAAATAATTATCCATAAAATGTTGGTATCTACCTGGTGCATTTTTATATCCAAATGGTAACACGCTCCATTCATAAAATCCTTTTGGTACCGTAAATGCGGCTAATTCTTTAGATTCCTCTTCTAGCTTTAGGTGGTAAAATCCTGATTTACAATCGAATTTGCTAAAATAATTATATCCTTGGATTTGTCTTATTTTTAATATCTTATTTGGTATTGGATAATTATATGTTATAGTTTTTGCATTTAAATTTCTATAGTCAATAACCATCTTACTTTTTCCTCTTTTTTGTTCACTATGTTTATTTACTATAAATGCTGGACTATTATGTTTGCTATTACTTTTTTGTATATATTGTTTTTCTAATAATTCATCTATGTGCATTTTAAATTCTTTTAAATCATCAAAATTATATGTTAATGGTTTTTGTGTTATTATGCTGTTTTTATCTATTAATTCAATTTTTATAGTAGTTTTATGTTTTTTCCATCCTTTTAATGGATCTTCACTATATAATTGTTCTAATTTTTTCTGAATTTTTTCTATTTTATTTATTGAAAATATAGTTATTTCTGTTTTATTTATCGAAAATACTACTAATTCTATTGTATCTTCAGTATTTTTTATATTTTCTAACTTTTGTGTAATTTTTTCACTTCCTTTTATCCAATCAGTTTTCTTTCTTATTTTATTATTAACTCTTTTTGCTCTTACTTTTTGTTTACATGGTGTTGTAAACCACCAGTCTGTTTTGGTTATTATATGTGGGTATAATTTATCTAAGAATAGCATTCCTAAAAGTATATCTTTTGATGTTAATTCATAATTATAAATTTCTTCTATTGTTAATATCTTATCCCATACTTGTATTTTTACATTCCTAGCTTTATAAGTAATTAAGCTTCCTTCATTATTAAATTCTTTAACTATTATTGGTATTTTTAATTTATCCCATTTGCTTTTTGGTAAGCAATTATATCTACATAAATTAGCTTCTGCTCCTGTATCTATCATAGGCGTATAATATCTATTGTAATATCCTTCTACTACTATCTTCATTAATACATATATCTTCATTTCATGTTAAGGCTCTTTTTAAGAATAACTTTTCTCTGTTATATGTTAAGGTTAATTGTGTATGTTCTATATTTATATGGTTTTACTTGTTCTAACCATTTTATTCCTAATATTATATCTGCTTTTTGCATTTCTTCCTTTACTTCGAATTCTATTTTTATTTTTCTAACTCCTATTATTATTTCTTTTTCTGCTATATTTTTATTATTTATTAAACTTCTTGGTAGATCTGGGCATATATCATTGTCGGTTTTTATTTCTTCATTTTTTACTAGATATTTTGCTATATAATTTTCTTCTTGTCCTGTATTCAAAAGTATTAAATATTCTTTTTCATTTATTTTTCCCGTTATGTAATATTGGTTTAAATTACTTATTGAATTTGTTTCATAACTTGTTCTTTTTTATGAGCTTGATGATTCTGGTTTTTCATTAGCTATTCTTTTCGTTGTACTTATTCTATCATTTACTATTTCTAAATTTTCTTCTGTATCTATGTCTCTATAGGTATAATCATTATAATCTATTGTTTTTACAATTTGTTCGAATGGGCTTTCTATTTGTATTTTGTTAATCTTATTTTTTCCTGTTATTTTATGTTTTGTTGTTAATACATATAAATTTTTGCATCTTGCTGTAAATATTTTACTTCCTGGGGTTAATTCTATTCCTGATATTTTCCAATATAATACTAGTGATTTATCTATATTTCTATCTGTTACTGCTACTGAATAATTTGCACTTATTATAAATTTAAATTTTTGATATATTAGATTTCCTTTTACGGCAGTTATTATGCTTTTTTCTATAGGTTTTATAATTCTATCATCTGCTAAATATAATTCTATTGGTGTATCTATTCCTTCTCTAAAACATGCTTTTATTAATATCTCTGTACCTCCAAGGTGTACATATTTTATTGGATCTCCTTTACTTTTTATATCATTTATTTCTTTATTAATTATTCTTTTTGTTACCAGTGGTATACTAGCTTTTCCTTTTGCATATCTGCAGTCTATTACATGTTCTTTTTGGCATACTACATAATATTCATCTTTTTTCCTAGTAAAAATATTTTTTTATTGTTGGTATTTTAAATATTTTTTCTACACTTAAATCTAATTCTTTTCCTTTTATTTCATCAAATATGTTACTATCAAATATTATTTTTTGTTCCGTTCCTTCATCATTTAAATATTCTTCCTTTGTTATTATTTTTATATCTTCTTCAGTCATTTGATTCATCTATTTCGCTATCTATTTCATTATCTGTTTCGTTTTCTGAAATTTCATATATACTATCTTCACTTTCTAATTCATAATCTATATAATCTATCTGCATATATTCGGTATTATCTATTCTTATTTCTGATATTTGTTTATTTTTTGGATTTTTAGGTAATTTACAATCTCTAGCTAAATATCCTAACTTTCCACAACTATAACAGGTACATTCTTTTATAGATTTCTTCTTTCTATATGGTCTTTTATGTTTATAATTTTTTAACATAATATCTTTTTCTCGGTTTCTTATATTTATATTTTGATTTTTTATATTTTTTATATTTCTTATGTCTTTTTCTTTTCTTATAATATCTTTCTTCTCATCCAAATTGGGGTGCTATTTTATTTTTGCAACATACTAAATTTCTTATTAATGTTTTTTCCATTTTTAATTCTTCTCTATATTTTTCACATAAGTTTCTATACCATTGTTGTAAATATTTTATTCTTGCTCCTAACGTATCTACTATTTTTGCTTCTTCCCAACTTTTTATTATTTTCGTACTAAATGGTTCGGGTAATTTATTAAAATATAATTTTCTTATTTCTTTACTTTCTTCTATACTATATACTCCTTTGTAATAATATTCTTTAAATGCGCAAGTATATTCATCTATATAACACATATTGCATATTGCTAATTTTAACATTAAATTTCTATTTGTATCTTTTTCTTCATTTTGTTCTTCTTCGATTGTTGTCGTACTATCAAATTCATCTTTTATAGCTGTTTCATATTTTTTTAATAATTCTATAGGTGTTAGTTTAGTTGTTGTTGATGATGGTGTTAGTTTAGTTGTTGTTGATGATGTTCCTTCTATAGGTTTATTAGTTCTTAATACTTTTTTGCTATTTTCAGTTAAATTTGTAAACCATAGTTTTACTGATCCTATTAAAGTTTTTTCTATATATTCCGGTGCATCCGTTATATTTATATTATTATCTAATAATTGTTTTGTCATATATCCTATCCATAATTGTATTATTTTTTCTGTATCTATTACACAGTCTAGGTCTAAAAAGTTATAATTTTTATTAATTATTTGTTTTGGTATCCATTTATCATATTCATTATATTTTTTAAACTTATTCTTATAATATATAGGTTTTCTTATTTCTGTTGTTTTAGGTATTATATTTTCATTTTTTTTTTTATCAAGAGTATTTATTTCTGTGTGGGTATTTTCTAAGTTTTCCTTATTAATTTCTTCTTGTTTTTCATTAATTTCTAAATTTTTTGTATTTGTTAATATTTCTGTATATGTTTCACTATCTTCGGAATCATAATTGTCTGTCTCTATCTCTTCATATCTATATTATTTATTTCTAATTCTTCGTTTTTTATTTCTAATTTTTCCTTAAATTGATTTATTTCGTTCAGTAATTTCTGGTCTCTATCTTTTTCTTCTTTTTCTTTTTGTCGTTGTTCATACAACTCTTTTAATATTTGTAGTTCTTTTTCTAATTCAGCAATCCTACTATTTTTAGTTTCTTCTATTTTTCGTATTTCTTCCGTATTTTGTTGTTTTATTTTTTCTATTTCCTTTTTCCTATCTATCTCTTCATTTTCTTTTTCTATTCTTACCATTGCTGTCAATTTATCTTCTAATTTTAATTCTTTTTTTTCTAACATTAGATATAAATGTTCGCCTATTTTCTTATATCTTCGTCCTAGATTAGAAAATACTATTTTTATTTTTGATCCTTCGTAGTTTTCATATATTTTTTCATCTATTATAAATTCTTCTTTATTCATTTTATTGTGAATAGGTCATGTTGATATACATATTCTAAACTATCTATTTGTGATTCTAATTTTGATATTTCATCTTTTTGTGTATCCATTGAATTTTTACTAACTCCGGCAAATATATTATAATGTAGTCTTTTTATTCTTATTTTTAATTCTTTGCGTTTTTCAGAGATAATTTGTTTTAATTCTTTATATTGTTGTACTTTATTCATTTTAAATTATATTTATAATATCTTGGTGGATATCTAAATCTAATTTTATCATAATTAGGTGGTATGTGTTTCATTCTTCTGGATTTTAAATGTGTTATTAATTTTGATTCAATACTAGATATTAATGTAATTAAGTAGGCTAATTTTTGTGGGTTTTCTTTTGTTTTATTTAGACTTATATATTCTGAATAATTACTAATTAAAGATTCTTTAATTTTTCTAAAAGCTTCTCTATTTTTAAATGGTCTTCGCATAATTAATTTAATAATTTTGTAGGTAAATTTTTTAACTCTAACTCTAAATTAAAATTTTTTAACTCTAACTCTAGATCTAATTCTAATATATATTTCTCTTCCGTACTTTTTAAATTGCTGGGCTCTGATACCATCTCGAGATACATTTTTATACACAATCAGATTACCAAAGATACAAGAACATGAAAAATGTGTCATGCGTGGTAAAATATGTATCTCGTCCAACGGCCAACTTAAAACAACTACATAAGTTTTACGTAAAACAATAATCAATGTTATGTTAGATACATAATCTATTAAACAAGAGATAATAACTACTTCTGATACGTTAAACAAGATACATACCTTTTCTTGTTTGATCTTTTCGCATAGAAATTGAAGAAATGCTCAATGGAATACCTTTCCATACCTTGATCAATGACTCAATCACACGGAAATTGAAGGAATTCGGTGTTATGGACCAATCTCTGGCAAGGTGACTTCGTCGGAGCAGCTGAAAACTCCACTATAACCTTCATCATCAACCACCGATGAAACGGAGTACCTCAAGAATTTAGAACCATAGAAGAGGTTGTAGCTAAAGCTATAACAAAATCAAGAAAAAAAAGTCATACAAATAGTTTGGAAACTGATTATGGAAGAGAATTTATTTTAAAGTTGGAATAACAAACGAATTACATTTTTTCATGGGATTTTATTGAGTTTTTGCCATAATTAGTTAGGTTAATTGCTATACTAATGCTAGTTAGCTGTTACATCCCTTAAAATATGCTAATTAGTTTAATTATTACATGCATCTGTGGGATGTATCTAACATAATTTACATGTATCATCAAAGGCTAAAAGTAGTGACTTTCTGAAAGTTAGAAAATAGTCGAGATTTTTGGTAAATACCAGTAAACATGTCGTTATATAGGTAATTTTTTCGTATTTAAATCCATGTGTTTGGACTTAAATAATTAATTCAGCTATATTAATCTGTAATATTATTTATGACTAATATATTTTAGATTTAATATAATCTAAATTTGTACTGATTTAAACTTAATAAAATTTTATTGTCCACAATTATTTTTTGTCTCAATTTATGTGAGACAAATATGATTTAGATAATCAATTATACTTTTAATATGTTACTAGATATTTTAAGTTGTTATTATTGTAATTTATAATATTTTTTATGTAGTTTTGACATAATACACTTTACTCTCCCTGTCCAAAATTTTTGTGGCACTGATAGTTAATTATATTTTTTTAAAAAAATTATTTTTTAATTATGTGATTTATAATACTTTTCTTCTATTCTAATTTAAGTGGCATTGATATAATTTCGAGGATCAACCAAATATTATATATCTTTTAAATTTTTTAAGTTACTAATTATTGTAATTTATAGTATTTTTTTACGTATTTTTGAAATATATAACATATTAGTTGTTTTTTTTTAGATATTTTAAGTTGTTAACTATTGTAATTTATAATATATTTTATGTAGCTTCAAATAATATATGTTACTCTCCTTGTTCAAACTTTTATGGCATTGATAGTCAATCATATTTTTTAAATAATTTAAGTTTTTAATTATTGTAATTTATAATATTTTTTCTTCTATTTCAGTTTAAGTGACATAATATTTAGATGACCAAATAATTAATTAGGAATGATATTATCAAATCACGATTAAAGCAGCAAAGCAGACATGTCTTAAATAACTCATAACAACTAATTTGAAGTGATATAATAAAATTACTATAAAAAAATACTTGTGTAAGAAAATTTAAGTGGGTCTCATATAAGTCTTCAAGTTAATTAAAAACATCAAGAGTTAACTTATCATTTTATATCTATTTTACTTTTTCATTAAATATTATTATTTTTTAATATTAGATGACTTCTAATAATTATTTAGGAGGATATTTAGTAAAATTATGATAGAAGAAACTGAAGCACACATGTCATAAATGTCTATTTTACTTTTTAAATTAAATATTATTAATTTTTTAATATGTAAATGACTTATAATAATTAATTAGGGTGATAGAGTAAAATTATGAAACAAGCAGTTAAAACAGACAGCATAAGCAAGTATGTTGAGGCTCTGCTGCCAGCTTCTCTTACCTTTTCCTCTTATTAGATGGTAATAGTAATACTTACGTACGTATATGGAAGAACCACTTTCACTATTTTTTAGAATAAAATTCAAATACGAAAGTATTAAATTCTTTAAAAGAAATTATAATATCAACTTAGTTTGTCTTTTATGCTTTGTTACTTGCACTACATCCAAATTTATATAAAAAAAATCTTATTCTTTTCTATTTAATTACTGACCTACCATAAAAGAAATTTACCAAAATGCCATAACATGGGTTCCTTTAGCCTTCCATTCTTTATGTTTGTATAAAATTGTTTTGATTTTATTATATTCAAGTAAATTAATTAATAAGATGATTATTTATTGTAATAATTAAATATTATTAAATAAATTTTATTCTTTATTTGCATTTCATAGAAAAATATAATCTACTTTCTTCCTTATTTATTATATGAAATACTAATTTGCCTCATTTAAATTTTTAATATAATTCATAAAGCTAATTTAGTAAAATAAATTCTTAATAAATATTATTTAAAATTTATGTCAAGTGAGTAAATACATGTTGTACAATAAAATTTCAAGACCAAAAATTAAATAATTGGGACAAGAAAAAACATTGCCAGAATCATTTTATTAATTTTAGTATGTGAGTGTTAAAATCTCTATGAATCCTCTAATTCGCCTTTTCAAATATAAATTCAAGGGCTTTCGAGCTTGATCTTGAATTTGAACTTGATTCGTGAACTTGATGGATTTGATCCTAACTTGTGCTTAAATTCAAGGGCTTTTGGACTTGTTCTTGAATCTCATAGTTTTGATCTTGAATCTTGCTGAACTGAATGCTTGATTTGTAGCTTGTGGAGAAATTGTGGAGTTTGATCCATGAACTCTCTTGCTTCTTGTTAGAATTGTTCCTTTTTCTGAATTATGAGACCCCTATCTATAGTTGTAGGAAGTAAAGAGTCATGGTGAATATAAAATTCTTTTAACCAATCAAATTCAAGTGACATGGAACCTTTTATGGGCTTTTGATTTGACTAGGCCTGATGCATCATTTGACATATGGCATGGTCCTATTGGCTCATTCACTTAATTTGGCATGCCAAGTCATTCAACACGTGACGCCTCTAAAATATGACAATATCTTGAGCTTAACAAAGTGGACTCATCATTGGTAGCCCAAATCAATGGACTAGCCAAATAAAAATTAGACTTTAATTAAATTCGTACATGTTTGGACTTAAAAAATTAATTCATAATATTTATTTGGGGCTAATATATTTTGAATTTAATATAATCCAAATTTCATATGAATTTTAATTTAATAAAATTTCATTTCCCATAAAATTTCCCTACTTCAAGACTGATCGAGTGTATACTTTAAAGACTAGACTTGAAGTATGATTATTTAAACATTCTTTATTCATCCTTTAAATATTTTCATACATATGAACACCCCATTTCATTAGTTTAGAAAATTTAAAGTTGTACCATGCAATTTTCATATTGATATTGCCTCTCAAAGATTTTTTTTTTTAAGTCCAGATTTATTTCATGAATTTCTACTCATAAGACCCATTGGTGAGATATGATACCCAACTTCCATAATGAATTTCTTAATGATGTCCACTTATACTAGGACAACTTGACTTTGTCCAATTCCAAACATATTTTGGAAACTTTTCACCATCTTACTTAATCGGGAATAAAACTCTTTCAATTTAAATTTATATTGGAGAGAGAAACAATTTCAATTTGAATTTATATTGAAGAAGGAAACAGCCTCCAATTTGAATTTATATTGAAGATAAAAACTCTTCCAATTTGAATTTATATTGGAGAAGAAAACAGTCTTCAATTTGAATTTTTATTGAAGAAGCAAACAACCTTCAATTTGAATTTATTGGAGATGTAAATTCTTTCAATTTAAATTTATACTGCAGAAGAAAACACCACCCTATAACTCTATAAAAGGATATAGGTTGCCCGTTTTTTCAATATTAATTTTGGGGTTTCTAAATCATGAATAATGTTGAGGTAATTTCTTTTCCTTCTACTTTTCTTTTATTTCTTCATTAGTTTTTCTAACCCAGCATGTTAGTGATAGAAAATTCATATTTCATTTTAGGAATATCAAAATCATGAACCATTTGATATTGCGAAAACTATATTTCGAGATCTATAACATAGCCAAAATTCAAATTTTTAATTTTTCATTATAATGCCCGGCGATTTTTTGAAGTTAGCCCTAAATTTTATCATGCTAAAATTTTCAGATTTGTGTGTCTTTGCTAAAACTTTTATATCTTGAAGTAGGAAGGAAGAAATCACAAGCCACTTAATTCTTGTGAAACTAGACACAAAGATGTATAACATATCTAAAAATTTACAATTTAATACTTCGAGATCTTTTCAGGTGTTATCCCAAAACCAACAATGGATTTTGATGCATCAGTAGTTTCAGATTTATGCGATGAAACCAAAAAATTTATATCTCAATGTGGGAGTATCAAAATCATGATCCGCTTAATTCTATAAATGCCAGAAACATTCATATCTAATATTTGAAATTTACGACATTCAAAATCATTCTAGACATATTTTTGAAATTGATCCTAGATTCGATCCGATAGAGAATTTCAAATTTGCACCACCTTACAAAATAATTTATATCTTGATGCAGGAACGTCACCATCAAAGGGTATTTTGATTGTTTTAAATCAAATTTTAAGGGTTTCATTCTCACCAAAATATTTTGTCTCAATCCAAGTTGGTGATACATGACTTTCAAGTTTAAAACGTCCTGCGAGGTACCAATCTCTCTCCAAATTGTGTTTTATTTGTGTTTTCTATTTTTTTTTTGTAGGATCAAAGCAGATGGAAATGTGCAACAATTTGCTTAAGGTGATAGAGTTTAATTTTATCTCTGAATACCTTAAGACCGACCAATTTGGTTTTAAGATGGTGGCTATGCAACAATCGTCTTAGGATACGAGAGTTTAACTTCGCCTCCATACACCTTAAGACCGACCAATTTGACTTCAAGATGGTTCGTATACATAAAAAATCAATTCGAATAACAACTTAAGGTGCAAAGGGACAAATTTTTTCTACCTTAAGGCATGAAAATTTTGAGATCTTTTTAAGGATAAACCCGTGAGAGGCCAACTTAAGGTGCAAAGGGACAAATTTTTTCCACCTTAAGGCATAGAAATTTTGAGATTCTTTTGATGATAAACCTCTGAGAGGCCAGCTTAAAGTGGAAAGGGATAAATTTTATCCACATTAATGCATGGAAATTTTGAAATTTTTTTTAAGGATAAACCCGTGAGAGGCCAGTTTAAGGTGCAAAGGAACAAATTTTTTTTCACCTTAAGGCATGAAAATTTAGGAGGACTCGATTTAAAGACTTGGAGATTTTGTCAACTTCCACTTGCAAACTTGGCGATTTGGGTGGCTCAACTTTCAGATTTCGTGAATTTGGTAACTTCAGCTTGCAGGCATGATAAATTTTCTTACTTTAAACTACAAGCTAGGTAAATTTTCACCCTTAGTTATAGGCTTGGAGAACTTTAGCATTCCAAATCCCATTGAAGGAACTCCTTTTCTTTTCGACGAGTTGCCCCCATTGAGCCACAAATATTTGGAGTGAGTCCAAAATTTAATTAGAATATTTTCATACTTGGAGTTCATATGGTGGATACTGTAGGAACATATTTTTTTGGCACTCATGTAACTGAACTCAGAATAAAATTTCAAGCGCCTACATACCTCGGTGAAGAGGATCAAGTCACAACGTAGTTCTGGGTGGCTTTTTTTAAATATATCTGTTTTTTGTGTCCTAAATTTTGCCTAAGTCGCCTCTTTCAAGGTTTTCAACCTAGCGGACTCTTTTTTTTCCTAACTTTTGTTTGGGCTATCTCTTTTGAGGTTTTAAACCTAGCAGACTTTTTTTTTCTTCTTTTTTGTGAACTGTACATAGTTTACAATCTTGCGGGCCAGGAGTGTACATAAAGTTTATACTCATGCCTTTAGGAGTGCCATCTCCTTCAAGGACAGTACTTCTTTAACAACATGACATTGATGGGACCAATTTTTACGCCATCTGCAATGATAATCTTATAAGCACCATTTGAGTATACTTCTTGTATGACATATGGTCCCTCCACTTTAGGGTGAATTTACCCTCTAACTTACGAGAGGTGATAATGGGTCTTCTTACTACAAGGACTTGGTCTTCAACTTCAAAGAACCTCAAGAAAACTCTTTTGTTCAAAGAACGAGATAGATGGGCTTGGTAACATTTAAGATTTTGTTAAGCCTCTAGGCTTTTCTCATCAAGAGCTTCTTACTCCACAAGACGCAACTTAGAATTTTCTTCTTCAGTGAGCCTTTCTTGAATAGCCAGTCTTAAAGAAGGTATTTGATGCTAAAGTGGTAGGACTGCTTCAACTCTAAAAGCAAGTGAGTATAGGGTTACTTGTGTTGGTGTGTCATAAGTTGTCCTATATGCTTACAAAGCTTTTTCCATTCATTCATGCCAGTCTCGTTTGGACTTGAAGATGACATTCTTCAACAGGTTGTATAAAGTCTTATTAGATGCTTCAACTAGACCATTGGCAGCAATATGATACATAGAATATTTACGCCACTTGAAACCAAAGAGATCACAAATCTTATTCATAAATTTGTAATCAAATGGCTGGTTATTGTCAGTTATTATGTACTAAAGAATTTAAAAGTGGTAGATGATATTCACTCGAATGAAGTTCGCAACATTCTTTTTCTTCACTTCTTTAATAGCAACACCCTCAACCCATTTTAATAAATAATCTATCGTGACTAAGATACATAAGTGTCCACTAGAAGATTTTGGCAGAGGTCCAACAACATCTAATCTCCAAGCATTGAATGGCTAGGATGCTATAGTTAGGTGTAATACTTGAAGAGGTTGATGTATGACATTCACATGGAATTGGCTAGCTTTACATACTATAGCATAGTCCTAGCAATATTTCACTATTGTTGGCCAATAGTACCCAATTCTTTTAATATGAAAATAGAGCTTCAATCCTAACTGATGAGATCCACAAACTCTCGAGTGCGCTTCTTGTAAAGCTTGAAATGTTTCTTCTTCTCTAAAACATCACAAGACTACTCCTTCCAGTGATCTTCTATATAGTGTGCCTTTGTAGTAAAGGAAGCGAGGTGTACGATGATGGATGTCATTCCTTCTTCTTGGGTCCTTTGGAAGTATCCCATAACACAAGTAGTCAATGATAAATTTTTGCCAATCTTTCTTTACAATTTTAGACATGGTGACGAGGTGTTCAACCTTATTTTCTATGTCCTTATTTGGTGGTGGTACAATCCATTCTTAGCGGATAGTAACTCGTATCTGATTTGGAAAAGTTAAGATTAAGGCCAAAGCAGCTGGAGCATTAGCTTGCTTATTTTTTTTCCTTGGCACATACTGGAGGGTTACTTGTCTAAGTCATCCCATCAACTTCTGTGTATAATCACGTAATGGTCATAACTCAAGCTTTCTGACTTTATAGCTCTCCAAAAGTTGCTTGATTAATAATTGAGAGTCGCCAAAGACTTATAATTATAGTTGCTTCATGTCGACAACCATCTCAAGTACGAGTATTAGTGTTTGATATTCAACAACATTATTGGACACGGTTTGTAAGGGTAAAAGAGTATGGGATGACCTATTCTTATGGAGTGATAAATACTGCGCCAACACCAGCTCCATCTTGATGTGCGACACCATCAAAGTACATCTTTCATGGGGATCTAACTTCAATAACCATTGCATCTTCATCAAGAAGTTCATCGGTCAATTTTCAATCATCGAATATCGAGAGGTCTGCCAATTCTTGTCCTTTTATGGCCTTTTACGGGATTTACACAATCTCAAACTATTGAAATTGAAGGTACCACCTTGCAAGTTGGTTGCTAAGAAATGGTTTCAACATTACAAACTTGATGGGATTTGCCCTAGACACAAGACAAATAACATGAGCTTGAAAGTAGTATTTGATCTTTTGGATTGAGAAAGCCAATGCCAGACACAACTTTTTGATCGGAGAATACGTCAGCTCGTTTGGTGTCATCATTCTTCTTAGATAATAAAGAGAGCTTTCTTTGCCTTCACTATTTTCTTGAGTCAGTAGTGCTCCAACTGACCTTTCTTGTGTCGTGATATAGAGTATCAATGGTTTCTCAGGTACCAGTACCGTAAGAACTAAAATCTTCATCAAGTAGATTTGATACTCTCAAAGGACTTGCTATAAGTTTCGCCCCATTCGAAAGGAGCATCCTTTCTTATAAGATGGCTAAATGGTTGATATTTTTCAGGCAGTTTCGAGATAAATCTCCTTAAATATGCTAGCCTTTCTTAAAGGCTTTTTAACTCGTGAATGTGGCGAGGCTTGGGCATCTTAAAAATTGCTTCAATGTGGCCTGGTCAATTTCATTTCCTTGTTGTCATACAATGAAGTCAAGAAACTTTCCAGAAGTAACTCCAAAGGCATATTTCAATGGATTCATCCTAAGCTGATATCTTTAGAGCTACCCGAATTCATTCTTAAGTCTTTTAAGTAGTCGTCCCTCTTTATTGACATTACCACTAAGTCATCTACATAGCACTCAATGTTTTTATGGAGTAGGTTATCAAATATGTTTCGTATATACCTTTGATAAGTGGCACCAATGCTCTTTAAATTGAAAGGCCTTACCTTGTAGCAATAAATACCCTTGGATGTATGAAATTTAGTGAGCTCTTTATCCTTTGGTGCCATACAGATTAGGTTTTAGCCAAATAAACTATCCATAAAGGACATTGCCCTATAACCAGTGGTCACAACGATCATCAACTCTAGAATGGGAATTGAAAAATAATCCTTAGGGTAAATGTTATTGAGATCCCAAAAGTCGACACAAACTCGAATTTGCCATTCTTCTTTTGCATAGGAATAATACTTGAAATCCATGTAGGACATTTAACTTCACAAATAAAGATGGCTTCAATAAGTTTGTTAACCTTAATTTCAATAAAAAGGACCAATTCTGGCCTAAAATATCTTTGGGTTTGCTTAACAGGATGACCAGCTGATGGACTGCTATTGTTGGAGCTATGCCAGGCATCTCCTTGTAAATCTAAGTGTAGACATACCTATATTCTTTGAGTATGTCTATATGAGCAATTTCTTCATCCTTTTCTAGAAAAGTGCTTAGGTAATTTGGTCTTGGGTCTTCATCGGTTCTAAGATTAACTTCCTTCAAAGGATTTATTGTGATCCTCACTCCTTCTTCAAGTTGTGATAGAGCATCTCCAACATCTTCCTTCTCTTGAGGACCATTGTCATTGATGGATATATGGTAATACCAAAATGTATTTTCTATCTCTTTATCAACCTTCATTTAAGATGAGACATCATTTTTATTTTGGGTTGTAGCATAATACGAAGAGCCAACACTTTTTTCATCTTCCTTATGTTTCTTGGTATAAACCATAAGAAGAGTCTTTGATTTTAACACCTCCTTGCATGAAACCACCAGTACTGTATGTCGCCTTATTTTAGAAAGAATCAAACTTTGGAAATCTTTTGGGATCTTGGGTGAAGAGTGTCTTGTTGTAATTAGACAATTTCTCTGACGCTTGCTACTTTTATTGGTATTTAGTAGACTGAACCTCTCAAAAATAGAAGTTCATATAGTTGATTCTCCCAATTGATAAAAGACAGAAGGCCTGTTGTTGGATGTAATAGACTCCTCTTCTATAGTGATGTAGTTACTAACCACCCTTCTTATGAAGATGCAAAATAAAGGTGGTTGTGTGTACCCTAGGCCTTCATATAGCTAGTTGTACTTTTTGATGAAAGTTTTCCCATCCTTGATAGCTCTTTAGGATTATATCTATCCCTTATAATAGCTTGTATGCCTTTGGATCAAAGCCTTCTTTTGTATACTTCGTAGGGAGTGTTATCTCCTGTGGCAAATTTTAAGCCATAAATTCTCTCAGTATCCTTGAGGATGGGTTTATTGCATTAATCCACTTGATAGGCAGAGTTATCCCCTTTAGTACATTATCTTGGTTATCAAATAAGTGATCTTTCTTTTTCCTTAACTTTGGTATATAATGGAGAATAGGAGTTGCCTTTTTTTGTGGATGCAATTCTTTCTTTATTTGAAGTGAAGGAAGGATTCTTAGTGACGACCACCATGATCTTCTTAGTTGCAAGATTATCGTACTTAGTTGTTGGGATATCATCAACCCTTTTCTCATTCATGACATAACTCTTTAAGTAGAATTTTGCATCAGGAAAATATAACTCAGTTTTAGTGAATAACTTATCATCAACAACTATTTTTTTTCCACTCCACCTTCAAGATACTTTTAGCATTGATAATAAGAGGACGAGAAAATTTTTTTCACATGTACCCAAGGCCTACCAAGCAGTATGTTGTATGAAGTCTTGGTATCAATCACATGTATCAACACATTTGATCGCAAATCATCCATATGAACCCCTAAATCGATAGATCCTATGACCCTCTGAGTACCTTGGTTGAACCCTTGAATCATCAAATGGCTTTTGGCAAGTTTACTAGTAGCGATGGCAAGTTCCTTCGTTGTGACAATTGACAGGATGTTAATTCAGGGTCTCTCATCTAGAAAGATTCTATTTATCTTCTTTCCTGAAACTTGACCCACCATGTAAAAGGGACAGTTATGTAGGGTTTCACCAAGCAGAAGATCGTTATTTGTAAATATGATTTTTGTATCACATACATATGCCTCTTGGCTAAGAGGTTCAATAGGCTTTCTAGAAGCTGAAGGAACTTCCATTGGTGGGTTTTGATCTTTTGCTCCTTGTTTGCCAATATTAAAGTAAGATGCCTTAAGGTTTACTTAAGCGTTCTTTGCATGAAACTAACTTGGTAAGAATTCTTTCAAAGTCATTGGACGTCATGGTTTTTGGTGGTGATACTCTACTACCCTCATCTTCTTCAGAAGCTCAACCAACCTCTATTTACTTGATTTTTTCACCATCCTCCTCCTAGTTGGCTGCTCGGATGACTCTTTTTATAGACTCATCTTCTTACTTATCTGCCTAGTTACTAGAGTCAATCCTTCATCATCACCTTCATCAACTGGAAGGTTGTTATGCTCGACTGGTTACTCTTTATGCTCATCAAAGTCTATGTGGATTGGATCAAGTGATCCAAAAGTGATAGAGATTTGATGAGAACTGGCCTTCTTATCATCAAAGAAGATTTTCTTCTCATTTTCCAGTTGTATGATTTTGTCCTTGACAACCAAATAATTCTCCAGAGGGTGACCCACGAACGTATGATACTTGCAATAGTTTGGGTCATTAGTCTTTCCAGCCTTGTCGGACCAGTTCATCTCTGGTAAATCAATAAGCTTATACTCAAGAAGCTCATTGAAAATTTCAGCAACATCAGAATCAAGAAAGGGGTATTTCTTGCATCTCCTTTAAGGTCAACTTTTGATTTGGACATGCTCAAGAAGTCATCTTCACTCTTTGATTTTTTCTCACCTTTGTGGTACACTTTATATGAGACACATCGATATTCATGGATTTCTTATTACCGCCTTTGGGGATAAACTTGCTCTATTTTCTTGGTTCTTGTTTATCCTTTCCCTTTCAAGGGTCATGGATGGGTACTACTCCTTTTCTGGTAGAGGACATGCTCAATTCCATATCGTGAGAACGAGTAGCTAACTCTTTAAAGGATTCTGGCTTAATGCCTTGTAAGATATAGAGAAGCTCCAAGTGCATTCCTTGGGTGCACATGTCTATTGCAGAAGTTTCGTTGAGCCTATCTTTGTAGTTTATGTTCATATTTCTCCATCAATTAATGAAGTCAAAGAATGGATCACTATTTCTTTGACGAGTATTTGTGAGTTCTACCATGGTCACTATACATTTTGTGCTATAGAAGTGATTCAGGAACTCATGCTCTAGTTTCTCTCCACTATCGATGGAATTAGGCTCAAGGTTCGTGTATTAATTGAAGGTGTTTCCCTTGAGGGAACGTACAAATTATTTGACACGATAATCACTGTAGGCTCCAGCATTATTACATATCTCAACAAAGTGTGCGACATATTGCTTCGGATTTTCTTTGCCCTCAAATTGTTGAAATTTAGGGGGTTGATATCTGACTTACACATTTATGCTATCAATCCTCGCAGTGTAGAGCTTGGAGTATGTAAAGGAAGGCTTGGTAGCGACATCATACTTATCTTTGAGGGTCCCTTCAATGAACTCCTTTAATTGATTAATCGGGATCATTCCCTTAGAAAAAATGTGTACCTTCTTAGCATGTGTTGTTTATTTGATAGGATGTTCTATATCATGAACTTCTGGAGTTTTTCCAGGTTCATGGATAGACTCTTCGTTTATTATGCCATCATCCTATTCACCAACTTATCAATCCGAATGTCTTTATTCTATACATATTTGGTCAAACCCTCAATTATCTTTGTCGGGTTTACAAGTTACTCCTCCATAGATGAGGCATCAGTTACCATTGCTTGCATAATCACTGGAGACGTTAGAGAGTAACATGGATTGTCGCATAAGTTGATCGTCAAAGTGCTCAGCTTATATGGTGTAATTGGAGATGATTCACTAGTTGAACGACCATCGCTCTTCGTGCCAGAGTATTTTGACCCAAAGTGCTCAAGTAGAGCTAGAGTCTTCTTAAGTGACTCTACCATATTGCTTCCTTCTTATGAAACAATTACAAGGATCTCCCTTCTTTTGGGGTTGAAGATCTAAAAATTGGAGTTGGCACTGACGACACTTTATGTGTTGTCTTTCTAACATGTTGGTCTTGCTCCTTGTAACAACTCAAAAGCTTCTAACAGTAACACCAAGGATGCTCTCTTCTTCAGAGAGAATTTAGAATCAGCAGCCTTGGAAGTAGTTGATTGAGAATTGATCTTCTTAGAAGTCATTTCATTATTCTTAAACTTTAAAGTTGGAAAAGTTAAGATGAGAGGTAGAGATTGTCTCACCAGGCATCTCAAAATTTGTTGGACAATAAAATTTTGAGACCGAAAAATAAATAATCAAGACAATAAAAAATATTGCAATAATTATTTTATTGATTTTAATATGTGAGTGTTACAATCTCTGTGAATCCTCTGATTCTCCTTTTCAAATATAAATTCAAGAGCTTCGAGCTTGATCTTGAATTTGAACTCGATTTGTGAACTTGATGGATTTGATCCTTACTTGTGCTTGAATTCAAGGGATTTTGGATTTGTTCTTGAATTTTGTAGTCTTGATCTTGAATCTTGATGAATTGGATGCTTGATTTGTAGCTTGTAGAGAAATTGCAGCATTTGATCCACGAGCTCTCTTTTGCTTCTTGTAAGAATTTCTTTTTTCTGAATGAGACCCCTATTTATAGTTGTAGGATGTAAAGAGTCATGGTGAATATGAAATTCTTTTAAACAATCAAATTCAAGTGACATGACACCTTTTATGGACTTTTGATTTCACTAGGTCTACTGCATCATTTTGACATATGATATGGTCCTATTGGCTCCTTCACTTGACTTGGCATGCCACATCTTTTGACACATGATGCTTATTTGGGCCTCTAGAATATGGCAATATCTTGATTTTAGTAAAGTGGACCCATCATTTGTAGCCCAAATTAATGGGCAAGCCCAATAAAAATTGAACTTTAATTAAATTTATACATGTTTGGACTTAAATAATTAATCCAATAATATTAATCTACAATATTTATTTTAGACTAATATATTTTGCATTTAATATAATCTGAATTTCGTATGAATTTTAATTTAATAAAATTTTACTGCCCACAATACCAATAGTAATAAAAATACTAAAGTGAAATACCTATCAAGGTTTTACCTATGTGAGGGTAGACATAATTCGTTATTAAATAAATTGTAATAATTAGATATTTTTGTATTTGCAAATCATATTATCAATATTAGATTAAGCATACTACTCCTGTGAGTTAATAAGTTTTGTAATTAAAATTTTCAGTGTTAATTACTTGTTGGCTGGTAGTTATATTAATCGCCTCAAACCTAAACAAAAAGCTTTAATGTCAAACCTAAACAAAAAGCTTTAATGTTTATTTTCTTTTTAACTTAATATATAAAATATATTTTGCTCGTATAATTATTTGCTTGGCTTGATTCTTCCTCGATTTATCTAAAAACCTACCGAATCTGTAATTTTAATTAAACCATAATAATTGGTGTTCATTTACTTTCTAAAAAATCACCAACATTCCTAGAATTAACCATAAGATTGAAAAAATAACTTTTCACCACACTTATTATATTCTTAGATAATTTAAAATTTATAATTTATTTAATACATCAATAAACAAAGTATATATTAGTACAAAAAATAGGCGATATATATTTTCTCTATATTTATTCTATTATTGATAAAGATATATAAATAATTTTAATTTTCACAATGTTGGGCCGTGATGATAAAAATCATTTCCGCTAATTAAGCAAAGATACCTCGTTAAAGGAAAGACATATTCCCTTACAAATAATTTTGTATTTTAATAACTCTTATCAATTAGTTTTATACATCAATGGAGGAAAATAATAAATTTCATCATGCAAGAGAAAATTAAAGTGCATGCATATAAACACATGGTACAATCGTCTATATGTATGTGTCCGTAATGTCTAGTATTTTTTGGATTGCTATGCTAGATAATAAAAATAATTACATACCCAACAGGTAATCTTATGTTAGAAAAAATAAGATGAAAACCAGAAAAAATATGGTTTTGAGGCGTGAAAGATAGTAGAATTATTTTCTATATATACTTTAATGTGTGTGTGTATGTATATGTATATGTATATATATAATATATCGGCAGACACCTCAATTTGACACGATCTTTCATTTTGGCACCATGAGTGAACCGTGTTCATTTTAAACATCTAAAGTAGCCATAAATTGTGTCACTTTGATACCTTTTGCTGACATGACAAAGTGAGTGCAGTCATATTTTAGCCCATTTTTTAATTTAATTTTGCCTCAATTTTAACTTCTTATTTCCCATTTTTTCATCCCATTATTTTTCATTATTTTTTCAAACTCAATCTCTTTAATGATACACCCAAACCCCCCTCAATCTCTTAGAGAATAATTTATTTGAATGCTTTTTTCATATCATTTCTAATAATATAACCTATATTTTTGACTAAAAGTATGTGTATGAGAAAATAAAATAATCAATAAAATTGAGTTTCTAATTCAAATAAATTAGAAATCCATTGCTGACTTTTAGTAAAAGAAAGAATCCATGAACTCGTTGCTGACTTTCAAAGAACACAGCTCCCAGTGGTACCTATATTTTCTTTTGTTCTTTAATTTTCTAATCAAACACTAGACTCCTTCTCCTTCACTGACTTTCAAAGAACACAGCTCCCAGTGGTACCTATATTTTCTTTTGTTCTTTAATTTTCTAATCAAACACTAGACTCCTTCTCCTTCACATTTTTTTAGTCATATGTCTGAAATTTGTGAAGCTATTAATGTGGATCGATTTAGAGAATGAAGAAGTATGTTTATCATCCTCAGAAAATTCAATCTCCATTAATGGAGGTTAAGCTCAAAGAAGATTGGGTAGGGAAGACATTGTGAGGGCCTTTTTTATAATTATTTGGTCAAAAAAATACGTGTCATTAATCATTGAACACAATTGCCATGTATTTTGATCTTATTTTTGAAAAAAATAATTGTGGGTGTACATAATGATGTGGCGATTTAAAATGAGATGACATAAATCAATTGATCGTTTAATCCATGTTGATAGCGATCGAGACGCATGTGCCAGAGCAAATGATGAAAGGTGTCAAAATGACACATTTTATAACTATTTTAGGTGTCTAGAATGAACATCGTTAATTGTGGTGCCAAAGTGAAAGATCGTGTCAAGTTGAGGTGTCTGTTGATGTGTTTGGCCATATATATCTATGATAAGATCTAATGGAAAGTTTTAAATTTTAATTTTTCTTTTCTTTTAGATATTCTAGAGATTTTCTCCCATGATTTACTCTCCTAAATAAATCCAATTATATTACTTCCTTATTTAACTAATCGATTGTTTTAAAATGTATCAAAGATGATATGTATTAAGACTTAAATATGTATCAAAGATGATATGTATCAAGGCTTAAATATGTATCACAAAATGAGATTTATGAAATTTTATGTAATTAGGCAAAGTTGTGGTAAAAAGTATTATAGCTCCTTAACTTATAAGATTTGTGTAAGTTACCCTTAAGTATATATTAGTATACTTATTAAACTTAATAGGTTTGGTCTTACACCAATGTGGGATAGCCCACATATTACAACTACACTTTACATTTTATAAGTGAAGTTTGAAGAGTGTAGTGTATATGTCAATCTTACCCCTACCTTGAAAGATAGAGATGTCATTTTCAACAGACCTTTAACTCTAGGAAAAAAATAACAAATTAATTCGAAAAGGGAGACTACAAAAGTGAAGAAGTCGTTATAACGTACTCGGACGAAGCATAGGACGAATGTAAGTTGATATCATAATCGTTCCTTCTGCTCGTTGTTGGATGATGCCTTTTTGATCACTTACAGGTGTTTTCTGGAATGATACTCAAGACGAGATTGTTCTTTCTAGTGATGATTGTTTCTTTCTTTTGTTCTTTACACTTTTGATTTCACTTTGCAGGATCATCTTTCCAAGATCTTTAGGACGGGTCTATTTTTTCATCCAACAATCGTGGGAAGCATCATCTATTCTTCCTTATATTTCACCCTCTCATCTTTATCCAGCAATTACAAGGAATGATCGTTATTATATCCAACGATCGTTGGATGGTTCGTCTGATGCCTTTAAGTCTCAATTTCTTCACTTCACTTTTTTCGTACTTGTTTAACCTGTAAATACCATAAAAACATATCAATTTCTTCACTTCACTTTTTTCGGACTTGTTTAACTTGTAAATACCATAAAAACATATCATACCCACAAAAACATACCTTTCAACTAACAATTTTCTTTGTTTTAATTATCAAAAGTATCATAAGACCATGACATATTACATGTATTTCCTCTTTGTATGCCTTAACTACCTTAGTCTCGCAATCTACTAAATTCATCGAGTTGTTTCTAAAACGGCCAGTTATTAATAGAATTTCTTGTCGGCTCTTTGTTTCAACTTCCACCGAGACATCTCATCTTGATCTAGATATCTTTATTTTAAATTTATCTCTTCTAATAAATTCACACATCTGTCTTAGCATCTTTATTTTCGCAGCTTTCAACTTCTGAATGTGAGAATTCTTGACTGACCAACACTCTACTTCATCTAACATAGTATAATTACCTCTCTGTTAAACTTTTCCTTAAGTTTATGTGGCACCTTATTATCACACAAGACTGTAGGTGTGACTTCCATTTCATCCATCCTACAATTAAAAGATGTATGACATCGTCAATCTTTATACTATCTTGAATAATATATCTAAGATACTTACAACTTTCTCTCTTTTAGATGGTTTGGCATCAAGCCTAAATTTCACACCAGGTTCATACATTCATCATTAAACTTGTACTCCCATGTATTTTGTGTTGGTCATTCTCAATCTGAACCACTTAGATATCAGAGTTGATCTTCAAACCTCCAGCTTAGATTTAGCTTCGCCATGAGTCTTGTGAATCAGAACTATAACATGAGCAAATAACATGCATTATAAAACCTCACATTGAATTTTCACGTCAATTCATCTATTACCAAAGTAAATAAAAATGGTTTACAAGCTGATCCTAGCTAGTGCAACTTCGTCATAACTGAGAAGTGCTTTGAGTCTCCTCCCCTTGTCCTACCTAAATTTTGACTCCATTATACATATTCTTAGTTGCCCTAGTGTACTTTCTTTTCTCGTCCTAGTGTACCCCACATATATACCTCTAGTTTTTAGGTATCATCTTACAATATCCCTCAAATCTTTGTCATATGTTCTTTCTAGGTCGACGAACACCATATGTAAGTCCATTTTCCTCTTCCTATAATGCTCCACCAATCACTTTATAAGTTGAATAGCTTCTGTGGTCGAATGCTTCGATATGAACCTAGATTAGTTCTCAAAAGTAGAAACGAGCATTCTCACCACTGTCCTCTCTCAAATTTTCATAGTGTGGCTAGAACTTGATATTCCAATAGTTGTTTCAATTCTAAATATCACTTTTATTCTTGTAATAAGAAATAAATATACTCCATCTCTATTCTTCAAACATTTTATCTATATTAAAACGAAACATTAAACAACTTAATCAACCATTAATAAATTTCATACTGCTTTAATACAATTCTCCACTACACGCTATTACATGGATATAGGTATATATTACTTTATTCTCCTGTATTATAAGTCATAATGAAGCCGCTGAAGCTGACAACTCATAATCGACATGCCTGCTTCAGCTGCTTTAATCATGATTTTACTATCACTCTTAATTAATTATTAGAAGTTATTTACGTATATTATTATTTAATTAAAACAAGTAAAATAGTCATTTATGACATGCCTACTTCAGCTGCTTCAACTGTGATTTTAATCTATACCACTCCTAATTAATTAGTATAAGTCATTTACCTATTAGAAATAATAATATTTAATTAAAATAAGTAAATAGTCATTTATGACATGCCATCTTCAGCCGCTTCAATCGTGATTTTATTATATCACCTTTAATTAATTAGTATAATTATCTAAGTATTAAAAAATTAATAATATCTAACAAAAAGATAAAATAGTTATAAAATGATAAATTAAATCTTGATGTTTTAAATTAACTTCATCTTCTATGAGGTCCACTTAAATTTTTCTCACCAGAATTTTTTATAGTAATTTAGCTATATCACTTCTAATTAGATATTATAAGTCATTTAAGACATGTCTGCTTTATTCTTTGAATCATGATTTTATTCTATCATCCCTAATTAATTATTATAGGCCATCTAAGTATTTAAAAAATTAATAATATTTCATAAAAACGTAAATAGACACAAAATAATGAGTTAACTCTTGATATTTTGAATTAACTTGACAACTTATATGTTGCTCACTTAATTATTTTTCACAAGTAATTTCTTTAGTAATTTTACTATATATCACTTCTAGTTATATAATTAACAATTATCAAATTCTAAATGAATTTATTTTCCAACCACTTCGAATTATTCTTCAGTAGAGATTGCAGTGCTTTTGCATTTACTTTTTGCTTTTACATAATTAAAACGGAAATACACCGTAGCAGTCTATTGAATTCAAGCATAGATCTATTGAATTCCATCCTTAATCAGAGGTCGAATATTTGATCGTGGGTATGGAGAAAACTCTGTTGGGAGCGCTGCGACCTTAATGAGCCCTATAACGCGCGATCTGGATTAGTTGAGGCTCTAATGTGGGCACCGAACACTGGACGAAAAAAAAAAAAAAAAAACTGAATTCAAGCATAAATCTAACTTGAATTGTGATTTATTTTTAAAAAAGAAAAACGGGAAAAATGAGAAGGAGATTACAAAATCAGAAATTTGATCATATTAAAGGCTATTTTTGCGTCTTTCTTATGTATAAAATGCCAAAAATCAAAGCTGATGTCTTTTTTCGATCACGCATGTCGCGTCTGATTAGCTAGTTGGTAAGACAATAGCTTATCAAGGCGGTGATCAGTAGCTGAACCCTCAGCAATAAGTGAGAGTTCAAGTAAACAACAATTAAGCTACTAAAATTTCCTCCAATCAAGTCACTCTTACCATGAGTTCTTAAAATTTATCAATGGAAATTAGCTGGAAACAAAAGTGAGAGATGACATCAACAAAAAGATACGGAGGGGAAGAGATTAGCCAAAAAACAAAAGAGGGAATGGCATCGTCTTCTTCAATTCCAAAATATCTTTTGTATATATACAACAACATATCCAGTGTATTCCCACATAGTGGGGGTTTGGGGAGAGTAGAGTATACGCAAACCATACTACCACCTCAGATGAAGTAGAGAGGTGGTTTTCGATAAACCCCCGGCTTAGGACCGATAGCAGTATGACAAACAAAAATCATAAATGCTTATAAGCTCGTACAGTCAGCAAAATAATACTATAAACTCAAGATAATACTAAAAACCATGCACAAGAAACTTCAAACACAAATAAATAGCGTTCTCCTTCGTATATATATGTAGTATAAAAGTAACAAAGTACAAAATTGTTGTTTGGTACAATGACAAACTTTTGGAGAGGAAAAGTTTATTCTTTCCAAAGTAGCAATTAAATTTTCACGTTTTAATTAAAGTTCATTCAACTCAAACCAAAAAATAAGTTCATTAAACTGTATCTACTTTACAACTACTAAAATATAAGAAGAAAACAGAAAAAAAAAAAAACTAAATAAATCAACTTGATTTTGTTTAATACATGAGATTCTCCTTAGCTTTTTTTTTTTTAGCATTACAGTAATAGTAATATTAAAAATTATGGAGCCAATTCATTAATTAACTGTAAAGGAAAATCACTTCTTTGACATTTTTTTGGTGGCATTACGGTTCCTTCATAATTGTATTAAACGGGAAAGAAACCCAGAAACCTTTGATAATCAATAATGCCAACAGTTTCATTTTCTTTCTAGTTTCAAGAATGCAAACATAGCAAGTTGTGCCTAATGTATATTTATTTTTTATTTTATATTTTAGTATATATATTTATTAATTAAGATGCGATTAATGAATTGACTCCATATTTTTTACTATTATCAGAATTAATATTGGAGTTCGGAGCTGAAAGAGCTAATTTTTGGAGCAACACCATTAAAGGGGACAATGAATGTTGGAAAAATTCAAATGGGACCAAACGCCTTTGGCCCAATAATTTAGAAGTCGCTAGTGGGCCAGTGACTTGCAAGTCGTTGTGGTCCAACGGCTTACAAGTTGACGAACCACCAACGACTTCTTTTAATTTTTTATTTATTCCCAGCAATTCTCTATATAAGTTTCTTCTTCGTGTTTTGTTTGAGTTAATGTTTTCTCTTTCAATTCCTTGTTTTATAGAATAGTTGTAGAAAGTATCATTTCATTGTATAAAAAATGAATAAGGATTCAGTAAGAGTAAATTCATATTGGGGTGGTCATATTTTATATGAAGTTGGTTCTGTAAGATATAGTTGATTGTCTGTAATTGTGTAAGTGTATCCATTATCTCTTAAATATGAGCGACTGCAACGTCTACCAATGAACAAAATGGTTATAAGTAATTCAAAAGATGTAGTGGTTATCACCGGACCATGTCCAACGCCTTTTTTAGCTAATGAAGTTACAATGTACGGTGAGACTTGTATTTGGAGTGATGATTCTTGTCTTTATTTCTCCGTACTATTGAAATATTTTATAATTACATTAACTGAATAAATCTTGATATGTATGTGTCAATTGAATGCTCTCCTATTGTCACGACTCGAGCCTATCCCCCTAGTCGCGACAACGGTGCTTACGGTCACAAGTGACCATAAGCTAACCCATGAGATGGTACCTGCTGTGAGAACTGAGTAAAGTAGTAATATAATACATGAGCGGAAGATACACTGATAAGGTATTGTAACACTAAATATTGGAATACGTATCAAAACATGTTTGAAATATCTGATAACATACTAGAAAACCAAACTGTCTATCTAAAACAAATGGTAATACTGAAATGACTGACTGACTATCAAACTAATTCTCTGAAAAGCTCTAAACATCATGAGGAGTTGATGGGACAAACCCCCAACTAACTCCGATTGACTGAACATGAAAAAGTACTGAAATAACTGAAATAAACAAATCATGTCCTCGATAGAGGAGGACTCACCACTATTGCTGCTGAGTAACACTGAGTTGACTAAGAACGGTTGGAAAACTAAGCGTCCGAACCTATGTTATAAGAAAACATAGCACAGAGAAAAGTATGTGGTCAGTACTTTGAATGTATTGGTATATGAGATTAGGACTGATTGAAATACATGAAATAACTGAGCATATATGTACTATTTGAGAATGCAAGACCAAGAATAAACATGTTTTTGAGATAATCTGTAATCTGAAAGACTGAAGCTGTAAAACTGAAAATTTGTAGACTTGGTCAAGCAACCTGAACTAAAATACAATGAATATTGTACTAAGACTGTGGGAGGAATCATCTAACCAATATTTCCCTATTTGAGCTAATTGGGGTCCAACTTGTAACCCTAGTTGAAAGAGTGTCAGTACCATGCCACGGGTACTAACACTGGCTATGTGGATCCACTAATTTGATGTCCCAAAAGACTAGGGAGTCACTCCTGAACTGGCTGGTGACCCCTAAGAGAGTGTCAGTCCTAAACTGGCGGGTGACATCTTATAATCCTAGGCTGTCTATGTAGTTCTGAAACATCGGGATTGATACTAAGGACCTAGTCCTAACTGGCGGGTGAGCCCCAATCCCTAGGTTCGCTCAGTGTTAAATCCTACTCCCAACTGAATTGACACTGGTACTAAACTGAACTAAGTTTAACTGAACATTATTTTTGATAGTGCTCATCATGATTATATCCACTGAGAAAAACAATAACATAGATGGTTTAACTGAATCAGTACTTGAAAATATTAGATCATGTAAAACACATAGAGGTATTAGGTGTTCATAACCCACCAACACTGCATGAGCATGAAATACGATATCAAACTTGAAATACAGTAGTATTTAATCATGGTTCAAAGAACCAAAACATAAATATTTCATCAAACATATGCGAATCATGAACTTGAACATGGGGTTGTCTTAAAACATGGAAAAACAATATAGTTACATGACTAAGATCATAAATTGATAATATAAACATGAAATTCACTTAACTATAACATGAGAGATTGAAGCTTAAAGCATGAGATAACTTAACTTGTCATAGAATCATCATTGGACATGAATTGAGTCAAACTACTAAGGAAAAATATGAGTTAAAACTCATCTTGAACATATAAAACTCCATAATAAGAGAAAAGTCTATATATTAGTTGAAAATAAGGTTTTTGGGCTCCATGGGTGAAAAGAACCCATGGATGAACATCTCACATACCTTAAGCTTCTTGATTTGTGAAAGAAACTCTATTTTTGATGCTATCTTGAAGATTCTTGAACTTGGAGAATATGGATTCTTGATTTCTTGGGGAAAAAGGATTTGAATTGGTTCTTCTTGAGAGTGTTTTTGAGAAGAAGGGCAAATTATGCCCCTATGGATTCCCCAAGTCATGTTATGAACGATTTAGGTTGAGGGGGAAAAGACACAATTTCCTCTTGATTATTTAAAATCAAGAACTGGATGCAACAATACCACCGCGATACGGCCTTATCGCGGTCAAATGAATCTTTTACCGTATCGCTGACAGTATCAAGTCGGGACTAGTACCGCAACACGAGCTTATTGGGGGGACTGACTGTTTTCGAGAACCAAACATGCCCCAAACCTCATCAGCAAAAAATCCAAAACTCCACCGAGACATACTTTTAACCTCACTAAATATGAATCAACTTAAACCCCAACATTTTGGAGACAAGAAGGCCAAACTAAAAATTCGTAATATTTAGAGGTTTTGAAAATGACTAAGTTTCCAACACTTAGTGAAATTTTCAAGCCTTGGACTGCTTATGCATGTAACTAAGAGTTGAATCACACTTAGAATACTATGGGGTATTACAATATCTCCCCCTTGGGAATATTCGTCCTTGAATGAGACTGGTTAAACTGAGAAACTAAGTCAACTGAGATCGTATACTGAACATGAATGACTTGAAACATGATTACATAACTGAGTTTGAAGCATGATACTTGAACTGAATTAGTTTTGTGAATGCATGCAATGGCATAAGAATGGTTACATAGGTGAACTGAGAACAAAAAAGATTCTATTTAAGGAAAATTGGTACCTCAAGCTGAGTCTGAGTTTGCAGTGAAAAGATAACGGTACTTGGTTCGCATATCTACTTCTATTTCCCAAGTATCTCCCTCAATAGACTGATTCCTCCATAGAACTTTGACCAATGGAACTTCTTTGTTTCTTAGTCTACGAATTTGGCGATCAAGAATCTCAACTGGGACTTCTTCGTAGGAAAGGCTATCTTTAACATCCATACTTTCTAAATGAACAACTACGACTGAATCACCAATATATAAATTTCAACAAAAAAAAAATGGAACGCTGGATGCACTGATGCCAAATCCGTAGGAAACTCAAGCTTATAAACTACCTTTCCAAAATGGTTCAAGATTTTATTTAGACCAACATAGCCGGGACTGAGTTTCCAATTTTTGCCAAATCTCTTTACTCCCTTCATAGGCAAAATCTTCAAATAGACCAAATCACCAACCTCAAACTTAAGATCTCCTCTCTTCACATCTACATAAGATTTCTGACAGCTTTGGGATATCTTTAGTCTTTCTTGAATTAGCTGAACTTTATCCATAGCCTCAAACATTGAATCTGACCCTATCAATGTAGCCTCACCTGCCTTAAACCAACCAATAGGATATCTACGTCTCCTTCCATAGAGAGACTCAAACGGAGCCATCTTAACACTGGAGTGATAACTATTATTATAAGCAAACTCAATCAGATGTAAGTGGCCATCCCAACTACTTTTAAAGTCAATAATGCATGCCCTCAACATGTCCTCTAAAGTCTAAATAGTCGTCTCTACCTGACCATTTGTCTGAGAATGAAAAGCTGCACTGAGATTAACTTGGGTACCAAGTCCCTTCTAAAAAGACTTCTAAAAGTGAGAGGTAAACTGAGTACCTATATTTGAAATGATTGGAAACGGAGTTCCGTGCAACTTAACAAACTCCCTAATATAAAGCCTGGCATAATCCTCAGCTGAGTACGAAGTATGAACTGGCAAGAAATGGGCTGACTTTGTCATTCTATTAACAATACCCCAAATCGAATCATGTTGACGATGCGTACGAGGCAATCTTGTCAGAAAATCCATGTTCACCATTTCCCACTTCCAAGTGGGGATGATGAACTCCTACAATGAACCACTAGGCCTTTGGTGCTCAACTTTAACCTACTGATAATTTGAACATAGCTACAAACTCTGCAATGTCCCTCTTCATACCATTCTACTAATAGATTTCCCACAAATCACGTTACATCTTAGTAGCTCCTGGTGAATAGAATATCGTATACCACGTGCCTCCGCTAAAATTCTCTACCTCAAACCATCAACACATGAAACATAACTTTCCCTGAAAATAAAGCACACCATCTCCCCCTTGGGAAAAAATCTCTACCTTCTAATCTCTAACTACCTGCTTCAACTTAACCAAACTAGTATCCCTATCTTGCTTTTCTTTTACTACAGCAACCAATCTGAACCATTCTAAACCCATACACTATGTTCAGCTGAATCAACCAATTGAACACCTAATCTAGCTAGCTGATGAACCTCGTGAACTAACTTCTTCTTATCCTCCTCAGCATGAGCAACACTACCCATAGAAAATCTACTAAGGGCATTTGCCACTATATTGGCCTTGCCTGGATGATAGAACAAACTTGTATCATAATCTTTTAACAACTCAAGCCACTTTCTCTGATGAAGATTTAGATCTTTTTGCGTGAACACGTACAGTAAACTTTTATGATCTGCGAACAACTCAACATGAACCCCAAAAAGATAATGCCTCTAATTTTTCAAGGAAAAAACAACAGTTGCCAACTCAAATCATAGGTAGGATAATTTTTTTTATGGGGTTTAAGTTTTCTAGAGGCATAGGTTATGACCTTGCCTCTCTGCATCAAAACACAACCATGACCAACTCTGGAAGAATCACAATAAACTATAAATTCATCTGAACCATCTGACAAGTTCAAGACTGGATCGAAGTGAGTTGCGTCTTCAACTTCTGAAAACTCTTCTTGCATGAATATGACCACTGAAATTTGACCTTCTTCTAAGTCAATCGAGACATGGGAGAAGCCATAGAAGAAAATCCTTTAACAAATCATTTATAATAGCCAACCAAACCTAAGAAACTCTTTATATATGATGGAGAGATAGGTCTAGGCAAGTTTTTCACTACTTAAGTCTTTTGAGGGTCAACCCAGATGCCATCATTGGAAACTATATGGCCAAGGAAAGCTAGAAAAGACATGACTAAAAATTTGAATTGACCATACCAAGTTCTGAAGGCTGTCTTCAAAATGTAACATTCTTTGACTCTAAGATGATCATAGCCGAATCTGAGGTCTATCTTAGATAAAAACCTGGCACCCTGAAGTTGGTCAAACAAGTCATCAATTATAGGGAGTGGACACTTATTTTTTATGGTGACTTTGTTCAACTGACGGTAGTCGATGTACAATTTGAGAGAACCATCTTTATTATGCACAAATAAGACTGGAGCGCCCCATGGAGAAATACTAGGTCTGATAAACCCGTGATCTAAAAGATTCTTTAACCATTCCTTCAATTCCTTAAGCTCAGCTAGAGCCATTCTGTACGGTGGAATAAAGATAGATTGGGTATATGGAAGAAGATCTATTTCAAAGTCAATTTCCCTTTCAGGAGAAACTCCGAGAAGATCTTCAGGGAATAAATTTGGGAATTCCCTTACTACTGAAACTGACTCAAGACTCAGGGTCTCAAAGTTTGAGTTTTTAACTTAGAAAAGATGGTAAATACACCCTTTGGATATAATCCTTCTTTCTCTAAGATAAGAAATAAACTGACATTTAGGTATTGAGGTACTACCCCTCCATTCAATAACTGGCTCATTAGGAAACTGAAACCGAACAACTCTATTTCTGCAATCATTGAGGCATAACAAGAGTGGAGCTAATCTATGCCAAGAATGACGTCAAAACCAGTTATATTTAACTCCACAAGATCAACAGTAACTTGGCAATTTCTGTACGCCAATATGGCTATAATAGATTAACCCACTGGGATAGACACTAAGAAAGGCTTTGCTAATATTTTGAGATAGACACCAAAATTTATAGCTATATAAGGAGTCACAAAATAAGGTGAAGCTCTAGGGTATAATAAAATATAAACATAAAGGTAAAAGACCTGTAACGTACTCGTAACCACATCAGGAGAACTTTTCTAATCATGCCGAATCTGGAGAGCATACAACCTATTCTGATGCTGCCCACTGGTTGCACAGGAGCACCCTGTTGAATTGGGTGACCTACTGAAGCGAATAAAGAATTAGAGTGGTCGTGTTGGCGCGAATCCTTTCCCCTATGAGCAACTACTGGACACTCTCGGACCCTGTGGCCTTGCTTGCCATATCCAAAACATGCATCACTACCATCTTTATACTCACCCTGATGATTTCTACCATACTTCCAACAAAGCAAATTAGTGTGACCACTTTTCTCACTATCCTGGGACTTAGAGTCGACGCCCTATCCTGACTGTCTTTCCTAAAATTGAGCACTGACTCACTAGCTAAAGATGGGGTTGGGGCTGAAGATTTTTGATAGAACTGAGAACGATTACCACTTTCTAACCTTGGCTGAGAGAAATTAAAACTACCTATTTTGGCCCTCTTATTCTCTCTCTCTCCCTCTTCCAATGCTTTTTCTTCTCAATCTGTTGTGTGTGAACCATGAGTCTAGATAGGTCCATCTTCTTAATTAACATAGTAGTCCTACACTCCTTGGACACATTATCAGCTACATCAGATACAACTTACTTATTCTAGACCTATTGTATACCACCATAGTAAGAGCATACCTCTCCAATTGAGTGAACTTAAATGAGTACTCCTTCACGCTCATATTAACCTTCTTCAAATTCATGAACTCTTGAACCTTAGCTTTCTTCAAATCTAATGGAAAGAACCTGTCCACGAAAGCTGTGGCAAACACCTCCCACTCTATAGGCCATGCCTCAACAGCTCGGTCCTCCTTCCACTGCTTAAACTAGGTGTGATCTACATCCTTCAACTGATATGTAGTCAACTCTGAATTCTCACTTGAAATAAAACCCATGGTATCTTTCACTTTCTTCACCATGTCCAAAAACTCCTGTGGATCCTCCTCAGACATGGATCCAAAAAATAGAGAGGTATTCATCCAAGTAAAATCTTGAATTCTAACTACAACTGTATTTTCCACTGGATTGGCTGGGGCAACAACCTACTAGTTGTTATAAAAAGCTACTGAATATGCTAAGACCGTAAAAGAGGACCTATACTTAATGTGAGAAACATGATCATTTAAAGGATCTTCCTGAATAGGCAGTGGTATGGGATGATCCTCATTCCTTCTTTCATTGTTTTTTCTGGGAGGCATTGTTTGTAAATGGAACAAATGATGGATTATAAAGAGGAATTAAATGGATCTCATGCTCCTTCGCAGGCCATGAACACTGAAAGAAGGGAAACTCTCCTAAAAATATCGCATGGAACGCTTTACACCCATGCACAAGACTCTACTTAACACGACTTTCAAACTCCCTAGGACGCTTTAATACCTTAGTCTCTGATACTAAGTTTGGTCATGACTCGAGTTTACCCCTTATCACGACAACGGTGCTTACGATCACAAGTGACCACAAATTAACCTATAAACGGGTACCTGATGTAAGCACTGAGTAAAGTAATAATATGATACATAAGTGGAAGATATACTAATAATATACTGTAAAACGGAATACTAGAATACCTATCAAAACATGTCTGTAATATCTGATAATATACTAAAAAACTGAACTATCTATCTGAAACAACTGGTAGTACTGAAATGACTGAATGACTGTTTAACTGATTGTCTGAAAGACTCTAAACATCATGATTAGTTGATGGAAAAAACCCCCAGCTAACTCTGAATGACTGAACATGAGAAAGTATTAAAATAACTGAGATAAACAAATCATGTCCTCAATAGAGGAGGACTTACCACTACTGCTGCTGAGTAACGCTGAGCTATCTAAGAACGGTTAGAAAACTGAGCGTCCGAACCTATGTTATAAGACAACATAATGCAAATAAAAGTCTGCGGTCAGTACTTTGAATATACTGGTATATGAGATTAGGACTGGCTGAAATGTATGAAATAACTGAGCATGAATGCATGAACATGTAATATCTGAGAATGCAAGAACAAGCATAAACATGTTACTGAGATAATCTGTGTATAACTGAATAACTAAAAATCTATAAACTTGGTTAAGCAACTTAAACTAAAATACACTGAATACAGTACTTAGACTACGGGAGGAATCATCTAACCGACATGTTCCAATCTGAGCTAATTGGGGTCCAACCTGTAACCCAGTTAGAAGGGTGTCAGCATCGTGCTGCGGGTACTAACACTGGCTATGTGGATCCCCTAATCTAATTTCCCAAAAGACTAGGGAGTCAGTTTTGAACTTGCGGTAACCCTAAGAAAGTGTCAGTCCTAAATGGCGGGTGACATCTTTTAATCCTACGTTGGCGACGTAGTTCTGAAACTTCGATATTGCTACTAAGAATCCAGTCCTAACTAGCGAGTAAGCCCCCATCCCTTGGTTCGCTCGGTGCTAAATCCTTCTCCTAACTGAACTAACACTGGTACTAAACTGAACTACGTTTAGCTACACATTATTTTTGATAGTGCTCATCATGATTATATCCACTGAGAAAAACAATAACATAAATTGCTTAACTGAGTCATTACTTGAAAATCTGAGATCATGTAAAACACATAGAGGTATCGGGTATTCATAACCCACCAGCACTGCCTGAGCATGAAAAATATCAAACTTGAAATACGGTAGTATATAATCATTGTTCAAATATCCAAAACATAGACATTTCATCCAACATATACGAATCATGAACTTGAACATGGGGTTGTTTTAAAACATGAGAAAACAACATGGTTATATGATTAAGATCATAACTTGACAATATAACATGAAATTCACTTGAATATAACATGATAGATTGAAGCTTAAAATCATCATTGGACATGAATTTATTCAAACTACTAAGGAGAAACATTAATTAAAACTCATCTTGAACATATAAAACTCCATAATAAGAGAAAAATTCATACTTCAGTTAAAAAGAAGGTTTTGCATGGGTAAAAGGGACCCATGAATGAACATCCCACATACCTTAAGATTCCTGATTTGTAAGAGAAACCCTATTCTTGATGCTTTCTGAAAGATTCTTGAACTTGAAAAACTTGGATTCTTGATTTAGTAGGGGAAAAGGATTTGAATTGGTTCTTGGGGAAGGATGAGGGTTTCTTGAGAGTGATTTTGAGAAAAAGGGGCTAATAATGCCCCTATGGATACCCCAAGTTGTGTTATGGACGATTTGGGTTGAGTGGGAAAAGACTCAATTGTCCCTTGATTATATTAATCAAGAACTAGACGCAACAACGCCACCGCGATGCGACTTTATCTCGGTCGAATAAATCCTTTACCGCATCACAGATAGCATCAGGTTGGGACTAATACCATGATGCGGGCTTATCGTGGGACCTGACTGTTTCTGAGATCCAAACATGCCCTAAACCTCGTCCAAAAAATCCAAAACTCCCCCGAGACATACTTTTAACCTCCCTTAATAAGAATTAACTTAAACTCAATATTACAGGGACGGAAAGGCCAAACTAAAAAATCCTAAAGTTTAGGGGTCTTGAAAATGACTAAGTCTCCAACACTTAGTGAAATTTTCCAGCCTTGGACCCCTTATGCATGCAATTAAGAGCTGAATCGAGCTTGAAATATTATGGGGTATTACACCTATTATTCAAGAACCCACTGACGGGTTTGATCTTAGTGATACTACATATTTATCGAATTTGAATATTGATTCTTCAAGGGGTATAATCCAACAACAATCAATTGGTGAATTTGATAGGAACTCAAATGATATCAATAACTTGACTCAAACACAGAGAAGAAAATTATATAGAAAAAGATTAGGAATAAACAAAAAATTAAAGGAAGTTGCTGATGGGCCAGTAACTTATAAGTCGTTCTAACGACTTACAAGTCATTGACCCACCAGCGATTTCTAAATTATTGAGCCAAGGACGTTTTGTCCCATTTGATTTTTTTCAATATTCATTATTCCTTTTGGCTTTTTTGATTAAAAAATTGTCCTTTCACTTCCGGACTCACTAATATTGTATTGCTACAAAAAAGAAGTTAAAGAACTGGTTTAATTTCGTTTAACATTACCATTAATAAATAATATGTCAAATATAGAAACTAAGATAGAAAGAAATTCCGATCCAATTTTTTTATGTTTATCAATCCACATGTCTATCATCCAAATTTCGAAGATATTGATAATTACTTGAGGAAAAACTAACGGAGAGAGCCCAAAATTAATTTATTGAAAAAGAAATATCAAAATTAACCTTCTACATCTTATTTCAATTTTTTATTTTACTTTATTTTTAGTTTGTGTAAAAATAATGCCACTTTTTTTATTTTAGTTTGTACTATATATTAAAAATTACAAAAAATTCATGGGGTACAGTTAATTAGTACATGCCTTACCAACATGGGTTGTTATGCAATGGATGGGGTTGCTCCACCCTTAATCAGATGTCGAGGGTCCGACCCTGGGCATGCAGAAAACTCTGTTGGGAGCGCTACCCCCCGAATGGGGCCCTACCCGGCGTGAATCCGAATTAGTCGGGCTCCAATGCGGGTACCAGACACCAAATGAGAAACCAATAAAAAAGTACATGCCTTGTGTTTTAGTTGGGAATACCAGTATTACATAGGCTTGAGGCAAAAGTACATGTTTCTTTTTTACTTTTCTACTTTCGTACGCAGACACGCTTGATTAAAAGTTGTTAGTTTTAATATGTTTTTAGCTATGTATGGCTGAATGCAAGCATACATGAAAAAAATTAGAACGGTGTTAAATGAGTTTCTTATATTTATTGTTATTTTGACAAAATTCGATTATTTATATTTTTCTTTATGATATGAAACTTATGTTTCAAAATTGAATTTATTTTTGAGTAGAGTCCACTTTTGAAGTCTGAAGAATTTAATTAAATTTAGATGCACACAACATAATTGTTTGTCAATTTTAACATGTATTTCAACTATGTATGACTAGACGCATTCATAAAAGGAAAAAAAATATAATAAGTGTTAAATGAGTTTGTTAGATTTTCTAATTATTTTGACAAATTATGACTGATATTTGTTCTCTATGATACATGCAACTTATGTTACAAATATGTGTTTATAGAACTAGCTTTTGATGTTGGAATTTGCAGAATGAAATTATTATTTTTTGGAAAAAAAATCTAGACATTCACGACTGACAGTTCGGTTACTTTTAACATGTATTTCAGTCATGTGTGATTGAAATTCTAGACAAACATGGAAATTTAAGAAGGTGTTAAATGAATTTATTATACTTTTTTTTTCTTGACAAATTGATAATTGAAATTTATTCTTTATGGTAAATGAAATATACATTAAAAATTTGAGCTTATTTGGAGTAGATTCAAGTGTTGAATTGTTAAAATGTAAATTTTTATTTTTATTTTTGAAAATAAATTCAGACACACATGACTAAGTTTTACAATAATTTTTAGTTGTACTTCAGTCATATATGATTAAAATCAAAAATAATTTTTTAACTTCAATCATGTATATTTGAATTATTTTCAAAATAAGTTAACTTGTAAAGAGAATTACAAAACGAGCATAAGTAAAATGGTGATCTCAAAAGCGGTTGTCCGTACACCTTGCCCTAAAAAATTTTATTGTTTAACATGATTTCAGTTAAGGGTAACTTACACAAATCTCATAAGTTAAGGAGCTACTAATAAGTTTACCACAACTTTACCTAATTACATAAAATTTCATAAATCTTATTTTGTTATACATATTTTAACCCTTGATACATATCGTCTTTGATATATTTTAAACCAATCAGCTAGTTAAATAAGGAAGTAACAAAATTACATTTATTTAAGAGAATAAATCATGGGAGAAAATTTCTAGAATAGAAGAAAACTTAAAATTTAAAACTTTCCGTTAGATCTTATCATTTGCAATTTACAATTTGATGAGCAAATCATAAGAGAGAATCTCTGATATATATACACACACATATAGACATACATACATACACATATACATATATATATATATGTATGTTTATATATATGTATGTATGAATATATATGTATATATATATATATGTATATATATGTGTGTATGTGTATGTGTGTATGTATATATGTATATATGTGTATGTGTATACATATGTAGCACTAATTTTATTTGATACATATGTATGATAGATATATCCCATATATTAGACTTCAAACATATGTATCATCCTTAAATTATGGAAAGGAAACACAAGTTCTTGATATGTATCAAATACATTTATCTGATGCATGTATGCTTGATACTGATGATTAATACATTAATTTATTTTGATAAAAGTTGATGGACTGTGATATCAAGAATAATATAGTTGTGCATAGATATTCATATGTATCATAAACATGCACTAACCTATTAGATACATAAAAAATAAATAAATTTATTACATGAGTATGTACATGCATTCATATGTATCATGAATAAAAAAAAAATACATTCTTTTTACTATGATGCATATGCATGCATGCAAGTACATTCATATGTATCATGAACAAAGATTACATTCTTTTTTACTATGATACGTATGAACAAGATACATTCGCATGTTTCATGAACAAATAATAATAAGCTTCATATTACATATGAATTAGTAAACTATGATACATTAGCATACAAGTACATTCATATGTTTTATGAACAAAAAAATTCTTTTTTTCCTATGATACATATGCATATTGATACATTCATATGTATCATGAAATTCATTTTAATGAAGCAATCTTCTTCTCCATCTTCACCACTATCCATTAATTCTCTCAACCTTCATTGAAAAGTAGTCAAATACACCAACAACTTCTTCACGATCACCGTCGCCTTTGCCACCGTTCTCATAAAAAACCTAGCAACATTATTCACTTTTCCCTTTTTTCTTAATGGGTATTGTCTTAAAGGGTTGAAAAAACATTCAAAATCAATAAAAGGTTTATGAATTGATGGTGAAGGATGGCCAATGGGTTATTGTTTACAGTGAATGTGGTGGATAAAATTGGTTATTATCCAACGAGGGTCGTGGATCTGTGCAACAATAAGTGAAGAAAATCAATGGTAAAGTGAGAGTGAGGTGTAATTTAATTCTCTTCAAAAAATTCAAGATTTTTCCATAGTGTCAATGGTTGGATTATAACAGTGAAATGAGGTTCAATTCAATTGGGTCTTCACTAATGGTGTTGAGAAATAGTTATGACATTGAAAAAAAATAGTTATGGGAAAGAGAATATCAAACTTTTTAGGGAAGAGATTTTGAAATATAAAATTTCATAATTTTAGGCTAGAATGGTGGAGTTGCCTACATCAGATATGTATTAAGAATAATTTTCAATTTCTTGAATTTTATGTGTAATGACCCTCCAAATTATTTTCTACTTTTCTGCTAATTTTCTCTGTTTAGAGCTTTTCTATAGATTTTTCAAGTCATAAATGACATGTTGGAGCTGACAGTTCAATTAAGGGTAGTTTGTTTGATTTTTAGAGCCAATTTTCTATTTTGAAGTCTTTGTTGGTAAGTATTGGCTAGTGGGTAAAAACTTTAGTCAAACAACCCTGTATGCCAATTCTGATAGTTCCAACAACTTTAGAACATCGATTCTAAGCTAGGTGGACCTTATGTTTGGGTACCAAGGCTTTTGAACTCATTTCAAGCTATTGGCCAAAAATTAAGAAAAATAACACGTGGGAGTGGGACCCACTTTTCATTGAAACTACCTCATTGAGTCTGTACTGTTGAATTTGATAGGATAATATAATTCATTTGTATTCATGGGATTTTAGATGAATTCTGAGGGGACGGTGGAGACTTAAAAAATTTTCAAGTCTTCACCTAGTGCACTCAGCTGGTGCATTAGCTTAAGCGCCCATTGGGTCGCTTAAGCGACTAGGCTTGCTCAGTTGAGATCGCTTAAGCGAATCCTTTGTCGCTTGAGTGACCAAAGGCTCACTTAAGTGATATGTGTATATGTCCATTTTAAATTCCCCAACTAGTCCGATTTTCTTCCATTTTCACCCATTTTCAAGAGTGTAGAATCCTAGAAAGCGTGAAAACTTGAGAGCTTGATTTACTCATTTTTTTCTTAGAATTCTTGGTAAGTTTTCATCAATTTCATGGTAAATTTCCTAATTAATTCTCAAAATCCCTAAAAAAATTATGGGTTGATTTTAGCACCATTTGAGCTCGAAATTCATCCATTCTTGAGGGTAAATATTCCTTGAGCATAGAGAAATGCATTTACGATTTTAAAAGTGTGATTCCGCAAGTGAGCCCTATATGAGATTTTACATAATTTTGGACCCGAAGTATAAAAATACAATATGGGTATCGTTGTTCTCGTATTCACGATTACATTATGATTTTGATAGTGTTGCATCATGCGAAAGCTTCTCAAAAGGGAAATTCATCGACTTAGCGAATTTATTCAGCTATCTTTGGTGTCCAGGTAGGCTAGGTTTACCTCTCTTATAGATTGGACTAATTTGTACTATATTTATGATAATATGCTAGATGTGGGTTGGAAATTATGTCTCACAATTATAATTTGTATTAGTTGAATTATTTAACCTATTAAGGAGCTGTAAATTAGGCGTAATTGACTTAGTTTATCATGTTTTAGGTAGAATTATTATCTTAAGGCTAAAAGTGGCGTATTTAATATCTGGTAGAAGAATTAGATTCCTTAGCCTAGTCCAGGATAGAATTTTCCTTGAAATGGTTTTTGGGGATTAGAAGTGTGCTCCTCCGGTCTACCTTAGCTCAATACTATTTTTAGTTTCTTGTAACTTTATAGGTGTATTATTCATTTAGATTGTATATTTAGTAGATTGAATACGTTAGTTACAATGTACTTATGCTAGATTTGTACTTGAGAGTTGATGCCACTTTCGATTTAAGTCCGACAATTTATGATCTTAAGATTGATTTTGATTTTAGCACTATTCATAATTTGAGTTTCAGTTCAAGTCTGGCATTAAGGGGTTGCTTATGACAATTATTGAATTGGTTCTAGTCCGAGGTTTATGGTATGGAAGGATTCTTGGTTATGTCTTGAGATGAGGTTATTTAGTATGATTTCGGTTACTTTTTATCTTTCATTGCACCCCTGGGCTTATGGAGGCCCGTGTTGGGTTACATACTTTTCCACACTTACTAAATTATAGGGGCCAGTTTTTTTGTGATAGTCACATGTTCTTTATGTTATTATTCCAAATTATTTATTTATTTATTTACAACATTCAGAGCATTATTCTAGATTTGCCCTTTTATCTTGACGTAACTTATTTCTCTTGCATATTTATTGTACTTATATTATGATTTAGCTCAGTCGATCGATGATGCATATTGAGTACCCGTGGTTTTGGTACTCATACTACACTTCTGTAATTTTTGGTCCATATTCGAGTACTAGTAGCCATCATTGATGCCACAATTATGCTTATTGATTTTAGTTATAGGGTGAGCTCTTGGAGTCAAAGTTGCCCTTTTTCCTTTTTATATTTATGTCTAGTCTTTCATTATTCGATACTGATTTGTATTTGACTATTATAGTACTCATTTTTCTTTTATTAAAGGCTCTTGTACCGACACTACTAGGTTGTGGATGTTATTCTTATATTATTCATCCTCCGTATTAGTCCTATTATTATTATTGTTATTATTATTATTTACCCGATTTATTATTGAAAGTCTTTAATTGTAAGTTTTTGGCATTTATGCCATTTTCCACCAAATTAGCCCACTACTCATAGCTTTGAGATATAATTGGGAAACCTATTGGTGGGATAAATTAGGTGCCATCACGACTCAGAAATTAGGTTGTGACAAATTGGTATTAGAGTGTTAGGTTCACCAGTATCTTTAGTACAAGAGCAAGTGTCTAGTAGAGTTTCGCAGATCAAAATGATGTCCGTTTCTTATCTTTGGGAGGCTGTAGGATATTCTTAGGAGATCATCACTTTTCTCACTTATATCATGCTAAGAGTCTAAGTTGGTTTCTAAAGATTTATTTGGTTTTATTCTTTTGTAGATAGCTAGGATGTGTGCTATTGTACATGAGATGAGGACCCCAAGTCCGTAACTAGGGATCCTATTGTAGTTACTGGATGACCTAGAGGTTGAGGCAGCCTAGAGATGCAGCCCCATCCAAGGAACAAGATAAGAGGCTGACACCAGACTCTATTCCTGTTCCTAATCTAGAGATTTCTCCACCCTATCCAGTGGTGGTCCAGGGATAGCCTAGGCTTCATCGAGGATTATTTTTTCTTCATTGCTCTAGAATCCATTGGTTCAACTCTTGGGATTGGTTGGTGGTGCACTTTCTAATGATTCACAGTCTACAGATTGAAGTGGTACTGAGGCAGGGCACCGCCTATAGCTATGGATCCTAGAGTTCAGGTACCTCATATACCGATGGTTTCTCAGCTCAGGATTTCCCATCCTGCTTTGTTTGTAGAAGAGTAAAAGATGCTGGGTAGATTTTTTAGATTGGCTCTACCAAGGTTTTCTGGTGCACCGGGCGAGGATGCTTATAAGTTCTTGATTGCTTAGGAGGATAGGCTCCATAATTTGAGCCTAGCTGAGACTTGTAGTGTGGATTACACTAATTTTTAGTTGGATTTGGTGGCTCGACATCAATAGAGAGGTCATCTTGATTCTAGGCTAGCTAGATCTCTCTCTATAACACGAACTCAGTTCTCGAGGTCTTCTTAGAGTAATATATGCCTCATAATCTTAGAGATCAGTTATTGCGGTTGTAGCAGTCTCCATGACTATTGTAGGGTATAAGGTTCGATTTCATGAGTTGGTTAGGCAAGCTACTTCTATTCTATCGATCGAGTATGAGCGGGTTTAGTTTTTTCTGTGTGGATTGAGACTTCTTCTCTACATGGTCACTCATAGTTTGATTGTTGTTGGTAGATCTTTCCCTGAGGTTTCTGATCATACATAAGTTATGGAGGAGATGCATTGGGATGCCTAAGGAGGCAGTGATAAGATATCATGATATCAAGTTAGTTTTACTGAGAGTCATAGTAGCTCACGATTCAGAGGCAGTGGTTCTCAAGGTAGGTACCCACCACATCAGCCTTATCAATATCAAAGTCAATCTAGTAGGCATTTTCATGTCATACTTTAGATTACCGGTAAATGGCAGTCAAGTTACAATAATTATTCTAGCCAGGGCAGTGGTTATCCTCTGAGGGGTTCATCTTCTGGTTATTCTAGTTGTGGTGGTTATTTCGGGTTAGCTAGATCTTCTGGTTTAGTACAGTGCCAGGGACTGTTATGGTTGTGGGGCCTTTGGCCATTTCTCGAGAGAGTGCCCCAACTGTAAAATGATGGTTTCTTCTGCTCAGAATGTTCCACCATTTAGGAAAGTACATCCCCTAGCTAGAGGTGGTATGATTGGTCGGTGAGGCGGTCCATAGGATGCTCGTAGATGTCCTTAGGTGGGTAGGATAGGAGATCATTCAAGAGTCCACCCAGGTGATAGGCGTGGTCAATTGTATGTCATACCTGCTGGACCCGAGGCAGAGTCTTTGGATATTGTTATTAGACGTACAATTTTAGTATGCTGTCAGCCAACTTTTGATTTATTAGATTCAAGATCCATGTATTTTATGCATCTGCATATTATTGATGTCTCCCAAAACTAACCTCTAAAAGAAGTATGCTGAGGTTGATGCCAATACAGTAACCAACTAGATTGGGGTCGAACCCATAGGGACAACGTTGAATAATTGCTTAGCCTTGATGTAATTCACGAGCAATGCGGAAAGTAAATGGGGGGATTTGGGAATTATCATTAACTAGAAACTAAATCTTGAAAGCTTTGAGTTGTAAACAATAGAAGACGAACACTAGGACTGTGTTCCCCCTAGCTTCTCAACTCCGTAAATTTCTCATATTCAACCCACCTATTTTGTTTCTCTGCATGTAAATTCAACAAGATATGTATTATCAACCGTCTTATGAACGTGTTGATAATCTCACCCTTTGCCTTATGAGTCTCAGGGCGTCGCCTTATTTCTCCTTGTCAATGACTTCAGTTCAACTTCCACCTTTTAAGTCTCAAGTTGATTAGATGAGATGATGGAATAATAAGATGGACGTGAATCTCAAATTACTGTCTTAATCTTATTTTCCTAATCACAAACTCCCTTGTGAGGACATTTTTTAATATAGGCTATCCCCAAGCTTCTGCAGTAACTCCGAGGTCAATTATTATGGAGAAGATTATGATACATCATACACCTTAGAATAGATGAATATTCCACTCCCTTTATGTAGCTAATCCTCCACGGTTTCCACATTCTTAGTCAGGGAGATTAGCCCCTCATATTCATGCAAGAATCCATCAGTAAAGAATTCATGTAATTAATTTCACAAAATAAGATGAATAAAATCCAAAGTCTACAACTGAATAATAACCCAAAAATCTCAAGACTAATGTAAAGTATGTAATAGAGTATCAAAGAGTCTAATAGGATGTAAAACAATGTATCCTAATAAAATATATACCTTAGGTATTTATGGTATTTAAAATAACACAAAAATCCTAATAAAATCTGAATAGGAAAAGTAATGTTGGCACATGGTACGACTCGCTCTTCCACTAGTATGCTCTCCTTACGAGTCGTACCGTGCCTCTCGTATATTTTCCAGTGTTTGTTCTTCCAGAATTCAACTTTCTTTTCTTCTTAAGACTCACACTCACCAGTTGTACCTTGACCGTACGACTCGTGGCCTTCTAATAATGCTCAACTTACATGTCAATTTGAGTGCAAGGCAGCCGTTGTCAATATAATTACACAACAAGAGTTGGGGTCGAATCCACGAGGAATAATGTGAGTGGCAGTTGAGTAGGTTCAAATAAAATTTACTTGCTAAGTTCAAACCTATGATAAAAGATAGTTTGGGTGTTTTCAATGTTTGCTAATGTGAGAGTAATTCGTGGGCTTCTAAGGGACTAATTCAAGGCTAAAATCAATTAGAGGGTAATCAATTAAAATGGATCTTAGGACTATGCTTTCCTAGGGACAAGATGTGCATGGCAACATGATAATTTGATGCAAATTCTAATCATTGATGATGTGGTAGGCTAGGTATAAAGTCCTTGAGGCTAGTTTTTCAATAAAACCACAAATATTTCACCCAGTGGCTCTTTCTAGCACCTAACAACTGTGTCAATCAAAACCACCCCATACCTCAGTTAGGCAAGCCTATTTCTAGGATGGTATCCAAGGGATAGTCAAACTCATATTCACCCTTATGTCTAAAATGATGAATATTAGCAAACTAAGCCCAATAATTATCTACCATTGCCTAGGTTCCCACATCCCTCTTTCAAGGATGATGAGGGTTACTAAAGTTCACCAAAAACCTTTCTTTCGAAGATGGCCTTAAGCTTTCTAGAGTTTAGAGCTTTCACCCATCAAACCCATATGGGTATTTGGGGATTTCACCTATAAATCCCAACTAATTTAATTAAGAAATAGAAGAACCCATCATCAACTAACTAGAATCTACACAAATACATCACTACCCTAACACATTTGCACCCTAATCAAGCATAACCCCAAGAGGTAGATTTATCACATTATAAGAATAATGTAAACAATTATAATAAGATGTCCATCAAAGTTATTCATAAGAAAATAAAAGATAGGACAAACCACACTTTAGATTCAAATAAATCTTCAATGGATAAAACCAAATCTATACTTTGCAGTTCCTCTAATTAAATCTTACCTCAAATTAGTACAAATTTAGGCTCCAAGCTCCAAGAGATTACAAAAACTCTCCACTAAGGATGGGAGGTAGGGTTGTGGAAAGATAGAATTCTCCCTTGGATTAGGGTTTGAGTCTTCTTTTTAGGCAAGTTTGGGACAACTTCATGCATTTACAATTTTGCCCTTAGGCTAAAATCCCGCTAGGCTACGATCACGATGCCTTTAATGCAACCACGGTACAACGACCGCATATAATTCCATGCAATCACAATACTTTAACCTGCTTGACTCGGTGTGATCGCGGGCATCCACTGAGGCCATGTTTTGCTCCTTGTCTTCAACTGTGCTTCTTTGTTTCCTTTTGTTCCTTTTGTAGCTTTGATCCATATCTTTTCATCTCATCACCTTTGTGCCTACAAAATATGGATATTAGTGCATTCAATCACAATTATGTTTCACTTATTCATTCAAAACAAGGTAAGAAGCATAAATGATGAGTGCGAACGAGTGGTAAAATCACCACTCATCACCTTCACTTGTATCCCACCTGGGTCTTCTTTCTTTTAATCCTTTGAACACTGGTCTGCATATGGTTTGTCCATATGAGTCATACTCAGACTTCCAACTCGTATTATTATGATACTTCAACTCTAAATTGCTTTTTGAGGTTCTATTCTTTGTACGATTTCCTGACATGACTCGTATCCTCTTCTTACGACTCGTATACGTGAGTTTTATCTTTCCTTTACTTGACTTTCCTTCTTGGCTTTGTTTCTATTGCGCTTATGAGTCAACCTACGATCTTTATGGCATGTTGATGATTCGTATGGTGACTCGTATCATCGGTAATCTTGGTATTTTTAGGTCTTTTTCTTCCAGTTTCCTTCCAAAGCTATTATTGACCTATTTCACTTGCAACAAGCGACAAACCACACTATATCAACCAAAATAACCTAAGTACAAGCATAATTTCATTGTTTTAAGCATCGAGAGTAATGTGTTTCTAGGACACATCAACACCCTCAACTTAGAAGTTTGCGTGTCCTCAAGGAAAACACAAATTAAAACTAGTTTAAACAAACACAATGCTTAAACAGGAAGATCCTTAGATACTTATGGCAAATACTTTTGAATTTTGTTTTCAACAATTCTATTTCCCCTCATAATTTTCACTTTTCAAGAAACAACTGTGTATATGATTTAGCACACAGGGAAACACAAGTAAATCTGATGATGGCATTACATTAGTAACAGACAACTGGGCATAGCACAAATCATATTACCCAAACATTCTAGCGACCTAACAACATAACCCATGTGCGCTCACAGTCAAATAAATCCCATTCACTCTCAGTTAAGATTAATCCATTTATTCAGGGATATAGCAAACAATACTCTAGCTCACAAAGAAGTATCACCGGTGTATATAGAATACTATAGGCTTTCCCATATGTTCTCTTCCTAGGTTTTTGGATAGTCGTGACAAAATCACTAAAGGACTTTATTTAGCTTTTAATGTAGGTTAGGGGTGGGTATGGTATCTTATTGGGATTTATTTAGTGACTACGCCTTTTTGACACTATGATGTATTTGGGGTCCACTTATTTTCTACTTTTTCTTTATTTTATTTCTTCCCTCATGTCTCCTTTTTATTCTAAAGCATATACATCTTGGACCAGGTAAGATTTTCTTTTCGCATTTTTATTTACATATATTTTTTATTCTTTTTTCTTGAAATTTTATTTTTATTTTATTCTTTTCTTTTCTTTTGAACGCACCTGTCCTTTTTTATTTTTTCTACACCTCTTTTTTCATACTCGTTTTCTCCTACACACCCTTATAATATCCACTCTCAACTTAGGCGATTTACCTGAGTTAAGGTGCACAATGTCCAAGAAGGACCAAGGACAGTACAGGTTCATTGTAAGTAAAACGGGAAGGTGAAATTGTTGTATTCAAAGAAAAGGGTTAATTAGGCTTAAACATTTGGATCAAAGGATTCATTTCACATTTGGTTGGGCATTTAGAATTGAGTGGACTGATGTCACCCAAAATACACCTCCAATTAAAAGATAAAACAATCATTGTCAAATATAGTACCCCAACTAAGTTGGGGTCGAATCCTAAGGGAATACGTCAGAAATCTATACCGAATTTATTGAAATCACTAGGCAATGTGTAAAAAGAGTGGATTTTTTTAAATAGAAAAAAAAAATTAAGAATCGGTTTCTCTTGGTTGTAAACAATATAATACTATGGTGCCACAGGTATGTTTCTAACTCTCTTGTTTTGGTTTGACACATTGGGGACAATGTATGATTTTAAGTTGAGGGTGGGGATACTTGTTGGTCTTGATGTCCTCTTGGGGTTTTTGTTGCCATGCCTCTTTTCCACGGAGTCTTGTTCTTAGTAGACATGGTATTTTTAGGAGTATTGTGTTTTGTTTCATAATGTTTTATGGTTAACTACGAGAAAAATAAGTATCTAGGGCAGTTGACATATTTTTGTTGATTTTTGAGATAAATGATAAATACCTCTCCAATTGTCTATTTTTTAACTGTGTGATATGTATATATATACAACTATTGTGAATCTCTTTATGACATTATTATTAGGGACATAATAATCATTGGAAACTTTATGGATGAATCAAATAGGTTGTAGCTTGCAATATTGACTCTTTCCCATGTGTGTGTGAAATGCTACTTAGTTCCCTTTGTGTGTTAAATCCAGAACTTGTCGGGTTAGTCTTACCAAGGTTGTAAGATAGTTGGTTAGGAAAGGATCATAACACATTTTTACTTTAGTCCACTTTTAGCCTAAATGACCTACCATGTATAAATTGTATCCCTTGATCCCTATTTTGAGCCTTATAACCTATTTTTATTGTTACACCTCTCACCTTCCTATTTGTTTTTCAATGAACCTATTTTAGCCATGGTCCTCCTGGACATTGTGTACTTCAACTCAGGATAATTACCTAAGCTGAGGGAGTTATCATAGGGGTACGTGATTTGAAATGGGTATGAAGAAGGGTAAAATAAGAGAAAAGAAAATAAGGCTGGGTGTGGTAGAAAAAGAAAATAAAAAAAAGAAAATTTGTGAAAAAGAGAAAAAGAAAGACTAAAAGACCACACTCAACCTGAATATACTTTAAAATAAAAAAGGGGGAAATAAGGGCAGAAATAAGTAAAAAAAATGGTTAATAATTGAGACCCCAAAAGTTAGTGCAGTACCAAGGAGTCTTAGTCACTTTAAATATCCTTACATATCATACCAACCCCAAACCTACTTTACAAGCTAAAGGAAAGTCCGAAAGTGATCCTAAATTAACTGTCCGAAAACTTAGGCAATGAAAATAAGGGCAAGCCTATAGTATTTCACATGCATTAATTGGAACTTCTTTCTAAGAGTGAGTGTCTCTTGGTCGTCCCCATACTGACATACTTGATTTCATATATGAGTAAGGAGGGACTTCTTTGTTGTGAGGGAACATGGGTTGTATTGCGCGTTGCTTACTTATTTGGCTAGTGTAACTCGAATATATGCATGGTTATTTATTGCTAATATAATGACATAATTTGATTCCTTTATGTCACATTATTGTACTTCATTAATACAAACAATTGGTCTTAAAGTGATTGAACTTGGACAGAGTAATGTGTTTCGAGCTAAAATTTATGATTGACTACCATAGGAATCTTACGTTTCTCTTGGTTAAGCATCATCGTATTTTTTTGTTATATGTTGTTGCCTGAGGACATGCAACGTTCTAAGTTGAGGGTGTCAAGAACAAACCAAGAATAGATGAATGAGAATTAATATCTGAATTTATTGGTGAATAGTTGAATTAATGAATAAACAAAGCCTAAAGGGTATATATAGATTACAAAAATCAAATCCTAATTAAAATAGGAAAACCCTAGAAATCATCTCCTCAATAAAATAGGAAAACACTAGAAATCAATCCCAAATAAAATAGAAAAATTAGTTACCCATACATAATAGGACTTAAAAACATAATAGGAGTGTAATTTAGATATATGGAAATCCTAAGAAATAAATCCTAACTAAAATAGGATAGGAAAAGTAAGTTAGCAAAACTTCTGACTCGTATCTTCATCTTCAACTGATCATAATGTTTTGTGTACTTAGAATTTTTTATCTCAAGACCCATCAACAGATAGACAATTGAATTAGCTTTCCAACTAAACCAATTTTTCCTTAATCTAATATTGGCTGAAAAGTTATGGCCAAAATACTGAAGCACTATCGAAGCTGTGTTGAATTTGTTTGAGATACAACTTTAAGGTCTGTCCAAGATATGACTCGTACAGTCTCTTTACGGGTTGTTAGGAGGAAGTAATACCTTGGTTAGTAAAGGCTAACTGGGTTTCTGACTATGTATTAAGGCACCTTTTATAGTTCTTCTTGAATTTAGCATCCCAATTCTAATTTCCTGCAAAACACTCACAAAAACACATCAAATCTAACAACATAGCCTTAAGTACATGCACATTGTCATAGTTTAAGTATCATAAGTGCTATATTCCTATAGAACATCATGGAATTATATAAAATAGCCTATGATCATTTCCTACTTGACTATATTGAACTCTAGGTAAGAGAAACCGAGCAAGTTCTAGATTCAAATACACCTGGAACTAAGTAGCACCTCACACATACTCGTATAGGGTTATACTGATATGTAATACTTATCTAGTTATGCAATTATTTGACCTAGTTGTTCTATTCCTAATACTAATGCCATTATCAGATTCACAGTTGTCTCACACAAACACATACCACACAGTCAACAAAATTTTTAGGAGGGGTCTTAATTTTCAGTACAAAATTTTCAAAATCAAGCAATTTTTAGCATAATCATTCAAAAAAAGATCTACTGCCACAATTACAAGTTCTCCTCCTATCTCAGCTACACCAGCACATAAAAAAACACAAAACATCAACAAAACATATGTCAGTTCTCAAATTTTTTAGATTGTTTCCATGGGCTTCGAAACATAGCAAGTATAGCCCATGGCGACCTTGGTACACCCACACCCCTAACTTATAGGCTATGCACTATCCCCAGTTCATCTAATAATGAAATATGAGGGATAAACAACATATTTGGGTGCTTAAGGCATCGGATCATGTAGTGTCATCTCGTGGGCCTTCAGGTCGGGTCCCATCATCCTCAACATACATCTCATCAGCTATTGGGATTGTGTCAGCAATAGTGGCACTGGTATGTCTGGTGTGCTCAATGGTATATCAAGATTCGAGGGTATATTATCTCCCTCCTCAGCATCATCAATCACTGATTTCAACTTATTGAATCCTGTCTGTATCTCCTAAACCCTCACCTGTCGGTCCTACTCACTCTGTAGGCTATCTACCTTAGCCCTTTTTAATGCTTTTTTTCTGCTTTGGTCCTTTATTTTATTTATTCTCTCTTGGGGATTTACTATCAGATCCCAAAGCTCTCTAATATTTTTAACATGTACTTCAGGCATAATTGTCTTAACCACGGGGTCTGGGATGACCGGTCTGTCGTATAGCTCAGCAACCATCTTTTTTATTTCTGCCACTTTATATTTTACCTCTTTAATATCTGGCGTTTGTCCGCTGCCTAACTGTCGGGTCATACGCTACTCAAAGTCATCCAGCCGATCTTGAACTCATCTATCTTGGTCCTCTAACCCCATATCAACCCAGGGCTTCACACCCTCTTCCATGTTTCGGACCTTGGACTCTAACATGGGTAATCTCTTTATCACCTCATCCCAGATAGATTGTAAGGTCATAATCAGTCCACACAGTATCAGTTAGGGTCTAGGTGGTATAGACTAAACCAGAGGAGGGACACTAGGTGTACCCACTGCATTAGAAGTCTATATGGTCTAAGTCTGCCTACCTATCTCAGCAGCCTCAGCAGTCTCAGCAACATTAGGTTGTCCACTCGATCTGAACATCTCGACTAACTTATTAGCTCCACGCCTTGTCTATCTAGCCAAGGGGTTTGGGAAATCTCTGATCAATGCCAAATCTATAGTGTTCATGGCCTCAATCAACTCATCAATACGAGTTCCTGTACCCCACTGCCAAACATAACTAAGTGATCAAGCATGGGTATGCCAACAATAACTTCTTTCTACCCACAACTCGGTCTCTTATTTCTCAGGCTAAGAAATCCCCCACATCAAACTCATACGCATCCATCAACCCAACTATCAAAGCTACACAAACCAAGCTAAGTAAATTGGAGATAGTGAGTGCGGAGATGTTGACCCACACTTCTCAAATGATCAGCGAGGTAATGGGGTCAGCACCTCTCTATAGTTTCCATTGTGGATAATTTATCTGCACCTCACCTTCGTATGTCTTATAAAACTCTCAGACTAATGCAAAACTATACTTTTTGGGTGCATTAGTCATCTATTTGAAGCCATACTGCCTAAACCGAGCCTCAAATCTAGGCAACTCAGTTATCCTAGTCGTAGTCAATTTCCTTTCAAGATACAAACTCTATTTGGTTCTTTTGTTTTTAGTCTGCTCAAACTATCATTATATGTGTTATGCATACTGGGGTACCCCCACCGTTCAATGATGGGCACCAAAGCAGGTATGATGGACAGTGGCAGGTTTTGTCTATTAAAAGGTAGCCCATCAACTGCTTTTGGACTAGAATGTTTAGACTCTAAACTTTATTTCTCTGAGCTTGATTCTAAAATAGACTCAATGTTCTCGTGTCCCCACATCACCCTCAAATTTTTCATTTAGATCATCCCTCAAAAATAAAAATAGAGGTAAGTGTGGCGAGAAGGTGTTCTAGTTCTTAATTCTCAAGTTCCATGGTGGTGTGTCCTCTAGAGTTGCCACTTTTTTCCCCAAGGGTGTTTTTCCCATGGGGCCGCTTGCTGTTTAATGGGGAATTCACCAATCCCGACTTTAATCACTTATTTCTTCTTCGTCTGAAAAATGCAGCTTTGCCTTCGGGGCTGACTTCTTCTTGGTTTTTTGCTTTGAGGAATCGCCTTTAGGAGCCATAGTACCTATGTACCTACACTTATTAGTAAGCTCTAAGACAAAGAAATCAAAACAAAGAAAATAAATGTCAGTGTGCATGTTCTGTTCAGGGTACGACTAGGGGCTAAGAGTCATATAAGCTGGGTATGACTCATTTGATTGAGTCGTATGCTAAACAATGTATATCGAATTGTTCACTAGTCTGATTACGAGTCCTCCTAAATAGTCATAAGTACAAGTTATGACTCGTTACCAACAATCATAAGTAGACTAGAAACAAACTTCTAAGATATGATTTCTCCTAGTTCCTTATGACTTACGTTTATTAGTCATTTGGGTTGGGTACGATATGTTTAGGCAAGTCGTACTCATACCATAATCTACACTCAGTTGAACTTATATGTTGCCAGTGGTTACGAGTTTCATTAAGAATCATTAGTTGTGGGTACGAGTCGTAAGGGGTCATGTATATCCACTTTAACTTTGAAGTACAACTTCTAAGTTGACTCTAATACAAAATTCTCAAACCACCCTCTACATTGTACAACATTTTTACCCCATTTTAGTCAAACCAATATACAATATTAAGTTCACCCCCATCTTACAGTTTAAGCTTAATCTTCAAGAACCAAGGTTCCAAGTTTCAACACACATATAGATTCAACTTTAAGAAACTCTAAAATCTCAACTTAGAAACAACATTAACTCGAAATAGAGAGCATTTAAGTTTGAAAGGCTTATTTGAATTGTTGAGAATTAGGTTTCTTGAAGTTATCTTCTTTTGACCCAAATCTCTTGAATAATTCATGCAATGTGAGGGATTCTGACAATTTGGCGTGTGATTTGAAGTGAAATCTTGCATTTAGAGCTTCAAATACGGTCAATAATGGAGGTATTTTGGTTTGAAAGTGATTTGAATCTTGGGTACCTGTATCGGGTTCCCTATTTTGGTTTAAAAATATTGTATTAGGCCAGATTAACATGTGACCCTTGACTTGGTAAGCTTGGGTATGAGTTATGTGTACGAATTATACCTAGGATTACGGGTATTTTCCTCCATTCATAAATACCTGGAACCTTACCTGGGTCCTGGAGTCAGTACGACTTAGTGTGACAAGTAGTACCATGAGGGTATGACTCATTTTGAGAGTCGTAAAGAGTCAATAAACTTTTACCTAGATTTGCATAATCTTCCAGGTCCTTATGACTCTTACTTATGAGTCGTAACCTTAAGATACGACTTGTGAAGATTCCACATGACCTAATTTCTTGAAATTTTTTGGCTCTTTTCTATAATCTTTAGGCCTGCACACTACAAAAATATTACCCTGTAAATGAATAAGTACAGAACATGGGTTGCCTCCCACACAGAGCTTGATTTAACATCGTGGCATGACATGGCTAAGTTAGATTCTAGATTTCTCAAACTAGCCTCATGGGTTTCCTCTCGTGCAGCACTTGATTTAACTTTGTGGAATGATGTAGTTGCCTTGGTTACTCAGACTTCACCAAGATCCATCTCAAAAATTACATTAATTTCCTTAGTGTTACCCATATAATGCTTTACTCTTTTCCCATTCACCGTGAACGGGGGTTCACATTCCCTCTTTAGTTCCAAAGCACCATATGTGAATACTCTTAACATAGTAAAGGGACCATACCATAGAGACTTCAACTTACCTGGAAACAAGCTAATCCTTGAGTTATAGAGCAATACTTGGTCACCTTTTCTGAAAATCCTTTTCTCGATCTTATGACCATGATGCGGCTTCATATTTTCTTTGTTTAGTGCAAAACTTTCATATGCCTGGAGTCAAAATTCATCCAACTCATTCATGTTGTTCATCCTTAACTTGGCTACATTTTACCACTCAAAATTTAGCTTCTTACAAACCCATAATGCTTTATGTTCAAGTTCAATAGGAAAGTGACATGTCTTGCTATACATCAACTGATAAGGAGAAGCACCAATGGGGGTCTTAAAAGCTATTTAGTAAGCCGATAATGTATCATCTAACTTTCGTGACCAATTAGTCCTATTGGCATTCAATATCTTTGCCAAGAGGGACTTGATTTCTCTATTGGACACCTCAACCTATCCACTAGTCTATGGATGATAAGGTGTTGCCACCTTGTGTTTTACTCCATACTACTCAAGTAGACTTACGTGCTTCATTGTTGGAGAGCGCAACCATTTCCACCCATTTAGAAACATAATCCATAGCCACAAGTATATACTTCATGACAAACGAACTCACAAAAGGTCCCATGAAATCTATACCCCATACATCAAACAATTCCATTTCTAAAATAGGAGTCATAGAAAGTTCATGGCGTATAGAGATGTTACCTTGACATTGACATTGATCATAAACTGAATCAAAATCATGTGCATCTTAGTAAATTGTTGTCCAATAGTACCCACAATGCTTGATTTTATAGGCTCCGCGGGTTCCTTCATAATGACCCCCAACTGGTGAAGAGTGACAAGCCTCAAGTATGCTCATCATCTCCACCTCAGGTATACATCTTTGAATAATCCCATCCATATAAATTCTGAATAAATAAGGCTCATCCTAGAAAAATTTCCTTACCTCATACATAAACTTCTTTCTTTGCTTAAAGGAAAGATCTTTTGGGACTAGATTACTTGCTAGATAATTTTTATAGTCTGCAAACCATGGAATTAGATCTTGGGAAACTGCTAATAATTGCTCATCTGGAAAGTTGTCATCAATCTCAAGCCCATCTTTAACATTCTGCATAGCTTTCTCCTAATGTCTAGACAAATGATCTGCAACTTGATTCTTAGTGCCTTTTCTTTCCTTGACCTCAAAACCAAATTCCTGCAACAATAGCACCCACCTAATCAGCGTAGGCTTTGCATCCCTTTTCACCATTAAGTACCGCAATGTTGCATGATCAGTATGCATAATCAACTTTGTCCCAATAAAATAAAACCTAAACTTCTCAAAGGCAAAAACCACTCCCAATAACTCTTGTTTAGTGACGGTGTAGTTTTTTTGAGTAGGATATAGTTCCTTTCTATCATAGTAGCTGGGATAAACGATATTTTCTTTTCGTTAACCTAGTACAACCCCTAAGGACAATCCACTCATGTTACACATAATCTCAAATTGCAAGGATCAATCTGGTGACACTATAATAGGATAAATTATCAACTTCTCTTTCAAACATTCGAAAGCCTTAAAGAATGATTTCATAAACTCAAATTTCACCTCTTTCTCAAGAAGCCTACAAAGAGGGTTGACAATCTTGGAGAAATCTTTGATGAATCGCCTATAAAATCTAGTATGTCACAAAAAGCTACGAACACCCTTCACAGAAATTGGTGGAGGTAATTTCTCGATCACTTCAATCTTTGCTCTATCTACCTCAATACCCCTTTTTGAAATTTTGTGTCCAAGCACAACACCTTTTCTAACCATGAAATGATACTTTTCCTAATTAAGTACCAAGTTGTCTTCTCCAAATCTTCTAAGAGCATCTGCCAAGTGAAATAGGCAGTTATCAAAAGAATCACCAACAACTGAAGAATCATCCATAAATACTTCGATGTTGTCTTCTACCATGTCAAAGAAGATTGACATCATACATCCCTAAAATATGACAGGAGTTTTACATAACCCAAATGGCATATGTCTGAATGCAAAGGTGCAATAAGGACATATAAAAGTCATCTTTTGTTGGTCCTGTAGCAGAGTAGTGGTTTGGTTATAGCCTGAGTATCCATCAAAAAATAGTACCATCCTCTGTCCGTAAGTCTATCCAACATCTGGTCTATGAAGGGCATGGGAAAATGGTCCTTCTGAGTCCATGCATTTAATTTTTTATAATCCATGCATATTGTCCATCTTGTGACTGGCCTCATTGGCACTAGCTCATTCTTGTCATTAGGCACAACAGTAATCTCCTTTTTTTAGAACACATTGTATCGGACTGACCCACTTGTTATCAATAATGGGATACACTCCAGCAACATCCAACCACTTGATTATCTCTTTCTTCACCACCTCTTAATAGCAGGATTAAGTCGATGCTGATGTTCTATACTTGGAATACAATCCTTTTCAAGTTGAATTTTATGAGTATAAAGACCAGGTGAGATACCCAAAATATCTGCACTTGACCAATCAATGGCCCTTTTGAATCTTTGTAACACCGATAGCAAAGCTTCCACTTCTATATCAATAAGGTCAGCTGTAATGATTATTGACAAAGTGTTGTTAGCCCCTAAAAATATATATCACAAATGAGAAGGGTAGGCCTTTAACTCTAAGATGGGTGGCTCCTTAATAGATGGGCGAGCAGGTGAAGTGGTTCTATTTTTCTGATCCAAATCAAGATTCTTTGGTGCATAATTATAAGAACCACTCTTATAGAGCGCACATACCATCTCATCACAATCATCAATACCTTCACTATCGAAGTTTATGATCACGACTGCTAGAGCATCAACACCCAACCTCTTTTCAATAGGAACAATATTGGAAGCATCATCCCAAATAGTAACTAAATCAAAATCATAGAATGAATCCATCTCTTTATCAGCACATCAATCATGGATGCCATTCTCAACTTATCAGGCTACTTCATGGATTTACATACATTGAATACCACTTATTCATCATTGAGTCTCAACATTAGATGTCCTAGCTCCAAATCAATCAACATCCTTTCTATTGTTAAGAACGATCTTCCCATGATAATTGGGACTTGAAAGTCCACTTCATAGTCGAATATCACAAAATCAGCAGGAAAGATAAAAGAAGCCACCTTTACTAGCACATCACATAGAATATCAATAGGCTTTTTTATAATTCTATCTTCCATCACTAGTCTCATCATGGCTGGTTTGGGATCCCCCAACCTCAATTGTTTAAACATTATGAATGGAATGAGGTTGATGTTAGCACCCAAATCACATAATGCACCGTGCTTCCTCTTTTGATTCAATCTCAAAAGTTATAGAAGTATATCCTTCTGCCACAACTGCATTCACTTTCTCAGCACTCACTATTATGAATTTGTTTTGTAAATAGCCCAATATCCATATGAGTTATGAAATATCTTGTGCTACCAAATCCTAACCATCTCCATGTTCATTAGCTACTCCAATAGCATATATACATATAACATGCTTAACATCTCTAGTATTCCAACCTCTATTAGTCATCAAAATATCATCAAGCATTTCTTGTGTAGTATCTCATCGAAAATGCATGAATACACCTTCTGAAATTGTATCTTCCATTGCTTTAGAACTGACATTCAGTGATTTATAGAAGATTTCCAACAAATTTGACCATCTAATTATGTGATTAGGTACCATACTCAGCTTTTTCTTGAATCTAAACCATGGCTCATACAAGGATTCTACAGGTAACTATCTGAAGTTATAAATTTCATCTTTCAACTAAAGAATCCTTGTAGGAGGGAAAAATCTATTTAAAAACTATTTATGCAACTCATAATAAGTAGTGATTGAACCTATTGGAAGTTGCCCTAACCATGGTGATGCTTCACCTGTCAATGAAAATGGGAACAACCTTAATCTTGAAGCTTTCTAATCCACCCTAGAATAATGTGTGGTGTTCAGAGCCTAGTAAAATTAGCAAGACGTATGTTTTCATTATCAATAGTTGATCCCAAAAACATACCCTTAAAAAATAAAAATTAGATAATAGTGCTAGTAATATCAAACTTTACATTAAGGGGTAATGCCGGAGGAATGATGGCTCTTGTCTCAGTAGTTTTAGTATAACTCATATCCTTTTTATCATTGTATGGGTACAAGTGTTGATATACAAGAATCAATGGAGCTCTGCCTATCTGAACTATTTTCGATGCTCAGGTACTTGATGCGGTCTAGCTAGTCCTTCTTGCTGAGATAACCCAGCCTCTTTAGCTAATCAATCCTCTTTGGCTGCTCTTCTCTTTTCCTCTATAATAGCTATTAACTATTGCATCTATAAATTTGCAACATTTTGTGGGTCACCTGGAGCACATAGATGTTCCACATTTGGATCAATAGAAGGAGGACGAGGGTCTTAAACCCGAGTAGGAACACCACAACAAACTTAACCTGACATTCTTCTCGATATTTGAAGAATTCTTTCAGGATCTAGACTAAAAGGGATTTCCTCTTCTCCTAGTGTTTGACATACATTAGCGTATGCCAAATTAAGAACAAAAAATAATACCCACAAACTTCACCAATTCAATTAACTACTCAAATTGCCTTTCCCGACAGCGGCCCTAAAATTTGATATCTCCCAAAACTAACCTCCAAAAGAAGTATGCTGCGGTCGATGCCAAGTATAGTAACCCAACTAGGTTTAGGTTGAACCCACAGGAAAAACATTGAATAGTTTCTTAGCCTTGATGTAACTCATAAGCAGCGCAGAAAGTACATAGGTGATTTTTGAATTATCAGTAACTAGTAACCAAATCTTGAATGCAAGCAATAGAAGTGAACACTAGGACTGTGTTCCCCTGTCTTCTAAATGCCATAAATTTCTCATGTTCAACCCACCTATTTTGTTGCTCTGTATGTAAAGTCAACAAGATATGTATAAAACAATCTTATGAACATGTTGATTAATCTCACCCTTTACCTTGTGAGTCTTTGGGTGTCGCCTTATTGCTCCCTTTTTATGACTTCAGTGTGACTCCCATATTTTGATTCTCAAGTTGATTAGATAAGAAGATGAAATAATAAGATGGATGTGAATCTTAAATTATTGTATTAATCTTCTTTTCTTAATCACAAACTTCCTTGTAAGGATGTTTGAAAATACAGGCTATCCCCAAGCCTTTGCAGTAACTCTGAGGTCAATTATTATGAAAAAGATAAAGATAATACATACACCTTAGAATATATGAATATCCCACTCCCTTTATGTAGCTAATCTGCCACGCTTTTCACATTCTTAGTTAGGGATATTAGTTGCTCATGTTCATGCAAGAATCCATCAATAAAAAATTCATGTAATTAATTTCACAAAATAAGATTAATAAAATCCAAAGTCTACAATTGAATAAAAAATCTCAAGAATATTGTAAAGTATGTATTAGAGTATCAAAGAGTGTAATAGGATGTAAAATAATGTATCCTAATAAATGGTAAACCCTAGGGTATTCATAGTATTTAAAAATAACACAAAAATCCTAATAAAATCAAAATAGGAAAAGTAATGTCGGCATATGGTACGACTCGCTCATCCACTCGTATGCTCTCTTTACGAGTCGTACCATGCCTCTCATATATTTTCCACTGTCTGATCTTCCAGGATTTAACTTTTTGTTCTTCTTATGACCCATGCGCTTAAGTCGTACCTTGACCATACGATTCGTGGCCTTCACTCGTATTCACCTAGGTCTTCTTCTTTTTAATCTTTTGAAACTGGTCCACTTATAGTTTGTCCACACGAGTCATACTCAGACTTCCCATTCATATTCTTTTGAGACTTTAACTTTAAATTATTTTTTGTGGTTCTGTTCTATGTACGATTTCCTGACACGACTCGTATCCTCATCTTACGAATCATATACGTGAGTCATATTTTTTATTTACTTGACTTTCCTTCTTGGGTTTGTGTCTGTTGGGATTATGAGTCAATCTACGAGTCGTATGACATATTGACGACTCGTATGGTGACTCGTATTATCTACAGTCTTGGTCTCTTTTGGTCTTTTTTGTTCCAGTTTCCTTCCAAAGCTACTATTGACCTGTTTCACCTGCAACAAATGACAAACCACATCATATAAACTAAAATAACTAAATTACAAGCACAATTTCATTGTTTTAAGCATCGAGAGTGTCATGTTTCCACGACACATCAATTATGCTCGAAAATTAGAGCGATCTTGGGGTTCTTTATATGTGGTATCATGTGTATCTACTCCCATGGGTGATTCTTTAGTAGTAGATCAGATTTATAGATCATGTGTTGTGACTATTTGAGAATTTAATAATCAGGATGATCTTATTTTGTTAGATTTGGTTGATTTTGATATAATTTTGGGCAGTGATTGGTTATCCCCATATCATTCAGTCTTGGATTATTTTTCCAAGAACATTACCTTAGCCATGCTCAGATACATCCAATTGTATGGAATATATCTATTAGCTATGAGCTAATGGGGATTATTTCTTATATTCAAGCTAAGAGACTTATTTTGAAGGGTTGCAAGTCTTATCTCGCTTATATTTGCAATGTTTCTTTGAAGCGTCCCTCACTTGACTTTGTAGTCTGTGAGTTTTTTGGTGTTTTCCTTACTGATCTACCTGGTCTTCTTCCTGAGAGTAATATCAAGTTTATTATTGATCTTGATCTAGGCACCCAACCTATTTCTTGGCTCCTTATTGTATGGCTCCGACCAAGCTTAAAAAGTTAAATTCTCAACTTCAAGATATTTTGGGTAAGGTTTTAATTAGATCAAGTGTATTTCTTTAGGGTATTCTTATCTTATTTGTGAAGAAGAGTGATATTTCTTTGTATATGTGGATTGACTATAGGCAGCTTAATAAGCTGACGGTGAAGAACCAATAGCCTATGCCTCCTATTGATGAGTTATTTGACTAACTTTAGGGATTATCTATCTTTTCTAAGATTGGCTTGAGGTACGGTTACCATTAGTTGAGGATTCGAGTTGAGGAAATCCCAATGACAACCTTTAGGACACACTATGGTCATTATGAGTTCTTGGTAATGTCTTTTGGTTTGACCAATGCCTCAGTAGTGTTTGATGAATCATTTGTTTAGGCCTTATTTGGGTTCCTTAATTATTTTCTTTATCTATGAAATTATTCTATATTCGAGGAGTAGAGAGAAACATATACAATATTTGAAGATTGTGCTCCTAACTTTGAGAGATTATAAGCTTTTTGCCAAATTCTCTAAATATGAGTTTTGGCTTGAGTCGATGACATTCCTACGATGTGTAGTGTCTAAGGATGGGATCATGGTGGACCCAACAAAGATTGAGGCTATTTGTGATTGGTCTAGGCCTATATCTTAATTAGAATTTCATAGCTTTACTGGTTTGGCTGGTTATTGTAGGTGGTTCATTGAGGGTTTTCCTACTATTGCAGTACCAATGACTAGATTGACTCAAAAAGAGGTTCCTTTCTAGTGGTCTGACGAGTGTGAGTCAATCTTTTGGAAGATCAAGGGATTCCTTACTTCAACTTCTATATTGGCTCTTCCTATTGAGGGTGAGAAATTCATCATATTTTGTGATGCTTTTTGGTGTTGATTTGGGTTGTGTGTTGATACAACAGGGTAAAGTTATTGATTATGCGTCGAGGCAGTTGAAGGTACATGATCATAACTACCTCACTCATGATTTAGAGTTGGCGATAGTAGTTTTTGTGCTTATAATTTAGAGGCATTATCTGTATGGAATACATTATGAGATCTACACGGATCATCATAGTCTTCAGCATCTTATGTCCCAGAGAAAGCTTAATTCTAGACAGCGTAGATGGATGAAGTTACTTAAGGATTATAATATATCTATTTTACATCATCGGGGCAAGGCGAATATAGTAGCGGATGCCTTGAGCCAAAAGGCAGTGAGCATGGTTATCTTGGCTTCTATCTTAGTTTTTTAGAGGCTGTTGGCATGGGACATCTAGTCTTTAGCCAACTTAATGGTGTGACTTGATATTTTTTACCCAGGAGGATTCTTGCTAGTGTTGAGGCAAGGTGTACCTTATTGACCAAATTTTAAGTCACCAGTTTGAGGATATGCGACTTGGTATTATCCATGATCAGGTGTAGTATGGTGATTTTGAGAGGGATACCATAGAATTTGAGGGTATTTTAAGATTTGATGGCCATGGCCATATTTGTGTTCCTAGAGTAGGGACATGATTTATTCAATTTTGTGTGAGGCTCATACTTTGAGATAATTTATTCACCTGGGTACGACTAAAATGTATAAAGATTTGAGGCAGCATTAATAGTGGAGTGGCATAAAGAGAGACATACAATACTTTGTAACTTGTTGTCTATGTTGTCAGCAGGTGAACCCCGAGCAGTATAGACTTGGTGGCTTGATTCAGAGATTGCCCATTCTTGAGTGGAAGATGGAGTAGACACCATAAACTTTGTTAGTGGTTTTCCTTGCACTTCATATTATTTTAATGGTATTTGGGCCATTGTACATTTGACCGAATCTGTATATTTTATTCCTATTGAGATATCCTTCAGTACCGAAAGGTTAGCCCGTATCTTTGTTTGGGAGATAGTCTATTTTCATGGTGTACCTATATCTACCATTTCAAACTGGGGCTCATTTTTCACTTCTAACTTTTGGAGAGATATTTAGAAGGAGTTGCATACTCAAGTGGATCATAGCACATCCTTCCACCCTTATACCGAAGGGCAGTCAGAGAGGATTATTCATGTTCTTGAGGATATTCTCCGAACATGGATTTAGGAGGTCAATGGGAGCAGTACTTAGCTTTGGAGGAGTTTGCATATAATAATAACTGTCGTTCGAGTATTAAGATGGCACCAATTGAGGCTTTATATGGTAGACTATGTTGTTCTCCGATTGGATGGTTTTGGATCTTCAATATTATACCCTGTAGTACTGACTTACTTCAAAAGTCATAGGATAGAGTCAAGGTGATTCAAGATAGGTTGAGGATAGACAAGAGTAGGCAGAAGGTGTATGTAAATTGTAGGCTTTGTGCCTTGAGATTTGGGGTTGGTGACTAGGTATTACTCCGAGTATCGCCCATGAAGGGTGTGATGAGGTTTTGAAGGAAAGTAAAGCTCAACCCTAAATATATTAGCTTTTTGAGATCCTTCAGATATTTGGAGAGATAGTATATGAATTATCCTTGCCCCTATATTTTGCTGCTAATCATTCGGGCTACCAGGTTTCTATGTTGTGGTGGTACATCCCTAATGCATCTCGTGTACTTTGGTGGGACTAGATTTAGTTAGATGAGCAATTGACCTTTGAGGGGGATCCAGTGTTCATATTAGACAGAGATATTAGCCGGTTGTACTCCAGAGAGATTCCAGTGGTTAAGGTTTAGTTGCGACACCACCTAATAGATAAGGCTACTTGGGAGATTAAGAGTCAGATGTGGGACCAACATCCTCACCTATTTGAGGGTTTAGGTACATCCTAATCCTTTACTTTCACGTACGAAAGTTCTTTTAATAGCGGATATTGTAATGACCCTCTGGGTAATTTTCTACTTTTCCACTCAAGTTCACTATTTAGAGCTTTCCTATAGCTTTCTAACTCATTTATGACTTACTGGGGTTAACAATTCAGTTACCAAATAGTTCATTTAGTTTGTAGAGTCAATTTTTTTTTTGAAGTCTTCGCATGTATGAATTGGCTAGCGAGTGAAAATTTTAGTCAAATGACCTCGTATGCTAATTTTGATAGTTCCGTTACTCTGGAACATTGATTTTAGGCTTGGTGGACCTTTGGTTTCGGTCCTAAGGCTTTAAGACTTATTTTGATCTATTGATCAGAAATTAAGAATAATGGCACATGAGTATGGGACCTATTTTCATCAAAACAATCTCGAATGGAAATATTAACCATGCTATTGAGTTAGGGAGTGTCAAATTTGATAGAATAGCATAGTACATTTGCATTCACGAGATTCTGAATGAATCTCAAGGGGTTGGTGGAGACTTGAAAAAATTCTAAGTCTTCAGCTGGTGAATTCACTTAAGCAACCAAACTTGCTCAGCTGAGGCTACTTAAGCAAAGCCTTGATAAATTAAGAAACATATGCAGATGGCATAAGTGTTGCAAATGCAACACTTGGCCTCTTAAGGGATGATTGCTTTAGCGACTAGTGTCAGCTTAAGTGATACCTAGGTGTCATTAAATGCCCCAAGTTGTCTAATTTTTTCCTATTTTTACCCATTTTCAAGAGTGTAGATGAAAACCCCCAGATTTTTTACCCTTGAAAACTTCCTCTTCCTGAGCTTTAAGCTCACTGCCCTTGTTACAATTGGACCCTATGAGTCGTAGGGAGTCTTGATGAGTCATTGGGATGAGTCATAACCAAACTAGAAAGTTTGTTGCTTGATTCTGCTCTGAGTACGAGCGCCTTATAAGATCCATAAGGTTATGTTGCGAGTCATTAGGTGTAATCGTAGGGTGTCTAGTGTAAGTCTCAACTTGGGTTCTGTGTTGACTATACTTAGCCCTATAAGTCATAGAGTCTCATTATGGGTTGGTTGGTTCAGTCGTAAGGATAACAATATAGGGTGGCTTGATGCTACTGCCTTAGTTACGACTTGTGGTGAGAGTCGTAAGGAGTGGATACGAGTCAAGGGATGACTCGTAACTAAAGGCAACCTTTATCAGCTTTTAATTTGAGGGTATTCTAGATATTTTCCCTCTTTCCCATCTTGAAACGCATGTCTTATAACCTCTTTAGGGTGTCATTATCTCTCAAAAATAGTCTAAGTAACCTCTTAAATACTCACAAATTCTCTAAGTTAAAAACACTTAGGGTTTTTAAGAGGTTGATCAATTAGGGCTCTCAAGGGTGATTTCTCTCCGTATATCTTACTATTACAGGCATATTACTCTTCCCTCATTGTTAATTTTGTAAAAGCATGTGTTTTAAGGTACTGTTCAAGAGATTTTTATATGGGTTTTGAAACAAAGGTTTGGTTTTTCGAATGCTTATGAACTAAACAATGTTTCTCATTATTTATATATGATTTTCATGATTTAAATATGGTTTGAATGTATGAGTTCATGGGCATGGTGAATGAACTAAGGAATTGCAATTTTCCCAAACTTATGACTTTTGAAGTAATTATGACCCCAACCCCATAATGTGAAATTGGTCCTAATTATAAGAACTGTTGGAATTTGTAAAATTTAACTAGTCTTGAACTATTACATGATACAAAGAGGCATTTGAAACACAGTGGTATAGTTTAATAAACAAAGGGAGTTGGTGACCCTCTTCATGCATTAATGAAGAAAGGGAGTTGTTTTCTCCAAGTTAATGGGAGTTATTTTGGTTTGTTGTTGTTACCTTGCAAGTGTAGTTGGTATGAAAATACCAACAATGTAATCCTTAATATGGAATGTGGTTAAATGAATGGAAATGTGTGATAAATAATTTAATTGGGCTTTAATAAGGACTGTGTAGCTGAGTCACGAAAGTAGAGATTCGAGTGACCAATACTAGAAACCCTATTTGTTGACATGTGGGTCATAGTGACCATGAAGATTTGAGTCCTCTTTATTATTATTTTATGATTAGAGAGGTTCGAGTTCCCCATAAATTATTATATGATCGGGTGATTAAATTATCATGGTATATATTGGGAGCTTTGAATCCCCCGTGTGCATATATATGATATTATTCTATGGTTCGTGTGGCTACACTCACTAAGGCCCAAACACTGGGTGAGAACTGCGACCTATATAGCTCATGGGTACTATTATATGACGGTTTACTATACAATTCAGGCTAAAGTTTTGAAATGCATGTTAAGTCGTATTCCTCATCCCAGCATGTGATATATATATATATATACACACATTTGATTATGTGCATTGGTTTTGAATGATTTTAACTGTTTATTATGTCATTATGTTATCCTTGTCCCTGAGTTACATGCTAGCATTCACCCCTCTAACCATCTTCGGATGCTGTATCCCTGCGTGATGCCAGAATCGGTCATATTTCTACTCCTCCTGCTCAGTGACTTGGATTTGAGATTATCTAGCGAGTCCGATTAAAGTGGTAAGCTTTTATACTTCAGAATACCCCATTTCATGAATATGGTTTCCTTTATATTTTAACTATTCCTTTGGATTTGGTTTTTGTCTATTATTGGGGGCATGTCCCAACACTTTATTGATATTTAGTTTTGGATCATTATTTGGACGGCTTTGTTTAGACTACTGTGACTATTAGGTGGTATCAGTCAGCCATTTGGCCAGTTGTCGGTGGTCAGTTATAGACATGCATTTAAAACCTTCTTAGACTATTATATGCTATCTTATTATATGTTTGAAATTCAGTCGGCTATGGGTTGTGGTAGTTTTGGTTTGGTTACGTACAGGGGGTGATCTCTGGTCCACTTAGGACTTGAGATAACTTTCATAGACAAGCCCTGGTTCAGGTTGTGACAAAGGTGGTATCAGAGCCTAGGTTTGGTATCATGGGGTGTCCAACAATTTTCATCAATTTCCTTCTCTAAGTAACTTAATCCATTACATTAAATAGTTTTTTTATTATTAATCCTTAGAATCACTAGGTTTTGAATTTTAAGAAGGATTTAACTTGACATAGGAGAATTTACTAGTGCAATTAGGAGAAATTGGATGGGAAAACCTTGGGCTTTGGTTAAAATTTGTCAATTTACGATTGCATCTTAGAATTCTCCATTATATTTATGAAATTGGTAGAATTAAAGTTGAATAAATTAGAAAATCCTAGAATGGGAGGAATGTTCATGAATTTGACCTTCGGCTAATTAGATTAGGTTGTAATCCTTCAACGTATTATGTCATTGTCTAAATTGTGATAATATTTTTGTTTTACGACCACAACCAAGATTAAATTGCATGGAAAAGCAAGGCTTGAGATTATTAGAGTGGTGTATGTTTGGATTGAGGTAGATGATGGTTTAACATAGTTGAAACCCAACTTGATTTATGTGTACATGCTAACTATTTCTTCATATACTTGTTATAATGTATGTTTAAAGAAGTAATATGTTGAAGGATATCCCAAGTGCTAATCAAATCTAATGAGGTTGTATTAAAGACTTGTTGATTGTACAAGTATGGTTGTTATTTTCTTATTATGGTTGTAGTTGTTGTGATATATGTTGATTATTGTGGAATGTATTGGTATTTGGCTATATTTATGATATTTATATTATTGTAGGATATATCGGTATTTGGACATCTTCATGGGACTGGTTGATATAATGGATTGGTTGATATAAGGTATTCAAGCACAAAATGTCTGAATTTTGGTGCACAGGCAAGAGCTCATTCCTTACGGCTCACGGCTAGTCGGAAACCATAAGACCCTTAGTATGTGTGTAGAAGGTATTGGTGAGTGTGATGGTTTCTTGAGCAAACCAAGTTTATTTGTTGACTTGTTAAATTTGGTTCCTTGAGTGAACTGGGATTTGTGATTATCATCATTATTGTTGTTGGATTGGAACCCTGATTGGTCTGGGCTAAATTGCAAATGATTGACATATCTCCTTATATGTCTACTTATATATGTATTTGAGACAAGGTTTAGCAGATTATTATTGAGTCATGGTTTGTTTACTTGGATTAATGCAGATAGTCATGGTCTTGACTTGGGTTGTTATCTATATTGACTTGTATTTGACTAAATATGGTTTTTTTTAAAGGATAAGTATCATATAATTGAGGTAAAGGTAAATTGGTAGGTGTTTATAGTTGTTCTTAGTTACATAGTTATGGTTACTTGTTCATATTTTTTATTTTGGGTTGGCCGATGACCCTACCAATGCACTATTGTTTCTTGAGTACTGATATATATGTGCTCTTATTTTTGTTGACTGTAGAGAAATTTTTTGGCGACTGCATCGAGACCTAAACTTTAGAATAGACCATATTCTAACTCAAAGGTGAGCTACATCTTTCGGGAGGCCGTGAGTCCTCCATATAGTTCTTGTCGATTTATTTCAGACTTGGATATTTTTGTTAGTTTTTGGCTTGAACCCTTTTGTTAACATTTGTAGTGTTTTGGTAAATGACTTTTAGGTTCTTGGGAGCTGCTTTTAGATGTTCATTTTAATTCCACATTCGATGTTATTACTAGAACACTTTGAGATATTGGATTATTTAGTGAAGTGATTAGTTTATTTTGAATTCGGTTAAGTTTTAGGTTTGAGTAAGTTGAGTTAAATGATTCTCCCATCGGACAGTTGGTGTGGATTCCACTCATGATGGTTTGGGCCATGAGATCCTAAAAAGAGATACTCCAATCCAAGTCCACCAAATCCCACTAAATCATATGAGAACTATCAAAATGAAACTTCTTCAACATTGAGACATGAAAAATTAGATGCATGGATAAAAGATCTAGAGGTAAATCCAATTCATATGACACCTCCTCCAATGAACTGAAGAACCTCAAAAGGACCAATAAATCTTAAGTTAATCTTTCCTGTCATCCCAAACCTCATTGCACCCTTTATAGGCGGTGCATTTAACAAAACTCGCTCACTTAATATGAACTCCAAGTCATGAACTCTCTGATTCGCATTACTCTTCATACTATACCACCAATAATGTTGCTTTAAATTATGATACATCATGGGTGCACCAGGATAATTGAATACCTCAAACTATGAGACTCATCTATGATTAATCTAGTCAATTTATCTACTTTGGGAACACAAATGTTACTCTTGATACTCAAAATACCCTCTTGGTCTAGAATTGTTTCCTTAGTTTCACCTTTCAACATCTTGTCTCGAATGATGCACATATTTCTATATCTAAACTTTCTATCTATAATTTTTTCCATCAAAAGTAATGGTGGCTCAACATAAGCAAGAAGACTATCAGTCTTAGGGCTATCAAGTCACACAAGGTTATAGGCCAAACTCTGAATAGCTATAGTTATAGGTCACTCCTCAACTAATAATGAGGAAAGGCTATCGTACTCACCTTTTTCCTACTTAAGGAATACTCCACTACATTGGTCTTACCTAGGTGATACAGAATAGTCATTTTATAGTCCTTCAATAACTACAACTACTTGTGTTGTGTCAAATTTAGATCCTACAGCTTAAATATGTACTATAGGATTTAATGATCGATGAACACCTAACAATGAACTCCACATAAATAAAGCCTCCATAACATCAAAGCAAAAACTAATGCTACTAAATCTTAGTCGTGAATGTGGTCATTTTTCTCATGAGTAATCAACAGCCTCAAAATCATGAGAGGAGAAGTTCTTCTTATAAGTCTTTAGCTTTCTCAAAGCATAGGCTATAAGCTTCCCTCTATCCATCAAAACATAAGCAAGGAAAACTCTTAAAGAATCATAATAAACAATAAAACTTGACCTTCCACAAGTAATATCAAGATAGGTGTTGAAGTTAATAAATCCTTTAGCTTTTTAAAGGTCTGCCTGCTCACACTCATAGGACCACTGAAAAGGAATATTCTTCTAAGTCAATTTGGTCAATGGAACCATAATTTAAGAGAAACCCTATGAAAAATTTGTAATAGACAACCAAACCAAAGAAATTCAAATCTCAATAGATAAAGTGGGCCTAAAACAATTCTAAACCACCTCAACCTTGGTCAGATCGACCATAATACCCTCTTTGGATACTACATATACGAAGAATGTCACAGGACTAAGCTAAAACTCCCACTTTGAAAAATAAGATAACATGGAACATGGATTAAAAAAATAAAATCCATGTGATCATACAAAATCATAGTAACTTTGATCACCTCTTCTGAAGACACAGCCTTGGGCCTACTGATCTTAGGCATATTTATAAACCTAATTGTCGTTATCTACACATGTTTAGCTTTGGATGGAAGATAAATTGATGTAATTAATGAAGTATAAAGTGTGTATTTGTGTACTTGTGTGATAATTTACATGTTTAGAGTATTTAAGGTGTATTATAAAGAATTCAAGAGTCAAGAGAATCAAAGAGTTTAAACGAGAACACTAGTTCGATTAGCCTACGGTATGCTTGCTCTAGTGTACTTTGATGAGCCCTATTTAAGTGTATGTTCTTATGATATGTTTAGGATGCCATTGTATGAGCTTTGGAATCAAAACAAAGCCTACAAACAAGCCATGTGGAGTGGGAAACAAGGAACAAACAGACGAGAAGAAGAGAAAAAATTAGACGAACCCTCACCCTAAGGAGGGGACCTTGAACCTCACACCATAAGGTGAATACACACTACATTGGTCATTATATGGTCCTTCAATGAATCCCCCTTGTGCATGAGATTGTCCATGCAGCGCAACCCCCTCCCACCAGGATGTCGAAAAGTAATCTTTTCACTTATTTAAGTTGGGAGCAAAGTGGTTGATTCTTATGTTCTATTTAGGAAAGCTAATGGACGACCTAAAGAACTATATAAGATGTACTAATCCACATTTATAAGGAAATTTCTAAGCAAAACAAGATTGGAGAGAGGTAAAGGAATCAAAGGCTCTACTTTAGGATGTTTCTTCTTTGAACTTTTAGTTTAGTCTTACTTATGAACTCTTTACTGGTGATTCTTTTTATGACTATGAGTTGATAAACACCATATTTATAGTATTGAGGCTACAACATGATTATTTTTAATTATGGTTTACTAGTTGGTGCATATGTTTATCAAGTAATGTGATTATTCTTGTGTTTATATTTTACTATTCTAAAAAGTCATGAACTTTAGAATAAACTAAAGTCCCAAAATTAATTGACCATAGGAATGGAGGGATGGAATGAAGAACGTAAAGAGTGTGGATCATATCTTTAATTTATTTATTAATTATTAAAGGATGATTTATGGTTATGATAAAGATATACCAAAACGTCTGACTTAGTTAATGAAACAAAAAGATAACTTAGTGCATCCAAATTAGAGAATAACATACCTACTCAATGATGTAATTGCAAGAATAATGTGGGTAGATGACTTAGAGGGTGACCATCCCTGAGTATTATAATCAACCTCATAAATCAATAATCACGATAAACATCAACATCAGCTAGAAACCATAGTTATGCATAAATGTGAAGTAGATGTCTGGACCCTGGAATTTTCCATTTATAGTTTACAATTTAAGTTTCATATCATTTTTATTTATATTATTTAGTTTGTAAGAAAACAAATCTCAAACTCTTTTTTGTTGCAAATCACAATTGTTCAACTTAAATAGTAATACAAAAATTGGATCGTCTACTAAACACAAGTTTGTATGGGTTGATATTCGACTCGCAAGAGTCAAATTACTACTTGTTTGACCATATAACTTATGTGTGTACTTGGGCGCAATAAGTTTTTGGCACCACTGTTAGGGACTTGAAAAATTTTCCACCTTCTAGTTTTTAGTCTTACTATTGTGTTTGGTAAGTGATAACAACTTGGTCTAAGCTACTGAATTTGTAGGTACAATTTTGAATCTTAAGTAAGACGGTGAGGAAAAGGGATTTGGTTGAACCATATCCTGAACCTAAGCGATGCTTGCACTAGTTGAGGATAGAAGCAACACTTCTCTATCCAATCCTATAATGTTAGTAGGATGAGACCATTCCTATAGAAATGGATGATGAAATATGATGTCACCTAAATAGTACCTCTTAAAAAGTATAAAATGATCGTTGAATCAAATATAGAACCCAATAAGGTTGGGGTCGATCCCATAAGGAATAGGCCAAGATTCTGTCAAAGATTGCTGATACAATTAGGAATTTTGTATATAAAAGAGGGGGTATTATAAAAGCAAATTGTAATAGTAACATTCGGTTAATTGGATTATGATTAATATGAGATAAGCACTAGGATTATTTTCCCTATGACTTCAAAACTCCACAGGTTGTTACTGCTTAGCAGACTATTTTGATGTCTTGCATGCAAAATCCAATAAGATAGGTACCACTCAACCATCTCTCGACCTTGGCTAAAGGAATTTCACTCATCTCCTCTTATACTCAAGGCGTTGCATTACTAAATCTTGTTTTGTGATCTTAAATTAACTAACTCGGTCAAGGCTCAAGTTAATTAGATGAAGGTTGATAGCTTTAAATTTCTATTGTTATTTTTCTTTCCCAATCTTTACCTCTCTTACGAGAAAGTTTAGAATACATGTGAATTCCTAATATTTTCAACCGGCAAGAAAGCAATCAAACTAAAGAAGATACCAATACATCTAAGCACACTGATCTAGAATGACTTTGCACTTAATCCTTTTTTTCTTATTTCATCATGGTTCCCACAACCCTAGTTATGGGGTTTAGCTACTTATGATCATAAGCATGAAAGAATAATTCATAGATAAAAGCATTTCGTACTTGCAAGAATAATATGAAAAATAAAATCTCAACAACAATAACAAAAACATACCAAGCGTATTCCCTAAAATCCAATGTCAATGACTCCAAGATCAATAATGTATCTTAGAACCTCAAAATAATGTAAAAGTGTGTAAACTAGTCATAAAATGTCATGGGATTATTTAAAGATACGAAATGAATCCCATCCTAAACTGTGTAGGAAAATCAGGTCGGCAGCATCCTATGACTCATGGGTTGAGCCATGGACCAGAACCATGAGTTGTGGATCTCAATTATTGAAATTAGGATTAGTTCAATCTTTAATACTTAACTCATAACTGCTACTGAGTTGTGGATAAGAGTCATGAGTTGTGGCTCATCTCGTAGGAATCAAACTTTACTTTTCAACTTCAGAACTCAATTTTAGGTCCACTCACGAGTCGTAGGTCCCGTGCATGAGTTGTGGATCAACTTATGGGTCACCAACTCAGCATAGTTTCCATCCGTATTTCTCAGCTTTTTCTCTGAAACCTGTTTTCCTACCCAATCAATACAAAAACACATTATATCCAACAACAATACCTAAGTTCATGTATAATTTCCTTGTTTTAAGCATCCAAAGTGTCATAAAGCCAAGACGCATCAACACCCTCAACTTAGAACATCTGCATGTACTCAGTAAAATAAAACACAATAAACAACCACAATGCTTAACTGAGAGAAACCTAAGGCACCTACGATAGAAAATTCATTCAGTTCAGTACAAACTTTCAACCTACTATTATGCACAACTTTTAAAACTACTATGTATACATGTAGCACAGTATCAAGGAATGAAAAGGATCAAGTAATGGCATCAAATTACCAACAAACAACCAAGCATGTATGCAAAGGACATTACCCAAATAAATAAGCAACTAAAAATGCAACCCAGGTACCTCAGAGCAAAGAAGTACCACATTCTTATAGTATCATAAATGAATATCAATGCAGAGACTATAACCTTGCCTTTATTTTCTACTCCTTATTTTTTTAGAAAATTAGACTGGGATCACTATAGGATTTTCTCAACTTGAATTTAGGTTTAGGTGAAGGTATGGAACATATGGGTAATAGTGACTCAACCCTCCTTGACACTATATTTACATTTTTTTCTCCACTATTCAACCATGCTACTTTTGTTCTACCTTTTTCTCCATTATTTATTTCAGATTGGGTGTGGCTTTGATTTTTTTTCTTTCACATTATATATATATATATATATATATATATATATATATATATATATATATTATTTTTATACCACACCCAACCCTACATTCTTTTCTTTTATCAACCTCTTCCTCATACCAACATCAAAATACGAACCCCTATAATAGGCAGCCTCAACTTAGGAAATTTATCTGAGTTGAGGTACACAATATTCAAGGAGGGACCATGGATAAAATAGGTTCATTGTAATTAAAATGGGAAGGTGAATGGGCTGATACGGTAAAATAGGTCACTTTACACTCAAATTAGGGATCAAGGATACATATTTTTACTTGGTCGGTCATTTAGGGTAAAAGTGGACTTATTCAACAATGCCTATGATACTGTCCCAACCAATTATCCTATAACCTAGGCAAGACTAACTAGCCAAATATAATTCCCCGAGTCTATACCCCGGGTGCTATACGATGCTTATAATCCCAAAAGACCACAAGTTAACCATGACTGGTACCTGCTACAATAACTGAATAGTAATACTGCAAATATGCAAAAATTAGGCAGAAAATGTCATAAGGTTATACTATAGTAAAATTGAATACGGTATAACAATACCAAACTAAAGCATCCGTCTGAAAATACTCTAGCCTGAAAAAGCCTCTAAACTATCTGAAATATGGAGTTCATGGGACAAGTCCCCAACTAACTCCAAACTACTAAAATATACTAAACTGCTGAAATAATAATCATTTCCTCAAACTATGATAACTCATCACTAACTTTGACTGCTAAATTTTTGAACTGCTAATGGTGCTCGAGAGCCTGTGTGTCTGAACCTATGACATAAAATATCATAGCATAAGAGAAAAGTATGTATCGGTACTTTGAATGTACTAGTATGATAAGTAAGGTAGGCTGAAATTCATGGGTTCATATGCATGATCAATACTGACTGAATGACATGAATGTAACTGAGCGAGAGTACAAGCATAGATACATGAACTGTAACTGAGATTATGATAACACTGATTACTGAGTCTGAATATTGATTAACTGATATTTAAGTATATTAATACTGAATTACTGATAATTAAATGACTGTATCTGATATTGTTGATTCTGTGGAACTATACTGAGTTTCATAATGAGCTGAGTGACTATGTCTGATAATCCTGAATCTGTAGAACTGAACTGAGTTCTATTCTGAGACTGGAACTAAAACTGAGACTGTGGGAGGTAAACATCTAAATGATATACCCCTTTCTGAATAGATTAGGGTCCAACCTGTAACCCCAGTTGAAAGAGTATCAGTACCATTCCATGGGTAAAGATAAGCTGAGCACCCTTATCTGGCAGGTGCTCTAAACGAGATCGGTGGTACCCTCAACTGGCAGGTAGATCACCTTATCAACCCTTAACTGGCAAGTTAATGTCTCAACCTACTCTGGCTACGTAGTTCTAGAACACAAGGACTACTTCTGAGGTTCACACCTTCTACTGGCAGGTGATTCACCATCCTTAGGTTCACTCGATGTTGAATCCTACTCCAAACTGAATTGACACTGGAATAATTTCTAAATTATTCTAAGCTGGACTAAACTTCTACTAGTTATATTGTTTAACTAAACTAAATTAAGTTCACTGAGTTTCATTGACTGATGAAATACTACTGAATTCTATTAACTGTCTGAATTTACTGAGGTCTGAACTAAATACTGAACTGGGCTGGACTAATACTAAGTCAAATGAGTTCTTCCTGAGTTTTGTAACTTACTGAGAGTACTAATGATCGTGACATGACTGACACACCATGGCTCTAGGTAATCGGCTAAATTGTCGGGTATTAATTACCTTCAGGACTCGATAGCATAAATTATAAGGTATGTCATAATCTTGAAACATGATAATAACTACTTGATCATCATTCATTCATTGGGACATTCTAGCAAACATTTGCATGACATGAACTTGAATACATGCTAACATGATATAATTTCATTATTTACTTCTCATGAACAACTCATCAAACACTTGGAAGGCAGTGTATATGCACATAGTACTAATCAACACATAAGCACCACAATGTCAAGGATTTAACATGATTTCACATGATAATACATACATAATAGTTGTTTTTACATAAATCCTGCACTTAATCATGGAATAGAAATCCAATCAACATTATAATCATAAATATATTTGAATCTCAATCATGGAAAGCATGAAATCAGGCAACTTGAAATTTAAAAGAGTTTCTTGAACTCCAAGGGTGGAAGGAACCCTGGGATGAAAACTTGGCATACCTTGGTTGCTAAATTCCTGAAGATTAATAGTGGAATCTTGAGCCTTGAATTTGAAATTTAATCTTCTAGGATTTTTATTCTTGAGTATTTTGAGAAAGAATGAATATAATTTTCTAATTGAGGGCTAAATCTCGTGTTATGGGGGCTGAAGGACGTGGGAAAAAGACCTAATTACACCTACAGATGTGGCTTTTTAATGACTAAAAATTGAACCATCAACGCACAGACTGATGTACTGCACTGTTGGCATCGATGCGATAGCCAACACGGCGAGTCGACTCTGCATCGGTTCACTAGAAATTGCCATTGGGAGCCTAGGAAAATATTGATAGATACGATGGCCAATGCGCCGCATCAAGATCGCATTGATACACTGTTTTGGATTCCTAAACATGGTTCACACGAAGTCCAAAAAATATGAAACTCATTCGGGAACACCTACTGACATTCCTGATCATGAATTAACCTAAAAATTGATATTTTAAGGTCACAGAGGTCGTGAAATAGAGTTACCAACTTATAAAGGTCAAATGACACTAAGTTTGAATACTTATCTAAAATTTTCTAAGTCTAGAACCACTTAGCAAGCTCAAAAGACTGGAATAAGCTTAGGATTTTGCGGGGTCTTATAATATCTCCCCTTGAGAAAATTCATCCTCGAATGAGACTAACTAAGCTGAGAATACTAATAGACTGGATTTATATACTGGACATGCACAACTGAAGCATTATTTCATGACTGAGATTAATGATACTGAACATGTATATCTGATGTATGCGTACATAGCTGAACATGATTCATGAGTGCATGACTAGTATTAATGACAAGCGTAGCTTATATTCTGGATATGCATGCCTGATGCATGAGTACATAACTGAACTGATTCGTGAATGCATGAATTAGTATGCAATGTTAATAAATACCAAGTTGGTATCTATATCTGAACATAAGACAGAGTAAATTCAAAGAAAATCTGTCACCATTGGCTGAGTCTGAGTTTGCAGAGAAGAGATAAGGATACTGTAATACCCCAAAAAAATTTTTGTCGAAATTTTGTGCGTAAACGTATTGGATCCTATCTTTGAGAATAATTTATAATTTTTCTGTATGTCATTTCTTAGATTTCAACCCAGCATTTCATAGAACATCAAATAAGATTTGCAACGATATGTGGATCACCCAAAACAGACACTCGAGCGATGAGTTACGACCATTTTGATCAAACTACGACCATTCCGATCGAACTGTGAACAGTAAAATGTGCAGGAAAAAAAAAATACTGCAGCCAGGTGATTTTTTTGGTCAACTTCAAAAGATCATAACTCATTGTATATAATGAACTGCGTGAGCTGCTATACATCAATGGAAATCCCTGAGAGTCTTCTTTCCAATAAAATTTATTTCATCCAATTTGGAGATCGGAGTAAAAAGTTAAGGTCAATTTACTTCAGCCTAGCGGATAGATCACTGAAGGACAGATTCGGGTTTTATTTATTTCTTAGGGGAATTTTGATCTTTCACCACTATTTTAAACCTCTATAAATACTCCATTCAGGTGAGAACTTGTATTATTTTCCTCTCATTTCTCTTATATGTATGTATGTATGTATGTATGTATGTATATATATATATATATATATATATATATATATATCAAGTTAGGGTTAGGGTTTTGAATTGGGGGAAATTAATTGGAGGCTTTGATTCAAGAATTCCTTCCGTCAATCTCTTCTGACCACGAAATCTAAGGTATGCAAGTGTTTATCTATGGACTCCTTTCGTCCATAGAGTTCATGAATCCTTTTTTGAAAGTTCAAGTTATGTGTATATATATATATATTCTAGACTTTGATGATGTGTATATATATACATTGATTGATATTTAATAATTGAGATATATATGAGGATTATGTATGTTACTTGATATATATATATATGATGATTATGTGTGTTGGATGAGATATATGGGGTGGCGGAAAACATGAGAATTTGACGAATTCACCAATGCCTAAAAGTGCATGTAAGGTGTTTGTGGAATTGTCTAAGAGGCTATAAATTTATGTTCTTAGGATATAACAAGTTCTAAATAACTAGACTACTTTCTATGTATACGTTCAACATGAACTCCATGTTATTGTCTAAAATTGGGGATGTTGTGTGGAAGGCTCATGATATGGTTGTAAGTGAGGACGAGGTATTTAGTTGGTGGAATTAAGATGAACGATGGTGTTGTAGCACATGTAATTGTTCACACTGACCTATGCCTAAATGGTGCATGCAAGATAATTGTAGAAATACCTAGTTGAAGAAGAATGGATTGTATGACCCCTTGTGATCGAAGTGATGAGTTCATACCATACTTGAATGCTACGTGTTTACTATGATGCTACAGGGAAATGGTAAGTTCATTAGGCCACGCTAAGTGTGAAATGTCTAATTATGGGTCGAATTGCATATATCAAGATCTTAAAGGAAAGAACCTTGAGAAATTAACCATGATGTGTTGAATGTATGTTATTTGTGTGTATCCCGATTGGATGAACTATGTTATGTTGTATTCTTCCTTAACCATATGCATCCTTGTTGAATGATCTACGATATAATGGCATAAGATCCCAATACTTGTATATGAATATGATCTTAAAATGATTAGTGTGAGGTGTTAATGAATGTATGGTGCATGATGGCCTGTGGGTATGTGAGTATGCGTTGTTGTATACTACATATTACTTATGTTGTTGATTGTTGGAGGTACGTATGCCCAAAATAGTCTGCTGGTCTAGAGATGAGTCAGTTCCGCGATAATCTTAGTCGTGCTACGGTCGATGAATTTCTGATGATTTGAGAACTTAACATGAATTCTGTGAGAACTTAGTATAAGGGGTTTTGAACAAGAATATCTTTTCATTCTTGTGCCCAAAGAATTAATTTTATAGAATTTCATGATTTTGTAAAGTGGGTAAATACCTAAGATGTTTTAATGACGAATTATGAGGTTATGAAAAATATAAATTGTTTAAGCTTTGATGTACATGAATACTTTATTATTCCCAAGTTATGATTTGATATGGTGAATTTCATGTTTCTACCATGAGTTGATATTTCAAGTGTTTTTAAGATATGATTTATGGAACTTTGAATCGTTCAATATTGGTATACATAATAACCTTATTATCTTGTTTTCTTGAATTGAGATTTTATACCATAAATTGCATACCACTACTATGAAATTATTTTTTTGAGGATTCTTGAAATAAGAGCCATGATTTTATTTACATTACGACATACAAAATCCTACTATGATTTGAAGATTTTAAATGCTTTTCAAAAGCTATTGACATGATTTGAATATTGAAATGAAAGAATGATCATTTGAGAATATTGATTTGCATCCGCAGAGTTGGGATGATTTATATTGATTTTAAGCTCGCAGAGATGAAATGCTGTGTTATTTATACCATGTTGATGTTGAGGAAAATTAAAATATTTTGAGCTAAAATGTGTTGAGTTAGGAATCCACAAATTGATATGATTTGATAAATGAGAAAGAGATTTGATTTGGTCTTTATGATAGACCCTTGTGATGTTGTGGTGGATTTCCTAATGCGTTCTGAGCTAGACGGGGAGTATTACTTAGCACAGAGAGGGAAATTTGGTATTTCCCCAAACCTATGTGCCACCGTAGGGTTGTTGATGATGATATTGGTTGCCAGAGAGCTGAATTGTGATTATGAAATCTTTAAGGTTGTATTCCCTGGCAAGAGTACAACACTGCCGCCAATGGGAGTGCTCTCCCTAGGAGGGAAAACGTTGGTATTCCATGTGGCTCACGTGGGGTTGTCAGTTATAGAATACTCCCCTGTCCATAAGAGTATGTTTCTTGAACTATCGAGTCACTCCGAGTCTTGAGTTGATGAGTTTGGTTGTCTATGATGAGTCATGAGAATTTATGATGAATATTGATGATTTTCTGATGATTTATGGGATTTTACTTATGTTTTCCTCTCTATAATATTATGAGAAGTATGGATAATGAAATTCAAGCCATGTGAGTTTTCATTTTATGTACGCATGTTTTACGAAATCAAAGATATTATTCAAATTATTGCGTGCACCCCCACATATTCAGTTGCTTATGAGGAGTCATGGTGAGTTATGTAACTATTTCCTATGCTTTCTGTGTCAATATAAATCTTCAGGAGTCAGGGGTGTGAGTGTATTCGATTGATCAGTGTTGGTATCCTGTGATTGAGTAATGCAGTACCCCAGTATAGTAGTGAGTTCCGAGGACAGTAAAGTAGTATCCGAGCTGTGGTATCTGGAGTCGTTATAATTGTTATAGTGGTTGTGAACTATGCATTCATATATGTGTACTCATTCGTTATTTTCATGATTATTCTGTTGATTAAATGTTCATGTATAAGCCCTTGCATTTAGCCTTCCCTACTTGCATAATTAGTACATCTTAGTACTGACGCATTCGCGCTATGGTGTTCTTTTATTTTGGGGCACCATAGGTTCAGATGTGTACTCATCATCCGAGGATGTTGTTATTACAGTATTTGATTTTTAGTAGACGGAGTTAGTTTGGGGAATTATCCCTTCAACTCCACAGTTCAGGCTGTGTAGAGGCTTTTTAGAAAGATGTATTAGTGTGTGGTTTAAGGTATTGTATATTTCTAGATGTTTATGGCAAGTGTTAGCCAGTTTTTGCATGTATTTTATTATATTATGCAGTGAACAGGTACGGATATCAGAAAAAGGGTTAGCTTGTGGTCCTTCGGGAGCATAAGCACCGTGTGGCATTCCGGTTCTCTGGAATTGGGGCGTTACAAATACTTGGTCCGCATGTCTACTTCTGCTTCCTAAGTAGCTCCCTAATGGACTGATTCCTCCAAAGAACTTTGACTAGAGGGACTTCTCTGTTCCTCAGTCTGCGAATCTAATAATCAAGGATTTTGACTGGAATCTCTTTATAAGAGAGGCTATTCTAAATATCTATGCCCTCTATAGGGACTACAGCTGTTAGGTCACCTATGCATTTCTTAAGCAAATAGATATGGAACACTGGGTGTGCTGAAGCTCAGTCTGAAGGAAACTCAAGCTCATAAGCTACCTTTCCAAAATAGCTGAGAATTTGGTAAGGACTGACATATCAGGGGGACTGAGTTTCCCCTTCTTACCAAACCCCTATACTCCTATCATTGGAGAGGTTTTCAAATACACAAAATCACCAATCTCGAACTCGAGATCTTTTCTGCATACATCTGCGTAGGATTTCTATTGGCTCTAAGCAGTCTTAAGCCTTTCCATGATCAACTGATCTTTCTCTAGTATCAAATACCAAGTCAGGTCCTACCACTGCAGGCTCACCCACTTCAAAACAACCAATCGGAGATCTACACCTCCTTCCATGAAGCATCTAAAATAGAGCCATTTAAATATTGGAATGATAGTTGTTATATGCGAATTCAATCAAAGGCAAGTGGTTATCCCAAATACCTTTAAAGTCTATCGTACATAACCACAACATATCTTCTAAAGTCTGAATGGTCCTTTCTGCTTGTCCATCTGTCTGAGGATGATAGGTTGTACTGAGGTGAACTCGAGTACCAAGACCCTTTTGGAATGCCTTCCAGAAATGAGAGGTGAAATGGGTACCTCTATATGATATAATGGACAACAGAACACTGTGCAATCTGACCAACTCCCTAATATAGAGTTTTGTATAATCCTTGGCTGAATAAGAGGTATGGATAGGTAGGAAATGAGCTAATCTGTTCATCCTATCTACGATAACCCAAACTGAATTATAATGGTAACGAGTACGAGTCAAACCTAACACAAAGTCCATGTTCACTTCTTTCCACTTCCAAGTGGGAATACTGAACTCTTGCATGGACCCACTTAGCTTCTGATGCTCGATCTTAACTTGCTAACATGTTAAGTACTTAGCCACATACTCTGTAATGTCTCTCTTAATCCCACTCCATTAATAGATCTCCCATAAATCATGGTACATCTCAGTGGCCCCTGGATAAATAGAGTAGCGCGCACCATACGCTTCTGCAAGAATTCATTGTCTCAAGTCATCTATACCTGGAACACATAGTCGACCCTGGCAGTGCAACACCCCATCTCCCCCTTGGGAGAAAACCTCTACTTTCTGATATCTAACTGATTCCTTCAACTTGACTAAACTGGGATCTGTATCCTGCTTTTCCTTCACCTCAAAAACTAGGGATGATTGTAAAATACTCTGCACCCCACACACTATCTTCTGCTGAATTGGCTAAGCGAACACCTAGTCAGGAAAGCTGATGAACTTCCTGACCTAACTTCTTCTTACCATCCTCTACATGAGCAACACTACCTATAGACATCCTATTGAGAGCATCAACTACTACATTGGCTTTACCCGGATGATACAGGACACTCATGTCATATTCTTTCAACAACTCCAACCACCTTCTCTGATGGAGGTTTAAATCATTTTACGAGAACACATACTGTAGGATCTTATTGTCAGTGAACACATCAATTGCACCCCATACAAATAGTGCCTCCAAATCTGTAAGGCAAACACTACTGCAGCTAACTCAAGACCATGAGTAGGATAGTTCTTTTCATGGGGCTTAAGTTGTCTAGAGGCATAGGCTATGACCTTACCTCTATTCATTAAAACACACCCCAAACCAACTCTGGAGGCATTACAATACACCATAAACCAATTTGAACCATTTGGTAAGGTCAAAATTAGAGTTGTAGTGAGTCGAGTATTCAATTTCTGAAAACTCTTCTCACAAGAATCTGACCACTGGAATTTGAATTTCTTCTAAGTCAATCTGGAAATAGGGGATGCAATAGATAAAAATCCCTCAAAAAACCATCAGTAATAGCCAGCCAAGCCCAAGAAACTCTTGATATCTGATGGTTCGATGGGTCTAGGATAGTTTCTCATAGCTTCAGTCTTTTGGGGATCAACTCCAATGCCATCACCGAAAATGATATGGCCATGGAAGGCTACTGACCTTAGCCAAAATTTGTACTTACTAATTTTGGCGAATAGTTGATGGTTTCTGAGAGTCTGCAACATTATTCTGGGATGGTCTTCATGATTATGCTTACTGCGGGAGTAGACAATATTGTCATCTATGAAGACTATGACAAACATGTCCAAGTACTGCTTGAACACACGGTTCATCAAGTCCATAAAGGCTGCTTGGGCGTTGGTAAGTCCAAAGGACATAACTAAGAATTTTAAGTGACCATACCGAGTTCTAAAGGCTATTTTTGGGATGTCATATTCTCTAACTCTGAGCTGATAATAGCCCGATCTGAGGTCTATCTTAGAAAAGTAACTAGCACCCTGAATTTGGTCAAACAAGTCATCGATTCTGGGAAGTGGATACTTGTTCTTGACCGTGACTTTATTTAGCTAACGATAATCAATACACATTCTAAGAAAATCATCTTTCATTTTTATGAATAAAATTGGTGCGCCCTACAAGGACACACTAGGTCTGATGAATCCCTTATCAAGGAGATCCTTTAACTGTTCTTTTAATTCTTTGAGTTTTATAGGTTCCATTCTGTATGGAAGAATAGATATGGGTTGAGTATCTAGAAGAAGGTCTATTCCGAAGTTAATTTCCCTTTTGGGAGGAACTCCGGGAAGATCTTTGGGAAACACATCTGGGAATTCACATGCTATTGATACGGATTCAAGAGTAGGGGTTTCTGAACTAGAGCCCTGGACTCGAACGAGATGGTAAACACATCCCTTAGATATCATCTTTCTCACCTAAATGTAAGAAACAAGCTGACCCCTAAGTGCTAAAATACTACCTCTTCTAGGATGGGTTAATTCAAAAACTGAAACTGGACAATTCTATTTCTGCATTCAACTAAGGCATAGCTGGAATAAAGCCAATCCATGCCAAGAATTACATCGAAATTGGTTATCTCTAATTTGACTAGGACTGCTGAAGTGACTTTCTAAGATATCATAATCGGACAGTTCCTGTATATCCTTTGGGCTATGATAGATTTATCCACTGGGGTAGAGACTAAGAAAGGATTTCTAGAATTTTGGGACTGACTCCAAAATCAACAGCTATATATGGAGTAACAAAGGACAACGAAGCTCCTGGATCTAGAAAGGCATAAATATGTAAATGGAAAACTTGTAACATACCAGTGACCACATCAGGAGAACTTTCCTGATCCTGTTGGGACTGAAGGGAATAGAGTCTGTTTGGGCGCTACCCATTAGTGGCACTGGAAGCAGCACCCTGCTGATTCGGGCAACCGTACTGAGCTGGAGGACGGTTATATTGACCCTGAGAACCTGACTAGGGATAATCTCTGACTTTGTGACCTGGCTTGCCACACCCGAAACACACATCACTGCCCGCTCTGTAGATACCCTGGTGATTTTTGTCATATTTTTGACAAAGGGGATTAGTTCGGGAACTACTGACACTACTCTGGGGTTTAGGGCCTAAAGCCCTATCTCTGTTGCCATCTTTGAATTTTGACACAGGAGCATTGGCTGAGGATGGAGCTGGAACTGAGGATTTCAGGCAGAACTGAGAACGATTCCTACCATCTGACTTAGGCTGAGCGAAGTTGAAACTACCCATTCTCGCTCTCCTGTTCTCCCTCTCTTTCTCTTTATTATTAGCCTCCTCTATCTGCTGAGCATGGACCATGATCCTGGATATGACCATCTCCTTAATCAACATTGTGGTCCTATACTCCTTGACAACACTATTAGCCACGCCATACACATACTTACACATCCTAGATCTGCTATCTGCAACCACATGAGGAGCATATCTAGCTAATTGAGTAAACTTGAGAGAATACTCTTTCACTGTCATGTTACCCTGCTTCAGATTTATAAACTCCAAAGTCTTCACTTCTCTCAACTCCAATGGGAAGAACCTATCCAAAAAAGCAGTGACAAACTCCTCCCATTCTATGGGCCCTGCATCTGATGTCGCGTCAGGGATCTGACGGCGTATCACCAACGTCGCAGGTATCTTCTTCCCATGCTAACTTTCTGCTTAAGGCTGACGCCATTCTTGATGCCTTATCACGACTTTAATGCCACATCACCGGCGTCGTCAGAACTGATCCTTAAACTGTAACTCCCTGGTTAAGCCTGATGCCAATGCTGATAGGCTATCACGAGGCTGACAACTTATCACGGAGGTCGTCATCCATGTTTTCTTCTATTTTGCTTAGATTTTCAACTCTTTTGCTCCATTATTGTTTATTCTCATTTCTTTAGCCTTTTTCTGCAATATCATGTGCAAACACATCAAAACAACAAGAGTTGTTTCAGAATTCACAATTATTTTGAGCTAAAAAGCATTAAATGTGTTAGCTTTTGCTCACACATCAACACCCTCAACTTAAAACAATTGCTTGTCCTCAAGCAACTACATAACACCATACTACGATGCTTGACCAAGAGACACATAAGATACCTATCACAGTTGATTATCAAGTTTAGCTCAAAATTCATGCCACTCTCCACGTTCAATTAATTATAAATCCAACTGTGCATATCCATGAAGATTAACAATGTAACCCAAAGGAATCAAGATATGGCATCAATTCAGCAATAATAACCATGCATATGTACAAGTTACACTACCCAAATAAGTAAATAACAAGCAATGCAACCGATGTGCCCTTACAACAAAGAAGTCCCTCCTCACTCATATATGAACTCAAGCATGTCAATGCGGGGATGGTCAAGAGACACTCACTCTCAGAAAGGAATTCCAATCAATTCATGTCAAATACCATATGCTTGCCCTTATTTTCATTACCAAGGTGTCCAGACAGATAAGTTAGGATCACTATAGGTCTTTTCTTCGGCTTGTAATGTAGGCCAAGGGATGGTATGATATTCAATGGAATTTAGAGTGACTAAGCCTCCTTACCACTACCTTAACTTTTGGGGTTCACTTATTAACCTTTTTATTCTTTTTCTCCTTTTCTTGATCACACATTATTCAGGATGGATGTGGCTTTTCTTTTTCATTCTTTTTCTTTTCTTATTCTTCTTCCACACCACCCAGCTTTTTATTCTTTTTCACTTATTCTTTTCCTTTTATTCTACCTTTCTTCATACCCAGTTTACATCACGCACCCCTATGATAGCCACCCTCAACTTAGGTTGTTTACCTAAGTCTAGGTGTATAGTGTCCAAGGAGGACCAGGGCCAAAACAGGTTCATTATGATCTAAACGGGAAGGTGATAGGTGTCATTAAAAAAAATGGTCAATTCAGGCTCAAAATGGGGATCAAGAGATATCATGCATACAGGGAAGGTCATTTAGGCAAAAAAGTGACTTAAAAATCAAAATGGCCTATGATCCTTTCCTAACCCCTATCTTTCAACCAAGGTAAGACTAACCGGGCAAGTTCTAGATTCAACACACACAGGGAATTGAGTAAGACCTCACACACACATGGCACAATGGTACATCACAAGCTACTACCCATTCGGTTCAAGCAATTGTTAGCAGTGATTATCATGTCCCTAGTACTAATGCCATAAATAGATTCACAGTAGCCACATATAAATGTATATCACATAGTTATAAAATAGATCAATGAAGAGGTGTTTATCAGTCTTAAAAATCAACAAAAATATATCAACTGCTCTAGATACTTATTTTTCTCCAGTTAACCACAACACATCACAAAACAAATATAATACGCCTAAACATGCCGGATCTACTAGGAACAAGACTCCGAGGAAAAGAGGCACGGCAACAAAAAAACCCAGGAAAACATCAACACCCATAAGTATCCCCACCTTCAACTTAATATCATTCATTGTTCCTAACACGTCAAATCAAATCAAGAGAGTTAAAAAAATACCTGTGGCACCATGGGTGCAAAGATCTGATGTCAATCACATAATACGAATACAAATAACAAATTACCTTGGGTTTCCTCCCAAGAAGTGCCTAGTTTAACGTCGTGGCACGACCTAACTCAGCTTTTTCCTTCACCTTAAGGATATGAATTTTACCCCCAACTTAGAGTCCATCTTCTTTCCTCGCTCATAGAGAGGTGGTACAAATATTAAGAAGCCGAGTAATGAATGATGCATGGTAAACAACTCGAACTTAAAGTGAGGTGTGTTTTTATGTTGTTTATCAAGTGTAAAATAAAGAATATAGGATTCTTGTTCCTTATCTTCACAGTCTTCCACTAGTATAGATGATTCCACAGACAAGATATCATCTAAACATAATATGGAAAAATGCTTCGAGTGTGGCCTAACAAATCCTATGTCAAAATTTACACTATCCTCTACACACTCACTTTTATTCATCTTCTCAACATTTTCACTTTGAATTGGGCTAGAGTCTACATAAGAGATTGGCTTGTTTTCTTCTTTTTCCTCTAGCACCATTTCCTCAATCTTGGCATCATCCCTCATGGTTGGTTTGGTTGGTTGAGAAATCTCTAAGGTCTGCTCAACATCAAGCACAACATCGATATAGAGTTCTTGCACTTCATCTTCACACTCATCCATTATGTTAACTAATTCCACAAACAAGATATCATCTAACCACAATGTAGAAAAGTGTTTTGGATAATTGACCTCGATATCCATCTCTTCTATCCTTTCTCTTCCCTCGTTAAATGCCCTAATGTCTTAACGTATGTCACATATGGTATCATTCGTTGTGTCTGTACGATCCAACATTAGTTGAAGCATAGCTTCAATGTCACTCTTTTCAGTGCTTCGTTCTTCCTTTTCTTGACCTTAAGACCTGTCATACTCATAAGAAGAACTAGAACTTGGGTTAGCTCAATAGTGGGAAGGGGCATTTGGGCAATCACTCCAATGTCCATCTTGACCACCACATAAAGAAAAATTATACTCCCAGTAGGCTGGAGATGGTGCACACCTCTCTATGAGGAGCATATTTACAATCTTGCCAAAAGTGAGGTCCATCACAATATGAACAAGGATCATCAAGATACAATTTCCAACACCCAAACTCATGTTCATTCCAAGATGCCATAGTAATAAGTAAATTAGAATAAAAATCTACCTAACACAAGAAATAAAAGAAAACTAAAAACAAATATTTACAAGTTTGAATTCAAGCAAGTAGGCTAAAATTTCAAACCAACTCAATACGCCAAATTGTTCCCCAACGATGGCGCCATTTTTGATAACGCTCAACTTACACCTCAAATAAGTGCAAGGCAGTCATTGTCAATATATTTACCCAACTTCGGAGTTGGGGTCGAATCCACGAGGAACAATGTGACTGGCGATCAAACTAATTTGAAACTACAGCTACAAGTTAAATTTAAACAAATGATAGAAAAAGATAAAATTTGAGGGTTTTAAATAGTTAAACAAAAGTTGATAGACACTTCGATTTAACAATGTTATGGGACACTAGAGTTATGGTTACCAAGATGCTTACATAGGTTGGGTTGCAAATCACTTTAGAGTTCCAATTGACACTTCAATTGCAAGAAGAGTTGAATCCAGTTATTTACCCATTCGTCTCTCGACCTCAGTAGGTAGTGTATCCGTTAATTCTCTAGAACTTAAAGGAAGTGTTTTCTATTCAACTATGTTCTCATGTAGGCAAATCCAGTTAAGGCATTTTCCATTAAACTAAAGATTAAAATCTTTCGAGTCCATGTAAACTCTTTCTTTTCCCACATATACTTTCCTCTCAGACAAGTGATGTTCTTGGGCTCACCTTTCAAGTTGCAACTAAGAGAGATCGTTACATTGCTCGACAAGCACTTTCCTCTCGGACAAGTGATTGTTTCATTGAAGTAACCTAATAATCACTTTCTTCTCAGACAAGTAATGTTTGTAGTGCTGACTCTATTAAGTTGTAGCCAAGAAAGATCATTAAAATAAAGAAAGGTTTATACAACATCAATTTCTTATGGACATACATTAGATTCACAACTCAAATTAGTATTCACATCAAGATTCCCAAAAATCAAGTAAAGAAAATTAGTTATTCATGATACAAAGATCAACAATATGTATTGAATTCATAATAAAGAATAAGTAATAAATCATACCCACAATCAATTTTCAAATGGTAGATGTTTACAAGAATGTTAGGAACCCTCAATGAGAGGTTTCTCTCCTTTTTCGCCCCCAGTGAAATTATTCAGATAGATGAATTATGAATGAATCAAAAACACTAAAAGATGCTATTTATACTAAAGTCTAATTAAGGAAATAAAGTACCAAAATTAATAAAACTGTTTGGAATAGGTCACGCCCAGGCTGACGCCACAACAAGAAGTTGACGCCCTATCACAGATGGTGTTAGAGAGGCTTCAGTTGCCTTCAAGTTCTGTCTTAGGTTGACGATGTGGCTGGCGCTATGTTAGGGCTCTGACGGCATATCACCAACGTCGTCAGATATCTTCTTCCCATGCTTACTTTCTACTTAAGGCTGACATCATTCTTTATGCCTTATCACAAATTTGACGCCACATCACCTGTATCGTTAGAATTGCTCCTCAAACTGCAACTCCCTGGTTAAGGCTGACACTAATACTGATAGGCTATCACGAGGCTGACGACTTATCACGGAGGTCGTAAGCCATGTTTTCTTCTATTTTGCTCAGATTTTCAACTATTTAGTTCCATTATTGTTTATTCTCATTTCTTCACCTTTTTCTGCAATATCATGAGCAAACACATCAAAACAACAAGAGTTGCTTCAGAATTCACAATTATTTTAAGCTAAAAAGCATTAATGCATTTGGCCACAAAATTAGCCACATCCCTCTTCATATTGTTCCACCAATACATGTCCTTCAGATCATGATACATTTCATTCAACCAGGATAAACAACATAGTATGACTCATGCACTTCGGCTAAGATCCTCTCTCGTAAACCATCGACATCGAGACACATAACCTTCCTTGTTACCGTAGGGTACCATCACCACTAATCTCAAAGGCCATCACCTTCTGCCCACCAACATCATGCTTGATCCTTATCAACACAGGATCTAACATTTTTTTTCTCCTTAATTTTAGCACCAAGAGACGACTGCGCCACTTTTTGAATGAATGCACCACCATCCTTAGAGTTAAAGAGATAAACTCCAAGGTTAGCCAAATGGTGAATGTCCTTCACCAACTCTCACTTCTCCTTATCTACATGAGCTAGACTCCCTATGGATAACCTGCTAAGGGCATCACCAACTATATTAGCTTTACATGAATGGTAGTGAAGACTTATTTCATAATCCTTGAGAAGATCAAGCCATCTCTTTTGCCTAAGGATAAGATCTTTTTGAGTAAACACATATTACAGGCTCTTATAACCAGAAAAGATATCCACGTGTACTCCATACAAATAGTGATGCCAGATTTTCAACACAAACACCACAGCTAATAATTCCAAATTATGAGTCAAATAGTTTCTCTCAAGAACCTTCAATTGTCAGGAAGCATAAGCTATCACCTTTCCATGATGCATCAGAACGCAGCCAAGTCCCACACGGGATACATCAAAGTATACCACAAAACCCAATGCCTTCAGGCAAAGTCAAAACTAGACCTAAAATTAGCTTAACCTTTAGCTTTTCAAAACTCTTCTTACAAGCATCAGACTTCAAGAACTTTACCTTTTTTTAAGTCAACTTAGTCAATGGGCAAATATAGAAGAAAAACTCTCCACAAACCTCCTATAGTAGTGCGCTAAACCCAAAAAGCTCTGATTGTCAGTTGAAGTCGTGGGTCTAGGTCATTTCTTAACCACTACAACCTTCTATGGATATATTATGATCCCTTCACAAAAAATGATATAACCTATAAAAGTGACAGTGTTTAACCAGAATTAACATTTTGAAAACTTGGCATACAAATAGTACTCATTAAAGGTCTGCAATACAACACGGAGGTGATCGACATAATCCATCTCACTCTTAGAATACACCTAAATATTGTCTATAAAAACAATCATAAACAAGTCTAGAAACTGATAGAAGATCCTATTCATAAAATCCATGAATATCGTCGGTGTATTGGTCAACCTGAAAGACATAACCAGAAACTCAAAGTGCCCATACCGGGTACCGAAAGCATTCTTAGAGATATCCTTCTCCCTAATCTTTAACTAATAATACTCGAATTGAAAATCAATCTTGGAGAAATACTTAGCACCCTGCAACTGATCAAACAAATTGCCTATCCTTGGAAAGGGATACTTATTCTTTACCGCCACCTTATTCAATTGCCGGTAATAAATACACATCTGAAGAGAACCATCCTTATTATGCATGGACAACACCGGTGCACCCTACAGAGAAACACTAGGACGGATGAAACCCTTATCTAAAAGATCCTTTAATTGCTCCTTAAGATCCTTCAACTCAGCCAGAGTTATTCTATATAGAGGAATAGAAATTGGATGAGTATCAAAAATAAAATCAATCCCAAACTTAATCTCCCTATCAAGAGGAACACCAGAAAGGTCATCAGAGAAGACCTCAGGAAATTAATTTACCACCAAGATGAAATGCAAAGAAGGATCCTCCGTGTGAGAATCTTTAACCCAGACTAGATGATAGATACACCCCTTGGAGATTAATCTCCGAGCTTTAATATATGATATAAACTTCCCTTTAGGAGTAAGGGAACCACCCTCCCATTCAATAACCGGCTCATTAGGAAATTTAAAGACAATATTATGAGTTCGACATTCTAGAGATGCATAGCACGAATGGAACTAATCCATCCCTAATATGATATCAAAATCCACCATATCTGATTCAAATATATGTACCATAGTTTCTTAACTACCAACAATACCACACACCTCCTATAGAAACTTCTAGCAATCACTGAGTCACCTACCAGGGTTGAAACAGAAAAGGGGTCTGAAACATACTCTAGACCAAAACCAAAATTCATAGCCACAACTAGGGTCACATAAGAGAGAGAGAGTAGACCCTGAATAAGGTAAATAGTACATATTGAGAAAAAGTTTCAATGTACCACTCATGACATCAGGCGATGCCTCAAACTTTTATTGGGTGGTAAGAGGAAATAGATAGTTTTGACCAGCGTTGGAGACAGATGGTGCACCCTTTAGTGTTGGAGTTGATGATGAAGCAACTAGAACCTTGTTTTCCCCAGAGGCAACCCTACCAACAAGATAATTTCTAAGTATGTGCCCTGGCTGACCGCAGTTAAAGCACTTGTCCCTTCCCTCATCAAAGAAACCCTAATGCATACAACTATAGAATCTTCAAAGAGAATATGATGGAGCTAACTGGGCCACACTAACCTAAAATTAGGTACCTTATACCCTAAATTCGCCACCATGGAAACACCTATCACCCAATGGCTTTGGGTGGGGAGCACTAATCACTGAGTACGACCCAAAATTGCCTAATTTTTCTTCTTGGGACACTTACCACAATCTCTACCACTCTGCTATTGGCCACCACCCTACTTAAAGAATTTGAACTCCTTTCCCTGCCTCTTTCCTAACTTAACCTGCTTTTTTTTTATACCTCCACCTGTTGCATGTACACAACCAGCCTGGTGATGTCCATATACTTGATCAACAAGTCAGCTTTACTTTCAAAAATCAAGTCTTGGGACAAACAAAAAGCAAACTTCCTAATCCTCGCCCTCATACCAAAAACTAGCTCCGGAGCATACCGCGATAGCTGGTTAAAATTTAAGGTATATTCCTTAACTGACATCTTTCCCTACACCAGATTGACAAACTCTTCCATTTTTGCCTCCCTCAACTCCTGAGGAAAGAAGTAATCTAGAAAAGTATTAGAAAATACTAAAATAAACTGGACAGCTATTGAGTCAACTAAGTTCTTCTGGAGTTTTGTAATTGATTGAGAGTACTACTGATCGTGACATGACTGACACACCATGGTTCTAGGTAATTAGCTAAATTATCGGGTATTAATTACCCCCAGGACTCGATAGCATAAATTATAAGACATGGAACAATCTTGAAACATGATAAATAACTACTTGATCATCATTCATTTATTGGGACATTCTAGAAAACACTTGCATGAAATGAACTTGAATACATGCTAACATGATATAATTTCATTATGTACTTCTCAAGAACAACTCATCAAACACTTAGAAGGCATTGTATATGCACATAGTAGTAATCAACACATGAGCACCACAATTTCAAGGATTTAACATGATTTCACATGATAATACATACATAATAGTTGTTTTTACATAAATCCTGCACTTAATCATGGAATATAAATCCAATCAACATTATAATCATAAATATATTTGAATCTCAATCATGGAAGGCATGAAATCAGGCAACTTGAAATTTAAAAGAGTTTCTTGAACTCCAAGGGTGGAAGGAACCCTTGGATGAAAACTTGGCATACCTTGGTTGCTAAATTCTTGAAGATTAATAGTGGAATCTTGAGCCTTGAATTTGAAATTTAATCTCCTAGGATTTTTGTTCTTGAGTAATTTGAGAAAGAATGAATATAATTTTCTAATTGAGGGCTAAATCTCGTGTTATGGGGGATAAAGAACATGGGAAAAAGATCTAATTACCCCCAAAGATGCGGCTTTTTAATGATTGAAAATTTAATGATCGACGCACAGACCGACACACCGCGTCATTGGCATCGAGTCTGCATTAGTTCATTGGAAATTGTCACTGGGAATAAAGGAAAATATTGATCGATGCGATGGCCGACACACCGCGTTGTGATTGCATCGATACACTATTTTAGACTCCCAAATGTGGTTCAAATGAGGTCTGAAAATTTTGAAACTCATTCGGGAAAACCTACTAACATTCTTTGTCATGAATTAACCTAAAGATTGACATTTTAAGGTCATAGAGGTTGTGAAATAGAATTGTCTACTTACGAAGGACAAAATGACACTAAGTTTAAATACTTCGCTGAAAATTTCTAAGCCTGAGACCACATAGCGAGCTCGAAAGACTGAGTTAAGATTTGGATTTTTTGGGGTCTTACAGTAAGTATGGATTCCACACTTAAACTAAACTGAGTAAACAACTCACACACTTAGTATAGGGCTACATTATCAACTACTACCTATCTAGTTCATTTAATGCTAAGCTACGGTTGGTCAAAATCTCATATCTTCACAACACTCATTTTATAACCAAAAATGAAAGGGATATCATTTTATTCATCATAAAGACAAAACTTTAGCTGCACCAAGATTCCTTATTTTTCACATAATCAAACACAAAACAAATAACTAACAAAACATAATATCCTATACATGTCGATTCTAGTATGATATCACACTCTGGGAAGAAAAGACACGACAACAAAAACCCTAAGTGGTGGTACACCCCAACCCTCAACTAAAAATGGATGCACTATCCTTAGTGCATAACTAAGAAAAAAAACTAAACACATGGGAGTGGATATATATCTACGATGCTCTAGGCGCCTAATATGGACTCGTCCCCAGCCGGGGCATTAGAAAGTGCATTAAGCTCAATGCTAGAAGATCAAAAATCAATGGTGCTATGGTGGTGCAAATTACTCGCTGGCTCAAAAATCATTGTCCTCTTCTTAGTCACTAAATCTTTCATGAACTTCAAAAAAATAGGCATTTGCTCTAGAGCTTTCATAAGAGGAATGCTTACAGATAACTCTTTTAGTATAAAAACAACATTTTGATAGTTTCCTTATTTGACTTTCTTCTTCAATCTCTGGGTAAAAGGTGGAGGAGGTCGGGAAATAGGCTTCATACTGGTGTGACCTTCTTACCCTTTCCTTTGTTAATGTTAGCTCTTTTTTCTATAACTATAGGCTTTTAATATGCCTCATCATTCATCACCAACTTTTCTGTTTCATTTTCATCCATATTATCCATATCTATAGGGTCATTCCTCATGACATCAACCATAGGCATATGTGGATTAATAGTGACCTTACCCGCTCTAAGCAATAATAGCTAGACAATTACTGTCATTATATGGATTTTGAATAGTATTGCTAGGAAGAGTGTTTGTTTGATGCTAGTTCAATGTTGAAGACATCTTCGTAAATTATTTCTCAAGCTTCTTAATAGTTGTTGCATGCGACTCTACCTTCCATCTCAACCCCAAAATATCTTCCTTAATTTTCTTTAGGCAACTCTCTTTGATTTTCAAAACCTTTACAAGCTTTGCAAGAAATGCTTCTTCTCTTGAACTTTTAGACTCAATATCCTAGTTCTATAATGGAACATAAAGGCCACCCTTTTCTTTGTAGTCATCTTTTCTCCTCCAATCACCATCACGATCTCAACTCTTATCCCTATACATATCTACATAATAGTTTTTACCTTGATTCCCTTGCCTCGAGTTATAATTTTCTTGTTAGACCCTTGGCCCTTGGCTTAAAACCCCACCATATCCCTATCAAGATACTTAGCTTATACCTCAGAGTTTAACTCTTCATGGCTAGAAGCCTTGCCTCGTGAACCCACTATATTCACCTTTCCTACTCTAATCACTGTAAATTGCTATGTAAGTAGGCAAACCTCAGTTATTATTTGTGCTAAATCTTGAGCCACTATCCCATCTAATGCTCTCTACTCGCTGGAGGCACCAATTGTATAAGTACCATCTAATCTATTTGCCTTATGAGTATACCATCCTCGATTGGTTTTAGTGGTCTGATATAAGATCTCAAAAGCATACTCCTAAAAAGACACATGAAGGCTCCACCTATTATAGTATCTGTTACAGCCTTAGTATTATCATTCAAGGCCCTGCATGATATTTCAAGCAAGTTACTACCCATGATTCTATGATTTTGAACATTCTGCAGCTTCTTTAAACCTCAACCATGTCTCATATAGTGCCTTTGAATATAATTGTCTAAAATTATAGTTCTCATCCTTCAATTACAATATTATAAAGGGTGAAAATAATTGGTCCAAGAAATATGTCCTTAACTCATTCCCAGTGGTAATAGATCTATGAGGTAATTAGCCTAACCATAAAGTCGCCTCCCCTGTCAGAGAGAAAGGAAATAACCTCAGTTGCATCACTTCCTAACTCACCACAGGAAGATTATATGAAATTGAAATTCCCATAAAATTCATAATATGCATGTTTGCATCATCAATAGTCATGCTATCAAACACCCCCTTCAAATTTAGCAACTGGATCATAGCACTCGTACTATTAGACTTGGTACCCTCAGGCAGTTATGGAGGAATGAGTGCACCTATTGCAATTAGCTGGACATACCCCAAATCTTCTTCTGGATCATCATACACATCAATAAAATTTGATTTTACTAAAAATTAAACCTCTTAAAAGGTATTAAGTGGTCACTAAATTAAATATAGATCCCAACAACATTGGGATCAATCCCATGACGAATAGGCCAAAATTTTGTCAAGAGTTAGCTGATGCAATTAGGAGTTTAGTAAATAAAAGGGAGAATTTTATAAAAGTAAATTTCAGTAGTGACAATTGTTGTTTAATTGGATTGTGATCAATATGAGATGAGCACTTGAATCGTGTTCCCCATGACTTCATAACTCCATGAGTCATTAATGATTCGCAGACTATCCTAGAGCCTTGCATGCAAAATCTAACAAGATAAGTATCACTTAACCCAAGATAAGTATTACTTAACCATCTCTCAACCTTGGCTAAATGAATTTCACTCATCTCTTTTTGAACTCAGAGCGTTGCATTACTAACCCCTATTTTTTTATATCAGATTAACTAACCTGATTAAGGCTCAAGTTAATTAGATGAAGGTTGATCTCCTCAAAGTTCTATTGTTATTTTCTATTCCCAATCACTACCTCTCTCTTAATCAAGTTTAGAATACATGAGAGCTCCTAATATTTGTAACCATCAAGAAAGCGATCAAACTAAAGGAAATACCAATACATACAAGCAGACAGATCGAATGACTTTGCACTTAACCCTATTTCATAATTCATCATGGTTTCCATAATCCTAGTTATGGGGATTATCTACTCATGATCGTAGGTGCACAAGAAAAATCCATAGATAAAAGCATAATTTTGTATTTACAAGAATAATATAAAAAAGTGAATTCTCAAATTGATTAAAAACCCTAAATACCAATCTCAATGACTCCAAGATCAATAATGTAGCTTAGAATCTCAAAATAATGTAAAAGTATGTAAAGTAATCATAAAACATCATGGGAGTATGTATAGATACAAAACAAATCCAATCTTAAACTGTGCAGGGAAAGCAGGTCTGCAAAACTCTATGAATCATGAGTTGAGTTGTAGATCAGAGCCACTGGTCGTGGCTCTCAATCATGGAAATTAGGCTTAGGTTCAATCTTCAATACTTGCATCATGACTGTCACCCACGATTCATGGGTTAGAGTCATGAGTCGTGGCTCATCTCATAGGAATCAAACTTTACTTTTTAGCTTCAAAACTCAATCCAAGGGTCCAATCACTAGTTGTAGGTCCCACCCATGAGTCATGGATCAACTCGTGGGTCACCAACTCAACATAGTTTTTATAACAATCTAAAAATTTGATAAAATATGTGAAATTTGTGATTTTGAGTGATTTGACTATTTTACTCCTTTCCATAGTTGCATTATGGTATTTCTACGGTATGGGAGTGATTAGCACAGTTCTTAATGTATTTTGGTACCATTTGTGTGATATTGTGGGTTTTGGAGGATTTGAGAGCCTTATTTTGAACTTTTATAGTTATCTTATGACCCGTCCGATAAATGGCTAAACGGACTACGCCAATAAATATGAAACGTCAATTTTAGGATGGAATCATGGTTGGTGTGGTTTTATGACTTTTAAATCTCATTTTGACCCTTGATTTATAATTCGGAGGTTGACTTTATGAAAACAATATTTTTAAAAATTTTGATATCATCATTGAGTCTGGAGCGTCGAATAGAGTGTAGTTACATAGTTCATTTATGTATATCAAATTTTGAATAAATTCCGGGCAACCCATCGAAGTCCATTTTGGACTTAAAAATCTGGTGCACCAGGCTTCTAGTGCAACCTGGATCACAAAAGGGTAAAACTCATTTGGGGACTGCATTTTACATCTTCTGTACCTGGTAACCTGGTATGAGTATAAATAACTCCTTTTTGCCCTTATTTTTGCTTATTTTTCATCTTATATCTTGAGAGCTAAACCCTAAAATAGTGTGAGAGCTTAAAAGTGAAGCTTAGGGGTGCTTGGGAAGATAGATTAGCATCTATTTCTTGATTCTTTTACAAATTTCAGGTGAGAATTCACCCTTTTCTTTATCAAATTTCTTGATTAATTGTTCAAAAACCTCAAAACCTTAGTGCTTTATTTTTCCCCAAATTATAATCCTTTTAACTTGAATAATGTTCTTAATCCTATAATTACATGTTTTTCCCCAATTTTATCTTCAAAACAACTTTGATTCTTTATTTTAAAATAGATTTCAAAGATTTTACCCGGTAAAGCTCAAAAATAATTTCACTTTGATTTGAACCTCGTTTTTTACTCGATTTGACTTGGATTTTTAGATGTAGTTAATTAAAGGTATGGGGAACATATTTTTAAAGAAAAGTTACAATTTTGCCGTCGTTTTTTGGAAATCTATTTTGGGGGTCCATCTTGACCCTAAACCAAAAGTAGGTAATATGGGTATCATCATCCTTTTTTCGATACATAGATTTTATATTTCTTGGTTTTAGTTGATTTTGGGTTCGTTCATAAGAAGTAGGGCTTTATGGTTGAAGTGTTGCGGATTAATTTTGGCCTTCGAGGTAGGTTATGGCTTAACTCTTTAGATTGGGTTGGGTAGTTAATTCGTATACAAAATGCAGGTTAAGGGGATGTGAGGGGGCCAATATGTGGTATAATTGTTGGTTGTGAGATAATATGTGATATGTGTGACCATATAGGGTTCGATGTGATATTGATAGCCTGAAATAGATGTGATAATTGTATTGTGTTATTGAAATGACTATTATTGGCATACAAATTATGTGTAATTTCATGGATGGTGGAAATACTGAGTGGATATGGGCTCAAATGGTTGTGGAATATATCATTGTGGTCGGTTGTGGAAGTACATTATGTGGTTGGTTGTGGAAATACTCATTGTGATTGGATGTGAGCATCACATCCTCATGTAATACTCATTCATAAAATAAATGGTACAACCGTGGAAACATCTAAGAAACACTGACAACACCTTTTTATGACAAAAAATGTGACATCTTATAAAACCCTCTGCGAGGGATATGCTGGGGAGGAGATATGGATATGGATATGGGTATATATAGAGAGAGAGATTATATATGGATTGACGAATCTCCCATGAGTCCCACATTTAGAGACTTGCCTGTGTGAGTGTATACAGAGGTTGTGCGACAACCTCGTGCATCATCATCATCATCATTAACTTATACATTGTACTTTTTTATTTTGTTTATGTTGTAATCGAATTGCCATATTGACTTGTTATATATCTATTTATTCTATCTTCCATTATTTGTACTTGACAATCTTTTATATACATGTTTCTACTTGTATGTTATATGATGTATACTTGAGTTCTATCTAGTTATTCTTGTTTCAAATATATGTGATATATTAGAACTGTTAGTGTAAGCGGTGTGGGCTGCCATTGTGGGATATATTTTTAGTATAGGTGATGTGCCCTTTATGCATATTTTGAATGTTTTACTATCCACCTTGCTTGTTCGGCCTATGATACCTACTGAGCATAAGCGAATAGTACTCATGCCAACAACGCACTTTTGATACAGGTCCTAGTACGAGTGAACCCTAGCTTGGTTGATTCGAGCGATATTTGGTGCTTTTAAGATAGTGGTTGACTGCAGGCATTCAGATGTATTCTACTACCTTTCTTATAGACTGTTTTTACTTTTATTTTAGAGACATAGTTTCTTTTGTATTTGGATATCTTGTTTCTTTTGTATTTGGACATCTTATGTATTTCTTTTGGATTTGAGTTGTACCAGATACATTCTTATACTATTGGCAACAAGTTTTAGGAGTTATCACTGTATTGTTGATTATATTCTGTCCGCACTTATTATCTTATACAGTTCGGCTTCGTTCTAAAAGCCTTATGTTAGGGGTATTTCTATCTTTTGACCTTTTTGTGTAGCGATTTGGGTGATAGGCTTACTTATCAAGGTACTCCACAACAAGTGCCATCATAACCCTTAATTTTTGGTTGTGATAGTTTTCATCCTTCTTCCTAAAAATTTCCTCCAATATAGTTTCCTACACAATCAACACAAATCGTAGCATATCCAACAAGAATATCTAATTTCTTGCATAGTTTCTTTATTTTAAGCATCGAAAGTGCCATAAAGCCATGGCACATCAAACAACCAAATCATAAGAAAGTGTATAAAGTAGCAATCCCACTAGCAACCAATGTGACCTCTAGTATCCAAAATCCAAATGAAGGAAACAAATTTAAGCTTAAGAAAAACATGGCACAATTATTTTATAGCATTGAACTATTTATAAGTTTGACTCATAAGGATCCATAGGTTTATTATCTAAAAAATATTTATAGACCAGTGAAATATTTATTTCTGCTGGAGTCTCCACAAATTACGTGAGGCTTACTCTTTTGTCATTCTCACTATTGGAGGAAGCAAATAAATAGTTGAAGGAATAACCTTCAAACTAAATCACAGTTTGGTATGAGCTGGCATAGAAGTTACTCACTCAATTCTTTCCATCTGGTAAAACTATAAGGTTGATAAACAAGATCCTAAGTTTCAACCATAAGCCAGGTGAAAATCTCTATCATGCATGGGAAAGATTCAAGTCTCTTCTCATCGATTTCTTGCATCACCAACAAACAAATGAGGTGTTAACTCATACTTTTATTGAAGGTCTTGACCATAACAAAAAAGTTTTGCTAGATTCAGCAACAGGTTGTCAGGCTTTGGATAAAACCTATGATGATTTGTATACTCTTCTCAACCATATTGTATAAGGCAATCCAAAAGAGTAGGGTGATGTATCTAGAATTATGGTGAAGAATCTTTCGGGTATGATCAAGGTAGATAGTGTCACAATATTGGCTACACAAGTAGCCTCTTTTGAGAACTAGATGATGACTCAATTCAATAAGTTAAGTAAGGCTCAAACTCAGGACCAGATTAATGCAGTTCAGTAGGTTCATACTCGGTATGAAATATATAGTAGTATTGGTCATTCTAAAAACTTAAGTGGAACAAATATAGAGTCGGTGACTTTCTTGGGAAATGTATAAAAAATAAATTAGAATTATGGTAATGTATACAATCATAACTGCAGGGTCAGACTAACTACTTGTGAGGCAATAATTAGGTCCAACCTCAACTATTTTAGTAGTGGCAAGGTATGCAAACCAACACTCAGGCCAGCAATATAAAAGAGACTTTGAAAAAAAATTTGGTCAACCAAGAACAAATGACTACAGAGACAAAAAAAATTAGTAGTTGTTTCAAAAGAATTTAAAGACACAGTTGGGCTAGTTAGCTCAGGCACAAAACACAAGACCTCTAGGGGGTTTGCCAAGTAATACCAGAAATCTAAAGTAAGTGAAGGAAATCACCTTGAGGAGTGGTAGATACCTGGTTGATGTTCCTCAAAAGAAAAATAATGAGGTTCAAGTAGAATTGATCACACCAAAGCAAATGAAAAAGTAAGTGGCATTCAAAGAAGCTGACAAAAAGGAAAGTCTAAGTACCCAAATGAATAGTTGGTTGAGCAATCTCAAGATAGACCACCACCACAATTCCTGCAAAAGCTTAAGAAATCCAAAGAGGATGTTTGTTTCAAGAAGTTCTTTGAGACATTTAGAGAGCTTCACGTTAACCTTCCTTTACTAGATGTTTTGTAGGAAATTCCCAAGTATGCTAAGTACTTGAAGGATGTAGTGGTAAATAAAAAAAGCTTGGTGATATTGAAATCATAGCACGTATAAAGAGTGTAATTCAGTGGTTATGAGCAAGATGTCAAAAAAGCTCAAGGAATTTGGGATTTTCACCCTCCCCATATAAATTAGTCAAAGTGATGTTCTTCAATCTTTGAGTGATTTAGGGGAAAGCATCAGTTTGATGCCCCTTTCTATGTTTAAGATATTAGGTTTGGGAAAGTCAGGGCCTCGTTTAATTATGCTCTAGATTTTGGATAGAACTAGAGTAATTATTGAAGGAATCATAGAGGATGTTCTCATTAAGGTTGGTAAGTTCATTAGTCATGTTGACTTTATTGTTCTTAACTATGATGTAGATGAAAGGATATCAATCAAATTAGAATATCCATTTTTAGTTATGGGGGAGGCATTGATAGATGTTAGATAGGGCACACTCAAAATGAGATTGAATGATGAAAAGGTAGTCTTCAGAGTTTACAAAGCAATCAAGACACCCTCACACTATAGAAATCTATGCATGATATAATGATATAAGTAGATGATTGTGCCATGGAGGAGACAAAACCTTTTATTACCTCTTTGGATCTCTCATGGGGCACCCAAAATGACAAATAAGCCTGATTTTGATAAGATTGAAGAGAATCCTAAGAAAGTGACTATAAGAAATATTGTAGACCTTGATTATAAGCACTCAAGAGGTCTAAAAAGAAAGAGAAGATGGGCCCCAACAATGAGGAAAAGGATGAGAGAATATGGATAAAAGTTTTAATGTGAGTCATTTCACAATAATAAATCAGGCGCTTCTTGGAAATCAACCTAAGTTAAGGTAGTTATTTTTATTTGTAAGTTTTTCTTGAGTATCACCTTTGGATTTGTTTTTGTTTTGTGTTGACAAGTTGAAAGGAAGTTTGAGTACATGTGATTAGCTAAGGAACATGGCAAAAACTAATTGTGGGGTCCCCTTAACCTCCTTAATAGATATGATGCTACTAGCTAGGCCTAGAAGCCTCAGGGAGTATTAATATTCTCCATTCTTTGATGTATACTTGGGAGACAAAATATAATTTTAAGTATGGGATAGAGAATCTTTCGATTTGGTTAGGGTGAAGTGTATTATAGGATGTCTATTTTTATTTCGTTTTTAGTTTTTGTTTAAATTTTAAAAATTACAAAAAGATTTTATCTTTATTTGTTATCATTTTTGTTGGTTTGTATGTTTTGTAGAAGCACTTCACCTACCCCGTAATTTTTCTGTTTGACTCTTTCTCAAGCGGGAGTCCTTTGAACCCAGTATACATTTTGATTTTTTTTAGAAAGTAATATTAAATTTTTTGTCATTTAGATAAATAAATATACTCTTGCTAGGTGTTATACATAATTACATGATGCAAGTTGGTTTTGAATGTGGGAGCATGTTTAATGAATTGAATGACTATTTTTGAGATACTAGGCTCATTTATTTGACTCTTGTATGATGTTGGCTTAATTTTGAATTCTTATTATTGCTTGGTTGAGAGTCTACAGATATCATTCTTTAGTTAAACATGTACCATGTGTGAGTGAGTTTTTTGTTATATTTCATGTTTACATATTGAGGTCTAGAACTTGTCCAATGTGTTTGCAAACAAAAATAAAGAATGTTGAGCTAGGAGATGATATAGGCATTTCTTTGATAGCCATGTTTTGTACCTTCTTTACCTGCCCTTTTTGCATGACCTTAGTTAACACTGTTGTGCCTTTATCTATTATTTGGAAGCCTCATAGGTAGTTATTCCTTTTCTTTCAATTGATCTTAATTTGGTACAACACTCCTAAGCACTTTATGCAAAAAAGTATGATATTAAAGGAGGGTAAAAATTCAAGAAGGAAAAAGTGAAGTTGAAGCCCAACATAATAGATATTGATGTGTTCGGAAAGGGTATATGTTGTTAGTGTAGAGTAGTGTAATGAAAAGAAAAATTGATATAAGGAATTGAATCATATGTTAATAGCAAATACTCCCTACTAAAGATGTGTAAGCTAGCTCAAAGAGATTGGACAAAATAAGAGATAGATGGGAAGATAAAATGGTGGAAAATAGATTGGTTGGACATGAGTTTAATGTAAAGTATAATATATTAAAGTTCTTAGGGAAGATAGTCACTATTACTAGACAGAATGATATATTAAAGATCTTAGGGAAGATAATCACTATAATTATCCCGAATAGTTCCTACCTATCTCTTAGCCAGAATAAGTCCTAAAATGAACTCACCATAGGAGTGGAGGGATAGAATGAAGAATGTAAGGAGTGTGGATCATATCTATAGTTGATTTAACACTAATTTTTCAAATATGATTTTTGGATAGGATAGAGATATACCTAAATTCTCCACTAAATTAATAAAACGGGAAGATAACTTAGTGTTTTTGAATTAGAGACTCACATCCCTATTCGGTGATATAGCTGTAAGACTAATTTGAATAGATGACTTAGAGGGTGACCACCCCAAGTTATATTATCAATCTAGTAAATTAGTAATCATAATAAACACCACCACCGGCTAGAAACCATAGCTATGCATGAATGTGAAGTATATGTATAATGAACCTTTAAGTTATTTCTCATAGTTCTACTTATTTTTGTCATTAGAGGTTTTCTATAGCTTTCCTAAGTCATTTATGACTTGTTGGAAATAATATTTCGTTTATCAGATAGTTCATTTGGTTTTTGGAACAATTTCCCTATTTAGAAGTGTTCGTTGGTTCCAAATATCCACCGAGCAAAAAGCTCAGTAAAATGATATCAGATGTGAATTCTAACTGTGTCAGCTTGGAATATCAATTTTAGGTTGGGTAGACCTTTGGTTCAGGTCATGGTGCACCCTAACTCATTTTAACCTATTGGTTGGAAAGTTGATAAATTAGAAATTTAGGTGTGGGGCCCATATTTGGTCAAATCGACCTCGAATGGAAAATACAACTTTGCCAACACATCTAAAATTTCAAAATCAATATGGTTTCACATTTCATTTACTCATATTGGGCTCTGAATGCATCCTAAGGCATGCCAAAACTTGGAATATTTTCCAAGTTTTAGCTGTCATCTAGTACAGTAAAGGTACCGCGATCGTAGAGGCTTTATTATGATCGCAGACCGCATGTCTGCAATCTCTTACACTGAGAGCCTAGGAAGGGGTATTTCAATTCCCTTTTAGTTGAGAATTAGTCATTTCTCTCTTGCCTTGGGTTTCATAAACGCTAATAGAGTTTGTAGTCCCCAAATTAAGTCTTGGTGTTGATTAGGAGCTTGAATAACTTGCATATTCATGATTAACATTGAATCTAAGGTATGAATCCTTAATTTTTAGTGATGAATTATTAATTATTTGACTCAAAACCGCAAATGGCTTGAGGCTTGAGGCTTGATTTTATCCCAAATACGATTGATTTGCACCAATTTCTTGAGGAATATAACTCTCTAATGGTATTTGAACAATTGGTTGGTCTCAGAAACTCATTTTTCATAAGTGGGACCCACTTGAAGATTTTTGGTGTCATTTTGGACCCGATGCACAATGGCACAATATATGTATTGATATTCTTGTAATAATTCATTGATTGTGTTTTGATAGCTTGGCTCGTTAAAGAAGGTTCAAGGACAGGAAAAAGCGAAGGTTGTTGATTTGTGAGATATAATTGGATTCGAGGTAGGTTAGGTTTATTTATTGTTAGATTGAGCTTTACTATAGTATGCCTTTGATATCCTGATGAGATTGGGTGGGGTTTTAGGTGTTGAATTGGTATATAGTAAAGTTTAGGATTAGTTGGACCATTTAGGCTATTGAACTTATAGAGTGTGATACTTGACTTGTAGTCTAGAACTTTGGTTAGTTGGACTTTTTATCTCATGAATAACATGAGAATTATCTAGCTGCTCTAGTTAGATGGGAGTGACCTTGTCACTCATATTAAATAGTAAGTTGACCTTAGCTGTGCATAGTTGTGGAAATTGCCCTAGTAGCTTTGGATGAATTAAAAGTATTGATTGAGGAAGAATTGTACCATAGAATTAGTGTGGAATGACAAACATCTAAGACATTATTTAGATGTCTTAGCTTAGTCATGGGTAGGAGGTAGACTTGAAGAAAAATTTGGGTTATTAGAAGCGGAACTTAACCTTTCTTAAGTTTGGATTATGCAGTTTTATTAGCTACCTAGATACTTGTTAAACGCTTAGAATATGTCTTTGGTAATATGATGGCTAACCCAAGTAAATGGTTTATTCATGATGTTGGTATTGGAAATGATGTGCATGATTGGTTGCTAGATTATTTATAATGCTTGGATAGTAATGAATTGTCTTATAGATTGAACACATGACTATGCAATCACTTACTTCATTGACTAAATTACCATGTAGGCCTTGGAGTATGTTATTACCCATATCATGTTCAAGCCTAGTGATTAAACTAATGTTTATGCTAAAAATCCTCTTGTTCTAATAATGTGAATCGTGCTAATAAAGTGGGGCTCTAGAAGATATAATTAAGGCCTTGTACTTGAAAATGCTAATGATTATGTTAAGCTTGGTAAAGTAGTGAGTGTTCATACTATACAGATATACTTGTTAATGCAACTATTAATGTATTATGTTGATAATGAATGATGAGGAAAGATGATATGTCTTTCCTTACTTTTATTTTACTCTATCCCTCATGGGGATTGCATTCACTATTGTTTGGATTGTTTAAATATGTTATGATGATGTCCAGTAAGTTCGGTAGGATATATTAATGATATGATGATCCCCGGTAAGTCCAGAGAATATATTGATATTATGATGATGCCTGGTAAGTCCCAAGGATTATTAATGATATGATGATGCTCGGTAAGTCTAGAGGATATATTGATGTTATGATGATGTTTGGTAAGTCTGAAAGATATATTGATGATATGATGATGCCCTGTAAGTCCTGAGGATATATTGATGATATGATGATTCTCGATAAGTCCATAGGATATATTCATTATATGATGATGCCCGTAAGTTTCAATGATATATTGATGATATGATGATGCCCTATACGTCCGAAGGATATATTGATGATATGATGATGTCCGATAAGTCTGGAGGATATATTGATGATATTTATGATAAACATGTGTATATATATGTTTATGTATGATTATGCCTTTATATGATTACATCCGTTTGTGCTTGAAGATATGATGTTAGTTTTGGGATGTCAGGTAAAATTCTTCGATACAAATCACTTGTTAAGCGGAGTATTGCTTGGTAGATTTGAAAGTGAGTAGAAGTAAATATGCCAAATAATGAATTAGGACAAGTTGGTAAACGAGATATTGTGTGGCATTTGAAGATTTACCTAGTGACTTTAGATAGTATTGGATAAATGGATTAATTAAGGTATATTGCTTATTAAAGTGAGTTATGTGGTGACTAGTTGACTACTAAGTAACTATCTTACTTGATGGCTTTAAGTCTATAATTCTAGTTAGTGAACCTTGTTTGGTTGAAATGTGGTGACTAGCAACTGTGGTTGTTACGTGGCTAATGACGATAATAGGTTATCATGGGTGATGATTAATGATATTGATGACTAAGTTATGATATCGATTAGCCATTAATCGAGGATTTATATATTACTGATGCTAGATACTAAAAGATTTTAATGGTTATATATATACGAGTATAATGAAAATTAGTGGCCTTTTCTACTTGGTGATTAGTGATATTATGATGATTAGAAATGGGTATTGTTTAAATGTGCCTATGGTTTAGTAGTGAATCTTGACTAGATGATGAACATTGGTTATTTAGTGAATGATGGTTAGTTACTATCCCGTGAATAAATATTATGTAAAGAATTGGTTAAGCTAATAACTAGGGGTCCTTTGATGACTAGCGAATAAGTAGTTTAATAATGCATATTTTTTTAGTAATAGTAGTACGTAGATTGAGTATATCGATGAGATAGATTTTGAAATGGTGATATGATTATGGTTATGAGTACTTTGGTAAATATTATTCAATTGCGGTAATTGATGAGGATTATGAATGTGGGAAAATGACCATTGGTTTGAAATATGGGAAACCGTGGATAATGAGAAGTCAGATATATATCTATATATGTTGATGATTTGATCTTTTGATGCACTCTCTAGTGGTATGGGATGCTATGATGGGTTCTTTACTTTATGTTCTTTTGGATGTACTCCCGGTGGTATGGGACGCCGTGGTGAGTTCTTTTACTTTATGCTCTAATGGATGTATGTGCATTAGCTCAGTATTTATGCGATTGTAAGTGTATTAGTGTTGCTTTACGCTTTTGGATCGATTACACATTATATATGAATTTATTGGCTTGTATTGATATGAGATGTCGTATCATTATTCTAGTTGATCATTTATTTTATACAGTTATGATGAAGATGATTCAGGTTCGATTTTGTACCTTGAATTAGAGATATTATCTTACTTTATATCATAATTTAGCTCAGTCGGCTGATGATGCCTACTGAATACCCATTGTTTTGGAACTCATACTACACTTCTGTACCTTTTTGGTGTAGACCCGAGTACTAGTTGCCAATTCTGAGTTGAATTTGTCCAGTGTTGATCTTTCAAAGACAGGATGAGCTCCTGGAGTTCTGAGTCACCCGTTTCCCTCTATCCGTGTTTAGACTTTTGTATTCGAGATGAATGTAGTAACTATTTTACACTCATAAGTTGTATTTCCTATTATCAAACTTAGATGCTCTTGTACTGATACTACCAGGTCATGGGATTGGTATTCGTAATTCGATTGTCTTCTCTTAATGGAACAGTGTTGATTATGATTGTGTTCATGTATTGAGGCCCAGTGGGCAATTCTATCGAAGTAACCCATTACTTTAGCTCCAGATTACGATGTTGGCTTATCTACTGGTAGATTTTAGTAGGTGCCATCATGACCCGTGAATTGGGTAGTGACAAGATGCCTCGACCCTAGAATTTTTCATATATTATTCACAATCCAAGTTTTATAATTATATTATTTATTTAATAATAAAATAAAACTCAAACTCTTTTTGGTTACAAATAGCATTGTTTAACTTAAATAGTAATACTAACATTGAATCGTCTGGTAAATACCAGGTCCTTATGGGATCAATATTTGGCTTGCAAGAGGCACTTTACTACAGGTTTGAGAATGTACATTTTTGTGTGATCTTGGCGCAACACCTACTAAGAAAATGTCATGATCCAAACAATCATGATTGGCACCTGCCCTAACCTATGGCAGGGAAACCATACTAGTCTAACCCTTACTCACTTAAATGCTACTCTCACATTCATATTATATTAATCCCCATGTTTTAAATAAGTTCTAAAAGGCTTTCACTTGAATCAAAGTCATTGTCAAAGCGACATCATAATCCATAAAGTGAATATAATATGAAAACTTCTATTTATTACAATCCTCGGGACCTGGAGTCATCGTACAAGAATATTCAAAAATAACTAAGCCTGAAAATAACTAAAATATCACAAAAAATAAAAAAAATGAATCATCTTAGTCCCATAACAAGGGACATCAACATCATAAGAAAATCTAAAGGCTGCTCGGACATAGTGCCCACTCTCAAAATTGGATCTGAACTACTAACTAGAGCTGGAATCGCGTGTCAGCTGCTGGAAAATATTCTACATTCAGCAAAAAGAAGAGTACAAGTAGTATCATTACATAAACATGTACTAGGAAGCATCATAGGTCTACTAACTCAACAATGTACAAGTAAGCAAGATAAACATGTATAAAAGTGATTGTAATAGAACTCATAACCAATGATATCAATCAATGAAAAACATCATGTATCATCATGTAAGTACAACTCACAAGTTCACTTTCACAGGGTTTAACACTTAGTCATTTTCATCAACAACTCATCATCATGTATAATTATCAAAAAGGCACTCAATGCTTATGTATGAGTGCATATACGAAAGATGTACACATCATCTCTTACTCTTCTCAACCTCATCATCAATATCATATCATACCGGCATGGTACCCAATCCATTATCATAATATATCATATTTATATTGGTGTGGTACTAATCCATCATCTTAATACATTATCACAATACAAATGAAATGCAATGCAGTCATTAAATCACAATTTATGCATGAAGGCATCATAGATGTCAAGTTCACGAACAAGAACAAAGTCAAGAAAGTCCAAGTGCTACAACAAAACCATACTCTACCTCAATTTCCTTGCTAAAAGTCACCTTTAAGCCACATTTTTCCTTTCGATCTCATTCTTGATCTATAACAACAAGAATATATACTCATTTCAATCATTCATCCCTTTTTAAGTATTAGGGATCAAAAATTACTAATTTTAGCCATAAACTCACTCTATTTTATCATCTTAAGATTTTATATCTCTTAATCTCATGAATTTTACTGGAATTAGCATAAACAACAATAATTCAAGTCCATTAGCCATTTCTAACACCCTAGGATCATTATATACCAAACTTATACATATTTCCTCCACTTTACATCAATTTTCATCAACTAGAGTTAAACCCCAATTTAATATTAATCAATTTTTAGTGATTTTGTGAGGTTAATAAATGTAAATTCAAGTCTAGAATGTAATTACTTAACTCCAAATATGAAAAACTTCAAAAGCCCTCTGATAATCACCTTCCCTAAAGCTCTATTGTGTTCTTTGAAAAACTGGAGAATGAAAATATTTTTTGATTTTCAAAACTGTAATTTTACTATGTGTTACCACTGAAACGGTGCCACAATAGTGGTTAAAGTTCAACTACATTCGTTTGTTCCTTTTTTACAGAGGTCGCCGCTACCGTTCTTATTAGTGTTGTAGCGGTACCGCTATAGCAGTTACTATTTCCATCGTAGTGATTTGACACAGAAATTTGGGACCTATGTTTTATGTTTCACTTTACAACACATACCACAAATCATATTATCGTAAACCAATCCCTCCATGATAAATGCTATAACGGGAGCTCTATAACTCCATTTAGGTGATGAAAGTTGCTACGACCTTCTATATCAGTTCTTCTAATTATCATATCAAACCCTTCTATTAGAAATAACATTAATACTAGATTTTATTCTACTGTCACATCCTTAAAAATAAGTCAATCCTAGACTAGCCCTAAATTTTCATAAATTAACCAAAGGGAGTCTAGGTGTAAATTTTACCTCCTATTTTAGCATAGTTATAATTTGAGTTATTACATTAGATACCAATTTGCAACTTATTTTGTCCCCCAACAATATCTAGCTTATAAAAAATATGATAATGAAAGATAAAATACCAGAACCAATAAACAAGTGGGGATACCACTTATGCATGTTCGCCTCTGTCTCTCATGTAACCTCCTCATTAGTATGATTTCTCCATTGAACCGTCACATAAGAAATGACTCAGATCTTCAACTTCCTTATATCTTTAGCTAAAATAGAAATTGACTCCTCTTCATAAGAAAACTCTGTATCAAACAATTCTGGGTCCCAACAAATAATATAGTTACCACCTCTATGGTACTTCTTGAACATTGACAAGTGAACATGGGTTAAACCACAGACATACAAGTGGGTAAGGCCATTCTCTATGCTACCGACTCTACTTTCTTCAATACCTCAAAGGATCCAATGTACCTCGGTCTCAACTTGCCCTTCTTTCCAAATTGCATTACACCCTTTATGGGTGACACCATCAAGAGTACCTTTCTCTCCCTTCTAGAATTTTATATCTCTTACCTTTTTTGTGTGTGTATTATTTTTGCCGACTTTGAAAGAATTGATAGGTTAGGTATCATATAAACAACTATGTTACGCCCCTTGTAGATGACTATCCCCAAACACAAAGATTAATGTGTCATGAGTGTTGCATTATTGACCACTATCTATGATCCCAATATGGTCTTTCCTATTTACCGACTCATGGCTAATTAAATTAAGATAACTCCAAGTCTTGTTGTTCATTTGCTATTTCAATCTGGCTTCTCATACTACAATTCAAGCTAGACATATGACAATTCCCAGTGTGTGCACTCATTAAAAAGCAATTGAATTAGAAAAAACAACAATGAAATCCCAAATACCCCTCGAGAATCACTTTGTTCTTTAAAAACTACTTCGTTAATCCGTCATGGTTCCCACAACCCTAGTTGTAGTGTTTAGCTACTCATAACTGCAAGAACACAAGAAAAATAATGATAAGAAAGTATAGTCATGCACTTACAATAATAAGATGAAAAACTCTAAAATCTCACTTTGAATTAAAACCCTAAAAATTTGATATTATGATTCCAAGACCAAGAAAGTAACTTAGAACCTTATAATAATGTCATATAGCATAAAATAATCATAAAATCCATAGGAGTATTTACTGATACAAAAAAAAACCTATCCTAAACTGCTGACATGATCCGAACCGGGGCCTAGTCGTGTCGGGTGCCTCAAGTCCAACCGGGACTAGAGACCACCCCCAATACCCAACCATAACCATCCTGTAACCTGTGTTGGATGAATTTTAAATATATAACAAGATAAAAAATAAATACTCAAAGACAATAATAGAATCCATAATAATAACCAACCAACAATCCAACCAAATATCCAATCGGAGTCAGCCCCAATACCAATGCCAATACCAATAACAATGCCAAGCCTGACACCAATAACGACACCGCCTATGCCCAAATTAGTCACACAAAACCTCTAATCAAAAATAAAGAACATTTGGTCGGTGCATGCCCTCGCCCATAGCCAAAATGAAAGTCTAAGAAATAAACAAAAGTATGAAAAGATATCCATAGCATGAAATGGAGAGTCTTTCGGAGTATGGAAGCTCACCACTTCAATCTGACACAAATGCTATCCCCGAATCCAATCACTGAGCAGGAGAAATAGTGTGGTCGATTCCTAGATTGTGAGGGGATACAGCTCCCGAAGATGGGTTAGCGGGAGAACACTAGCATGTACTCATGAATAAGGATTAAATAATGCTAACATTTAAAACCAAGTAAATAACCAAGTGCAATTATATTCATACATATACATATATTCCATGCTGGGAAAAGGAATCGAGTTTAGCATTAATTTAAAATATTAACCTGGGTTATGTAGATTGACCGTCCTAAAACTACCCACGGGCTATATGGGTCCAGTGTTATCCCCTGAATGGGCCCCAGTGTATGTAGGCACTCGAACTAGAGAAATCATAGGGGTTGGGGATTCCCGTGTACCCTTCGCCCTTCATGATACATATATACAAGTATAAATAAGGGTATTCCCGTGTACCCTACAAGTATATGGTCATCGTGACAAACCCTCATCTCGTGCAAACATGAGTTTCCAGTGTCCATCCATCAGACTCACACCTTCATGGTAACGTGAACACATCGCCATTATTGCCCAATTAAAACCTTTAGCACATAACCAAACCACCAATTCCAAGAGTTAATTACCAAGGCATTATGAAGTGGTATCATCATACCGACTATAGCTTGCAAACAATGTCATTAGCCAACACTTAAGGGATTCTCATGTACCTCGTAAACTCCATTATAAAAATCACTTGGGAATTTCCGTGTACCCCACAAGGTTTTTAAAACCAAAGCTTTGGCCACCAAGTCCTTTCCAATCTATTTAAAACCATTTAGACCAATTTGGGTTCCATTACCATATTTTGCAATGCAAGGTTTTCAATAAAAGTCAAACTATGTGACCAAACCATTCTCATAGGCATTTTAACAAATATGTTGAGGGAATATAGTTTCCAAAACCTAAACCAAGTACCAATTTACCATTCCCATGAATCCACATGTTCAAAACACAATTATAACATGAAAACCATAAGAAAAACAAGGGAAAATATTATCCAACTAAGAACAACCAAAAAACCCCAACATATATTTTAAACCCCAAAATAATATCACAATTATGCCATGAAAACTATTAAGTAAGACATGCTTTTAGTTTGAACTAACAATGATGGAAGAGTAACATGCCTTAAAAAAATAAAGAAGACAGAGAGAAACCACCCTTGAGAGCCTTAATTGACCACCTTGAGGAAACCCTAGCCTCTTTTTGAACCAAGAGCTTGAGAGAGGTTTAAGAGTGATTTGGGAATAGTAGGTTAATGAAGTCCCAACACCTCGACTCTGACCTTTAACTAAGTTAAAAAACAAAGATGCAAGGAAGTCAATCTTTCCTTTAAAAATTTTTGAAAACAAAGACGTTATGAAGAATACATACCTTCCGTACAAATTTCTGAAGCAGAAAACAGGAATGGATACTTGGACTTTATGTCCTCTTCAGCTTCTCGTGTAGCCTCTTCCACCTTATGGTTCCTCCATAGAACCTTTACCGATGCCACATACTTGATCCGCAACCAATGAACTTTACAATCCAAGATTTCAATCGGGATCTCCTTATAAGACAAAAAATCTAAAATACAATTATCCTTGATAGGCACAATTTGAGACGGATCACCCATACACTTCTTCAACAAGGAGACATGGAATACCAGGTGAATGGAGCTAAAACTATAAGGCAACTCTAACTCATACGCAATATTGCCAGCCCTTCTCTAAACCATGTATGAACCAATAGACCAGGGACTAAGTTTCCCCATTATACTAAACCGCATTACTCTCTTTATGGAAGACACCTTTAAGAACACCCTATCCTCAACCTTAAACTCTAACTCTCTTCGCCTCATATCCAGATAGAACTTTTGGTGACTTTGGGCAGCCTTAAGTCTATCTTTAATCACCTTCACCTTCTCCATAGCCTAGTGAAACAAATCCAGGCCAAATATCTAAGTCATATCAACCTCGAACCACCAAATCGGAGAGCTACAACTCCTACCATACAAAGCTTCAAACGGAGCCATCCCAATGCTAGAGTGGTAGTTATTATTATAGGCAAATTCTATAAGAGGTAAATGCTCAACCCAACAACCACCATAGTCAATCACGCACAACCAAAGCATATCCTCCAATGTCTGAATAGTTCTCTTCACTTACCCATCCGACTGCTGTTGAAAAACAATACTAAGACTCACCTTAGTCCCCAACCCCTTCTGAAACGACCAGCAAAAGTGAGATGAAAACTGCATACCATGATCTGAGATAATAGAAATAGGTACCCTATGTAACTTCACAATCTCATAGAGATAATACCTCACATAATCCTTAGCCAAGAAGTTAGTCCTTACTAGAAAAAAGTGAGTCGTAGTCCTCAATAGAAAAAAGTGAGCTAACTTTGTCATCCTATCCACGATGACCCAAACTGAATCAAATTTATTTCGAGATCGAGGAAGACTGGTAATAAAATCCAAATTGATCACTTCCCACTTCCACCCTAGCAACTTGATTTCTTGATACAATCCTCTAAGCCTCATGTGCTCAACCTTCACTTGTTGGCACACAATGCATTTGGCCACAAAATTAGCCACATCTCTCTTCATATTATTCCACCAATACATCTCCTTAAGATCATGATACATTTTTATTGAACCAGGATGAACAATATAGTGTGACTCATGCACTTCGGCCAAGATCCTCTCTCGCAAACCATCGACATCGAGACACATAACCTTTCTTGGTACCTTAGGGTACCATCACCACTAATCTTAAAGGCCATCACTTTCTGCCCACCAACATCATGCTTGATCTTTATCAACATAGTATCTAACATTTTTTTCTCCTTAATTTTAGCACCAAGAGATGACTGTGCCACTTTTTGAATGAATACACCACCATCCTTAGAGTCAAAGAGATAAACTCCAAGGTTAGCCAAATTGTGAATGTCCTTCACCAACTCTCACTTCTCCTTATCTACATGAGCTAGACTCCCCATGGATAACCTGCTAAGGGCATCAGCAACCATATTAGCTTTACATGGATGGTAGTGAAGACTCATTTCATAATCCTTGAGCAGATCAAGCCATCTCTTTTTCCTAAGGATAAGCTTTTTTTGAGTAAACACATATTACAGGCTCTTATGACCAGAAAAGATATCCACGTGTACTCCATACAAATAGTGATGCCAGATTTTCAACACAAACACCACAGCTAATAATTCCAAATCATGAGTCAAATAGTTTCTCTCAAGAACCTTCAATTGTCAAAAAGCATAAGCTATCACCTTTCCATGATGCATCAGAACGCAGCCAAGTCCCACACGGGACGCATCACAGTATACCACAAAACCCAGTGCCTTCAGGCAAAGTCAAAATTGGACCTGAAATTAGCTTAACCTTTAGCTTTTCAAAACTTTTCTTACAAGCATCAGACTACAAGAACTTTACCTTCTTTTAAGTCAACTTAGTCAATGGGCAAATATAGAAGAAAAACTCTCCACAAACCTCCTGTAGTAGTGTGCTAAACCCAAAAAGCTCTGAATGTCGGTTGAAGTCGTGGGTCTAGGCTATTTCTTAACCACTACAACCTTCTATGGATCTATTATGATCCCTTCACTAAAAATGATATAACCCATAAAAGTGACAGTGTTTAACCAGAATTAGCATTTTGAAAACTTGGCATACAAATATTGCTCATTAAAGGTCTGCAATACAACACGGAGGTGATCGGCATGATCCATCTCGCTCTTAGAATACACCAGAATATTGTCTATAAAAACAATCATAAACAAGTCTAGAAACTGATAGAAGATCCTATTCATCAAATCCATGAATATCGTCGGTGCATTGGTCAACCCAAAAGACATAACCAAAAACTCAAAGTGCCCATACCGGGTACCGAAAGCATTCTTAGGGATATCCTTCTCCCTAATCTTTAACTAATAATACTCAAATTGAAGATTAATCTTGGAGAAATACTTAGCACCCTGTAACTGATCAAACAAATCGCCTATCCTTGGAAAGGGATACTTATTCTTTACCATCACCTTATTCAATTGCCGGTAATAAATACACATCTGAAGAGAACCATCCTTATTATGCATGGACAACACCGGTGCATCCTATAGGGACACACTAGGACGGATGAAACCCTTATCTAAAAGATCCTTTAATTGTTCCTTAAGATCCTTCAACTCATCTAAAGTCATTCTATATAGAGGAATACAAATTGGATGAGTATCCAAAATAAAATCAATCCCAAACTCAATCTCCCTATCAAGAGGAACACCAGAAAGGTCATCAGAGAAGACCTCAGGAAATTAATTTACCACCAAGACGAAATGCAAAGAAGGGCCCTCCGAGTTAGAATCTTTAACCCAAACTAGATGATAGATACACCCCTTGGAGATTAATCTCCGAGCTCTAATATATGATATAAACTTCCCTTTAGGAGTAAGGGAACCACCCTCCCACTCAATAACCGGCTTATTAGGAAATTTAAAGACAACATTGTGAGTTCGACATTCTAGAGATGCATAGCACGAATGCAACTAATCCATACCTAATATGATATCAAAATCCACCATATGTGATTCAAATAGATCTACTATAGTTTCTTAACTACCAACAATACCGCACACCTCCTATAGAAACTTCAAGCAATCACTGAGTCACCTACCAGGGTTGAAACAGAAAAAGGGACTGAAACATACTCTGGACCAAAACCAAAATTCATAGCCACAAATGGGGTCACATAAGAGAGAGAGAGTAGACCCTGAATAAGGTAAATAGTACATATTGAGAAAAAGTTTTAATGTACCAGTCATGACATCAGGCGATGCCTCAAAATTTTGTTGGGTGGTGAGAGGAAATAGATAGTTTTGACCAACGTTGGAGACAGATGGTGCACCCTTTAGTGTTGGAGTTGATGATGAAGCAACTAGAACCTTGTTTTCCGCAGAGGCAACCTTACCAACAGGATAATTTCTAAGTATGTGCCCTGGCTGACCGCAGTTGAAGCACTTGTCCCTTCCCTCGTCAACAAAACCCCAATGCATACAACTATAGAATCTTCAAAGATGATATGATGGAGCTAACTGGGCCATACTAACCTGAAATTAGGTACCTTATACCCTAAATTCGCCACCATGGAAACGTCTATCACCCAATGGCTTTGGGTAAGGAGCACTAATCACTGAGTACGGCCCAGAATTGCCCCATTTTTCTTCTTGGGCTACTTACCACCATCTATGCCACTCTGCTATTGGCCACCACCCAACTTAAAGAATTCGAACTTTTTTCCCTTCCTCTTTCCTAACTTAGCCTGCTTTTTCTTTTGTACCTCCACCTGTTACATGTACACAACCAGCCTGGTGATGTCCATATACTTAATCAACAAAGCAGATTTACTTTCCAAAATCAAGTCTTGGGACAAACAAAAAGCGAACTTCCTAATCCTCGCTCTCATACCAGAAACTAGCTCCGGAGCATACCGCGATAGCTGGTTAAACTTTAATGTATATTCCTTGACTGACATCTTTCCCTGCATCAGATTGACAAACTCTTCCATTTTTGCCTTCCTCAACTCCTGAGGAAAGAAGCGATCTAGAAAAGTATTAGAAAAATCCTCCCTAACATAAAAACATATTAAATCCTTTCACATTTTCTTAATCTATTGCTGGATTTTTCTAGATCATACCTCGCTCGATTTTGTCCAGGACTAGACTAACCTAAAATTTCTAACTCCCAATTTGAAAAAAATCTTACTTCAAATTTTGGTACGCCAGACTTACTGATAACAATGAAATGAATCGTAACATATAAAGAAAAGGTAAAATGGTCAAAATGCACTAAAAATCAAGAATTTACTATGAGGATTGTTACATCTTTCTTTTTGTTAACTATGATTTTTTTTAATTATATTATCCTTTCAGCTTCAAATTCTACCCCCACCTTAATCATAGAAAAAGATGACAAAGTCTTTGACAACCCTCTTCACTTATACCCCTCTCCCCCTCCCCCTCCCCCTCCCAAAAGATGACACAAAAACAAGAAACAAAACATATACACAAAAAGGCTATTGAATGAAAGAAAGTCAAAAATTAGAAGATATATACATACAAAGTGATTAATGTGAGATATAAAGAACTAATAGGTGAGATATACTTCATTGCATATATATATATAAATAAATTAATAGTTGAACTATTAAACTATGATAATCATATTCATAGATTTAAACAATTGGCTTGACTTCGATAAAAAGGTCATCGATTATTCAAATTAGTCACACATAGATACTTGCTTCCACGTATATTATATTTATTTAAAATTTTACCTCATATTATCAATATTACTTTATAAATTAATGGGCTATATGATATGATGTACATGTACAAATAAACTAGCAATAAATAATAATGTCAAAAGATCACAAAAAGACAAGAAAAAATATATACACAAAAAGATATTGGGTAATAGAAAGTCAAAAATTACACTAAAATACACACATAGAGTGACGAATTTGAGATATAAAAAAGTAATAGGTGAGATATGCTTCATTACATATTTTTACTTTGTGAACCTAAAATAAAAAATCATATTTATTGAGTTAGACTATGATACATATTTTCATAGATTCAAATGATATTCAATAATCTTAAATTCAACAAACAAGTCATCGATGATCCATATTGCTCCCTCATGTATACTTGTTTTCATGTATATTATTAAAAAAAAAAAAAGGCAGTGCAGTGCACTAAAGTTTCTGCTATGCGCAGGATCTGAAAAAGGGCTCACCACAAGGGTGTATTGTATGCAGTTTTACCTTACATTTCTGCTAGAGGCTATTTCCAAAGCTTGAACTCATGGCCTTTTGATCACATTGCAACAACTTTACTAGTTACTCTAAGGCTTCCCTTCAAAAGAGAGAATGTCATTGCCCGAACTTGAATCATAGACCTTCAGTATGTTAGAGGGACGTGATAACCAACTATACCACGACACTTGCATAACCACGACACCTGCGTAAATGGGCTTTCCGAGAATCGAACTTGGGACCTCTCGCACCCAAAGCGAGAATGATACCACTAGATCAAATGCCTAGCTCAATAGTAACTAAGGGGATTTGAATTTCTAATACAAGTATTATTTTCTAATATACTATATAAATCAACATATAGGTGGAATACACGTGCGAAAAGATAATGTGTATAAATTTTCCCATGTGAAATCTTAAAATCATAAAAACTCAACAATTAATTAAACTAATAATTAAATATAATTTTTGGAATTTTTTTCTTGAAAAAAGTAAGAGGGAAGAAAAAGATAAGTATAGAACAAATAAAAAACATTATAATTTTAGTCACGTGAGAAGGATCATTGCAATGTCCTGACACGGGTTTGAAGGGAAGAGTAAAAAGTTCATTTCAATTAAGTCGTTTATTAAGCATGAAATAGTCATAATCGAATTTAATGTGTTCTATCGTATCCTCACACGCGTTTGAAGATGAAGGATAGTAAAATCATATCTACCTAATTAAACTGTGGTAGTAATCTGCTGTAGTTTTAAATGATATTATTTAAATTTAGACAAATAAGTCACTAATGATCCATATTAGTCACATACAGATACTTGCTTTCATATTTATTATACCCCTTGTCCTATATTAGGTGGCACCCTTTGACTTAATAGGATGTTTAACGAAAAAGAAAGATTTTAGAAAATTGTGGTTTAAAATGATACTTGAATATCTGTGTGGTAGTAAATCATTTCATTAAGGGTAAAATGAGAGTTTTAAAGTAATTTTTTCTAATTATAATAAAGTGACATTCTTTTTTGAACGGATTAAAATGAAAAGTACATTACATAAAATTAGACAAAACGAGTATTTATTTAAAATGTTATTTCAATAATATCAATAATATTTTATAAGATAATGTACTTTATGATTCAACACACAATACACTAGCGAAAAACTAGTGATAAAAATTATCAAAAGACCACAAAAGTACAAAAAATAAAATACATATACAAAAAGCCTATTAGGTTAGAGAAAGCCAAAAATCAAACTGAATAGTCACACACGTAGAGTGACGAATGTGAGATATGAAATAGTAATAGATGAGATATGCTTCATTACATGTGTGTACCTTACAAAATCAAAACATGAAAAAAAAAATATAAATAAATATATATATATATATATATATATATATATATATATATATATGATACCAATAAAATGAAACTGTTCGGAAACAGGGTGTGCATGCGAAATTTTTATTCACTTAATTAGTGAAATAACTATCATCATACCAATAGTATGGATCATCATCACTATCTACATACGAATAGTCATGTATAGACCATTGTTCTTGAACAAGATGATCTATAATTTTTCAAGAATTTTTTCTTGTAAATCTTTATTTAATTTTATCACTTTTAAAATAGTAATTAATGTTTTTTAGTTAAGAAAATAGTATCATAGCTCATTAGGCAGTATAAAGTATGTATTTCTTTAACTTAGCCTTAGATTTTTTTAACAAATAAACCTGTGTATTTTTTAAAGCTTGATCTCTATCTTGTGCTCTAAGTAGTAGCTTCTCCACTTCGTTAATTCTAGATTTCACAAGATTATTCGAAGTATTCCTTCTTAAAAGGATAGATCTCTACCATAGTTTCTCAAACTTATTAAAGCTTTATTAATCCTTCTTATAATTATTATGGCTTCATAAATTTTTCTTCTAAGTTTTTGTAATTATGGTTGTAGCACTCTCATGATAATAAATATAAACAATTCATAATTTTATATTCCCTATAGGTACTTAGTAACATATAATATGTATAAAGGTATAGAGCAGATATGAAAACAGACCTTTCTTATGCTAATATGTTCATGAACTGGTAGAGTTTATGCATATACTTTTCGACTTTCTTTTATGTTAGTTGTATCAACACCGCAGTGCTTCTCCTTCCAGCTATGAAGAACTTTTTAGCCTATTGTGACTCACTGTCTCAGGCTACTATTCTGTCCTTCCTCCGTTAAGGCTGAAGATTGCAAACTTCATTTTTCACCAGCACAAAAGATTGACAGAGGATATATGAAACAAACTTTTTATTTCTTTAACATATTACAACATAGGAAAAATCTTTAATCAGATCTTCCTTCTTATGTAGAAGATACCTAGCATTTTTCTAAGAAAGAGAATATTCAGAGAAAATGTAGTCTGTCTTTTATGGGTTTCTATCTCTCCTTTTATAGTTACAAGGAGGGGTAGATTTACAATAGCTATTTTCTATAGGTCATCCCTATAAATCTCTTTATTTATCTTTTAGTCCCCTATCAAGATAAGATAAGATTTTTCTTCCTCCTGATTGACTTCTTTTTGGACTGTGGGCCAATCTTCTTTTATCATTTTTGTCGTTTAGTGCCGACACTTATTTTGACGTAAATGTTTTTTATTTACATCTTTTCTTCTATCATTGTCTTTGCTTTACAGCTGTAACTTACATCTCGTCTGACATTGAAGAGCTATCTTCATCATTTCTCTTGAGATGTTCATGTTCCAAAAATTTACATGCCATGGTCCATGTCTCTGGAGTGGCTGGAAATTGATGTGTTTCGAATTCAGCAATTTTGCCCTTTAAGACTGTTGATTTTGATTTTTCTTTGGTCATAAGAATCTAGTTTGTATCCCTTTTGAGGACTTTATAATTTTCTGCATATTTATTTTAAGGATGTGATATACAGCTTTCATCCCTAAAGCTCGTCTGATTTGAATCCATTTTTTATTAAAATAAAGAATCTTTTTATCAACTCCTGTGGCACTGATATTAAAATTCCTTAATTTTTCCACCGCTATGTAGTTAACTGTAGGAAAATATACTTGGTCATCTTGAGATTCCATAGCTATACTGAAGAACCTACAATAAACTACTTCATTTTTGGCAAAATTCTTGATTGAACTTGTCAAATATATGGGCAATCCTTCTAGTTCAGATAAATCTAGTTTGGAATAAACTCGGTCTAGGTAGCCGAATTCAAATAATTGAGTTTTGAAGCCCGCTGATCCGCCTGTAAATATGCTAATCCTGGTATATAGACTTTTTGATTCTAAGATTCCATAAGTTTCTTCACATATTTCTGGAAGATTGTAAATTTGTTTTGTAAACTTCAGATATTCTTCCTCCTTTGGATGGATTTTTCCTACCTGAAAAGAAGAAACAAACTATTTTTCTGATGAAAAGTTAGTCCTTTTTTCTGATATCTCAGAAGTTTTTTCAGTTTCTACTGATTTAACTACTTCAGAAAATTTTCTCTGTGTTTATGCTCGGCATTTGACTTCATCCGAAGGTTCGACCATCGGCATATCCGAGTATACCATCGAGATATTTTTGGCACTAGGTGCTAGTGGGACATCTCCTGCCACTTTGTTAGGGAATTTTCCCTTTGCTCCGTGTTTAGCTTCATCCGAAGATTCTGTTATTGGCATATCCGACTTTACCATCAAGATGTTTTTGGCACTAGGTGCTAGTGGGACATCTCTTACCACTGTGTTACCCTTGGTTCTGGTATCTAGATGTTCGCAGAGAAGTTGGAACCCTGCCATATTGTCAGCTTGTTCGGTGTTAAGACGACTTAGTTCAAATTATAATTTCCTTGTTTTTTCTGTTAAGGATACAAGTTCGTCTCTTATACCGTACAGCATGTTGCTTTTTTCGTTTATTGCATCATCAATGTCATTCATCTTTTGTCATATTCTGTTGGTCAATGTCTTTGTTCTATCGTCCATATTGAACGTTTCTTGAAAGAAAATCTGCAAAACATTATCAGATCCTTTAATATTTTCAATTTTGAAAGTGTAAAATGACAATATTACCTGTCATCTGTGTAACCTTCTGTATTGTGTTCTGAAGGTAATTTGTTAAATATTAATCCTAATATTTGAGTGTTATATGTTCTAACATTAAATGGTTTAGGTAATAAAAAAGCAGAAAACTTTCATATTCCTTTTACTACTGCTAATAATTTCTTTTCGTTAGTTGAGTAGTTAACTTCAGCTTCGTTAAAAGTACCACTTATATATCCACATAATTTATTTAAATCTGTTTTTAATAATGCTCCCCAATGATAATTGGAGGCGTCAGTTTGTAAAACTACATTATCTTCTGGTTCTAGTAACCTAAGCTTTGGTAGCTTAGCACATTCTTCTTTTAATTTTTGAACACAAATAGTATGTTCGTTAGTCCATCCAAGTCGGTTTGACTTCCGAATAAGTTTTTGCAAAGGATTTCTTTTTTTTGCAAGATTTGGGATAAATTCACCTGGGTAATTTAAACAACCAAGAAACCTTTGTAGCTCTTGTTTTGTTGTTAATTTATCAGTAAATTCTATTATTTTCTTTGAATATGAGCTTGTAGCTCGATCCCATTTTTTGAAATTATCATTCCTAAGAATTCTATTTCATTTTTGCTTATTTCAGCTTTCTTTTGGCTTAAAATGATTTCATTTTTAATACAAAGATTAAAAAATTCTTTCAAATGTGTTAAATGTTCCTGATATGTTTTTAAACATACTAAAATGTCATCTATATAGACGATTAAAACAAAATTTCAGAAAATATTTTATCCATTTTTCTTTGAAAAATTTGTGGTGCATTCTTCAATCCAAATGGCATGACGAACCATTCAAAATGTCCATTGTGAGTGCTAAATGTTGTTAAAGGCACTGATTCCTCTGAAAGTTTAATTTGCCAAAAATCACTTTTGCAATCAAATTTTGAAAAGTAGGTTTTTCTATTAGCAAGGTTAATTAGATTGTTTTTATTTGGAATAAAATATCCATCAACAACACAGTTTTTATTTAGCTCTTTATAGTTAATAACCATTCGAGTTTTTCCTCTTTTTTGTTCTGCATGATTTCTTACCATAAATGCAGGACTACTGTGAGGACTTTTACTTGCTCTTATTAATCTAAGATTAAGGAGTTCTTGTATCTGAATTTTTAATTCCGTTTTATCTTCTTCTTTATAAAGCATTGGTTTAACTCTTATTATGATACTAGGATCTTTAAGAATTAAAACTTCTTTTTCATGGTTGTTATTCCATTTTTTCAATGGATTTTCTCCATAAGAAGTTTGTAAGTCCTGATTTATCTTCTCTAAATTGAGACATTTACTAGAGTAATTTTTGGGGGTATCTAAAAATTTCTTTTTAAAGACTCCATTTTCTTTTATCAAAATATAAGGATTATGTTTCCTTGGAATTTTTATGAATTGATTACATGGGGTTTTAAAACTAACCATATATATGGTTTGATGATAATTTTGAAACTATTGTATAAAATCATTTCCTAATAGTAAATCAGTGTCAAACTTATCATAAGCAAAAACATGTTTTATAGAAATAATTTTAGATCCTAAAATTATTTTTACTTTTTCTTTTTCATGTGTTAATTTTTCTTTATTTCCTGTAATACCTAGCAAGGTGATATTATTATTATTATTTGTATACTAATTTTTTATTAAAAAGAATTTTGCCAAACTAGCTTCTGACCCGTTATCTATTTGACAACAAGAAGTTAGTTTTGTTTCGTAGGTTATGAATTCTATGAATACCGATACTCTAAAAGAGGTTTCCTTAGGCATTTAGATTTTTGAAATAAAACAAGTTTTATCCTCTAAAGTTATTTGGATTCCTTCCTTTTGGATATTATATTGATCCAAACTATTTAGGAATGTTCCTCCTAAGATTATATTATAATCATTTTCATGATTACTAACATAACAAGGAACTTTCGTTCTGATTTTTCCAAGTTGTATTGGTAATTCTATCATTTTTGAAAATTCATAGCTATTTTCTTTAAATATTTTGTCAATGTATGATTTACCTTCATAGCTAATTAATCTGTCTAAGATACTTTTCTTGACGTGATTTGCTGATGATCATGACTGTATTAGGATTATTTGTTTATTTCAGTCGCTTCCGTTGAAGAATCTTCCTGAAACTTCTGTAACATTGTTAGAATCCTCAATATTAAATCTTCTAGAATTATCTTTCCTTATTGAGTTTCTTCCATATTCTATTGAGAGTCGTTGACTTGAGGTGGAAGAACTTCCTATTTCTATTGCTTTTCCCACATGAATTTCATATTCAGTAGGAATATTTGGTTGTTGAGTTTCTGGTTCAACTATTCTGGCTATTTCTGTGCATTCTTAGTCAATTTGGACCAGACTTTTATTTTTATAGAAATTTTCATAATTTGAATTGGTAACCGTATATAGAGCTTGAAAATATATGCTCATGATATAATTACCTGGTTTGAATAAGTATTTTCTTTTTACCTGAAAATGCAAACTTAAAGCTTCATTAAAATTTGCATCTTTTAGTGAAATACAATACCTAGGATAATAGGTGAATAATAATTTGGTATAAGCCAAATTTCCTTCAATAATTCCCAGGTTTCCTTCTCTAGTATTTATAAATCTTTTATCTGAAAGGTTAATTACTATAGGATAGTCAATTCCCTCTTTAAAGGTAGATTTAACCATTATTTGAATTCCTCCCAGATGAACATAATTCATCTTTTTTTGAGTTCTTTCTCGAATTTTTCTTAGAATTTGATCGATCATAGGCTTTGTTAATAAGTTAAGCTTATGTCTTCCAATAGTTTGAGTGACTTCAATTACCTTTTCAATTTCCCGATATTCATGATAAGAAATTTTATTGCTCGAAAAGGTTCTTTGTAATCTATTAAATATACTATCTTCTGTTTGAAGATTGAATTTTAATCCTTGAATTTTTCTTAATAATTCTCCATCGAACGTTGCTTTTAATACATATCCTCACTGATCTTCTTCAGCTTCAATAACCTGAGTGTTTTCTTCTATATTTTAAATTTCTTGATTCATTCTTCTGAACCAGTACTAGATTCTGAAAATTCTTCATAGAGTTCCTCATGAAAATCTTCACTTTTTATAGATAAGATTGACTCTAAGTCTGATTCTATTTCCTCTCTATCTATTTTAGATATTTTTACTCTTTCTTGTTGCATTCATAACTTTTGTGGCCTTCTTCTCCACAATTATAGCATTTACATTTATCTATGGTAGGTTTTCTTTTGAAATTTCTTCATTTTTTGAAGTATTTTTTTCTTGGTATATAATTTTTCTTGGAAATATTTTTTCTTTTTATTAATCCTTTGGTTTTTCTTTTTCTTTTTGAAGGATTTTCGTAACATTCCCATCGAGATAATGATTCCGTGTCTTCAAAATAAATTTGTGTGCCTATTCTATTAGCTTTTCTTTATATGTTATGTAACATATAAAGTTGACTAAGCCTTTGGTTAAGGAAGGTAATTCTTCTTCCTAGAGAATCTTACTTTTGATCTTTCTTCGCATATTCATCTCTAAAATAACTAGCCCAATATCTTGGTAGCTTTTGATAATACTTATCCCTGTAGGGAGTTAAGTTTTTACTACTATCAAATAATTGATAGTAGTATGTTTCAAACTCACAAGTATATTCTTGGATGTACTTCATTTTACAAATTTACAGTTTTTCTAGCCATTCTGCTGCTAGTAGCCCTTGTTTTTCTTTTCCTTTAGAAATGTTTGCTTGGTTTCCTAAAAATTCAGCTCCTATATACCTCACTAGGTGATCTATTCCTGCTCGAGTGTTGATTTATCAAAATCTACTATGACTTCCAGTCTAAATACCTTTTCAGCTTCTTCTGAAATCCTTCTGAACCAATTGTCTACTTTTCTAGTGAAGGTATTTGTAGCAATTAAATATTTTTCATTGCTAGTATAATTATTTCCTTTCCCTAGTATAAAAAATAGTTCTAAGTTTTTTGCCCATAAGTCTAGAAATTCTCCTGGTTCTCTTTTACAGTCCAGGTCTAGAAATTGGGCAGATCCAGTGTCTCCTACTGGGAGTCTATTTGACATGAATTTTGCCTTAGAATTTATATGGTATTGACTATTATAGTCTTTCAATTTCTTAGATTTTGGTAGGAAGTTACTCCTAGTTAATGGCTCGTTGATGAACTTTCTTCTTTTTTAGGTTCTCTAAAGTTTCCTTGGGGTCCTCCTGTATCTTCACGAGTCATATTGATACAAGCACAAGGAGCATCAAAAGTACAAGGAATTATCTAAGGGGTCAAGGCTTCGGAATTAGGAAGCAATTGAAGACTTTTCGGAGTATTTCGAAGCCTTGGTCAATAGAAGGAAGGAGGGGAACTTATGCACTCAGTAAGTGCCTCACGTGAAGGTTAATGAAGACATTTTGCACTCTAAGGAAACACTCAAGAGGCACCTAATTCCCTTAGCTCATTAAGTGTAGTTTTGTCATTTGGCATGTAATAGACCATTTTGCTTCTCTTTTCATTATACTTTGATGACATTTGGATATTACTCTTATAGTGTCGCTTTAGTCTCTAGTTTTAGCTCTTAGAATCTGAAAATTGGTCCAAGAACATTTGAAGTTAGGGTTTCACTTATTTTGGATAATTTGGCAAGAAAGGTGTACTTGAGGAAGAGTGTTTCCTTTGGATCACCTAAGAGGAAGGTTTGAACTCTTATTTGTGAGGTGTGTTGAAGATTTTGAAACATCTTCTAGTTCTAATCATGAAATAGGAGTAAGGGTCTTTCTATCTATCCTTTAATTTCAAGCATTCTTCTTCTTCATCTCCATTTTATGTGTTGTTTTCTCTTTATTTGGTTGCTAGAATTTGCATCTTAGTAGCCAATTTCTTGTGTTTGGTAGTATTTAGGCTATCACATATGGACACGATAATTTTTATCATTAAGATCAAGCTCTTCTAAAGCATATACTAGTTCGTCTAGTTTATTCATTTTCTTCTATTTCTGTTTTAGAGGTAGAGGCTTCTTCCTTATCCTTATTTTTAGAAGTTTTTGAGATAATTTCTAATTCTTCTCTTTGTCTTTTTTTTCTATAAAGCTAGATATAATTTTTTCATCAAGACTTTATTTCTGATAGGTTCCCTTATTCGAAATTCTTGAAACAAAAATTTCGTCTATAATTCTTTTCCCTAATTCCTTATTAAAGGTATCAGCTTTTTCAATAAGATTATGTATTTTAGCTGGTGAGTTATTTTTAAGGGTTTTGATTTCTTCTTCTATTAGATTTATTTTAAGGCTTATATGTGTTTGCATGGCTAAAAGATCATCAAGTTTTTCTAAGACCTTTTTTAAGAATTCTTTATTCATTTAAATAAATTATGTTCTAGTTTATACTCTAGATGCTAGATTCCTTGTTCTAGCTCAAAAATGATCTTCTTTTGATAAAACAGGGATTTTTTACAAACTCTTGCAAATGAGTTATAAGTATATCTTTTCTTTCGGATACTAAGCTCTTGCTTTAATTCTGGTAATAATTTTAAAGTCTGCTCTTTATCCATAATATTTAGGTGGATCCCTAAACCTAATTTTGTCATAATTAGGTGGTATACATCCCATTCTTCTAGACTTTAAATGTATTATTAATTTTGCCTCAATACTAGAGATTAAAGTAATTAAATAATTTAATCTATCAGGGTCTTCTTTTGATTCACTTAATCTTTTATATTCTAAATAGTTACTATTTAGAGCTCTTTTGACTTCTCTGTAAGCCAGAATATTTTTATATGGTCTTCTCATAATTAATTTAGTAACCAGGTAAATTTAACTATGTGGCTCTGATACAAATAAAATGAAGCTGTTCGCAAACAGGGTGTGCATGCGAAATTTTTATTCACTTAATCAGTGAAATAACCATCATCATACCAATAGTATGGATCATCATCATTATCTACATACGAATAGTCATGTATAGACCATTGTTCTTGAACAAGATGATCTATAATTTTTCAAAAAAAATTTCTTGTAAATCTTAATTTAATTTTATCACTTTTAAAATAGTAATTAATGTTTTTTCAGTTAAAAAATAGCACAATAACTCATTAGGCAGTATAAAATATGTATTTCTTTAACTTAACCTTAGATTTGTTTAACAGATAAACCTGTGTGTTTTTTAAAGCTTGATCTCTATCTTGTGCTCTAAGTAGTAGCTTCTCTACTTCGTTAATTCTATATTTCACAAGATTATTCGAAGTATTCCTTCTTAAAAGATAGATCTCTCAACCATAATTTCTCAAACTTATTAAAACTTTATTAATTCTTCTTATAATTATTATGGTTTCCCAAATTTTTCTTGTAATTGTGGTTGTACCACTTTCATGATAATAAACATAAACAATTCATAATTTTATATTCCCTATAGGTACTTAGTAATTTATAACATGTATGAAGCTATAGAGCAAATATGAAAATAGACTTTTCTTATGCTAATATGTTCATGAACTAGTAGAGTTTATGCATATACATTTCGACTTTCTTTTATGTTAGTTGTATCAACACCGCAGTGCTTCTCCTTCCAGTTATGAAGAACTTTTTAGCCTATTGTGACTCACTGTCTCAGGCTACTGTTCCGTCCTTCCTCCGTTAAGGCTGAAGATCGCAACCTTCATTTTTCACCAACACAAAAGATTGACAAAGGATATATGAAACAAACTTTTTATTTCTTGCACATATTACAACATAGGGAAAATATTTAATCAAATCTTCCTTAACCAATTCGAACGTTAACCAATTATACTGACTTCGGCAAACAAGTTAGTTATGATCCACATTACTCACTCTTATATATTTGTTCTCATTTATATTATATTTATGTAAAATGTTATTTCAATAATATTAATATTATTTGTAATGGAATGTACTATATGATTCGGCATATACATGCAACACATAGGAAACACATAGGAAAGAAATCAATTATAGAAAGTATGTATAAATCATTTCATTTGAAGCGTTAAATTCATAAGACAGTTGAATGCAATTTTTGGAGAATTGTTGTTAGAGAAAAGTAGGAAGAGAGAAAAAGACAAGAAAAAAAAAAGATGTTGCAATTTTTGTCATGTGAGAGTTTGGTGCGTTGTATTATATCTCCATATGTGTGTGAAGAGGAAGCGCAAAAAAGTTATTTAAATTATATTGTTTATTAAATGTGAAACAATCATATATAAATTTGGCATGTTTTATTACATCCTCACATGTCTCTGAAGATAAAGGGCAAAAAGTTTATCTAACTTGAATTGCTTATTAAGTGTAAAAAAACTATACCAAAATTTAACACATTTTATTATATCCTCACACATGTATAATGATGAAGGACAAAAGAAACATTTAATTGGTTAAATCAGTACGACAATAACATAACTATTATTGACCTCTATTACACTACTTTATTTTTATTTAAAATTTTATTTTAATAATACTAATATTTTTTTGTAAAGTAATGTACTATATGATTCATCATACACTTGCAATTTTTACATATGGAGAAACTAGGGGTGTTGGAGTTTAGGTGACAAAAGAGTTTTAAAATGAAGTGTGGTGACACAAGTCTTAATAATTGAGTGGAGGCGGCAATTACTTTATTAAGGATTAAGAAAGTAAGAAAAGTTTGAAAATAACTCACAAACTTTTTAATTTACATTTTGATCCAATGTAAAACTTAATATAACTAGAAATAAGGGGGAACACGCTTCTCTCTCTTCTCGTTTATTGGAGTTTTCTCTCTCTTCGTGATTTTTGTTGTTCATTATTGTTGTTGCTTTATTCATCATCTTGTTCTTCATTATCATCATCTTGTTCTTCATTATCATCTCTTCTTGTTCATCATCATGATCTTGTTGTTGTTGAACATTGTTGTTACCGCTACTATTGCTACTTGATCAAATTTTTTTAGGTCAAATTTTATTCGTATATCACTTGGAAATTACTTATAGGTGATTTTAGTAAGTAAAATTATAATTTTTAGTTGAATTTCTCATCTGGGTGTATCTGCTACTGCTGTTTTTTCAACAGTAGATAAAACATGTAACGTAAATCCAACAAATGAGTAATCTGTTGCACAGATGAGTAATCTGTTGCAACATATTGACTAATTTGTTGTAACATATTGACTAATCTGTTGTAACATATTGACTAATTTGTTGCAACATATGAGTAATCTGTTGCAATATATGTGACGAATCTGTTGCAACAGATTAATCATCTGTTGAATTTGTATTATAGTGTTGTAACATGAATCCAACATATGGGTCATCTGTTGCAACAGATTAGTCATATGTTTCAACAGATTACTCACTTGTTGCAATAAATGACTATATATTGAATTTATGTTGCAGGTTCTATCCATTGTAGCAGTAGCAAATATACCAAATAAAAAATTCAACAAAAATCATAATTATACTTACAAAATCACCTATGAAGTAATGTCCAAGTGATATACGAACAAAATTTGACCTAAAAAAATTCTAAAAATTTCAACAAGGGCACAACGAATAAGTGAAACACATGAAAAATTTCATGAAACAGGTAAAGAAGACAAAAATAGTGTATCATACATCAAATACAAAAGGATCGAGGGGACAAACGTTTGAGTTCTCCTAAAAACATTTAAGTTCCCTAGTATTTTAATTGTTTTCTAATGGATAACCCATCTATTATAACAGATTTTCTATCTGTTTGATAATTTTCAACAGATGAATCATTTGTTGCAACATGTTAGTCATCTGTTGATTCAAATTAAGCAATTATTAGTAATAACTAAATTGATTTAGCTAAAATTAAAGACAAGTCTTTAAGACAATAGGACAAACATTTGAGTTCTCCTAAAAATGTTTGAGTTCTCTAGTATTTTAATTATTTTTCAACAGATCACCTATTTGTCGCAACAAGTTAGTCATTTGTTGCAATAAATGCTTATAATAGGTTAGTCATTTATTGATTCAAATTAAGAAATTATTAATAATAATTAAATTGATTTAACTAAAATTGAAAACAGGACCTTAGACAAAGGGAAAAACATTTGAGTTCTCTTAAAAAACATTTGAGCTTTAGTATTTTAAATTATTTTTCAACACATATTTTGTCTATTTAGTAATTTCCAATAGATGAGTCATATATTGCAACAACTTATTCATCTGTTGCAACAGATGTCTATATCTGTATGATAATTTTCAATAGATGAATTAGTTGTTGCAACAAGTGAGTCATTTGTTGCAACAGGTGTCTATATCTGTTTGGTCATTTTCAACAGATGTTTTTATTTGTTTGGTCATTTCCAACAGATTACTCATCTGTCGTAGCATGTTAGTCATCTATTGATTCACATTAAGTCATTATTAGTAATAACTAAATTGATTACTAAAATAAAATATGAATTAATAAGTTTAATTACAGTTTCAATTAATCTTATGGTAATTACGCGGTCAACTAAATATGTTTGTCCTGAGTAGAGTGATCAATTGACCAATTTAATTTGAAATGATTCAAACTAAGTCATCATTAGAAATAACTATATTGATTTAACTAAAACTAAAGATGAATTAGTAAGTTCAATTACGATTTCAATTAATTTCATAGTAATTATATGATCAATTAAATGTTTCGTACTGAGTAGAATGATTAATTGACAAATTTTATGTGAAATAATTTAAATTAAATCATGATTAGAAATAACTACATTGATTTAACTAAAATTAAAGATGAATTAGTAAGTTCAATTACGATTTCAATTAATCTCAGTAATTAAATGATCAATTAAGTGTTTCATCCTTAGTAAAATGATTAATTGGCCAATTTATTTTAAATGATTCAAATTAAGCCATTATTAATAATAACTATGTTGATTTAACTAAAATTAAACATGTTTTAATGATTTCACTTACAATTTCAATTAATCTCATCGTAATTACATGATTAACTAAGTGTATTCGTCCCGAGTAGAGTGATCAATCGACCAATTTTATTTGAAATAATTCAAATTAAGATATTATTAGTAATAACTAAATTGATTTAACTAAAATTAAAGATAAACTTACAATTTCAATTAATCTCATAGTAATTAAATTATCAACTAAGTGTATTCATCATGATTAGAGTGATCAATTGACCAATTTTATTTGAAATTAATCAAATTAAGCCATTATTCATAATAATTAAATTGATATAACTAAAATTAAAGATAAATTGATAAGTTCACTTACAATTTCAATTAAACTCATAGTAATTACATGATCAACTATGTGTATTCATCTCGAGGAGAGTGATTAATCGACCAATTTTATTTCAAATGATTCAAATTAAATCATTATTAGTAATAAATAAATTGATTTTGACTAAATTAAGATGAATTGATAAGTCCATTTACAATTTCAATTAATGTATTCGTCCTTAATAGAATGATCAATTGATAAATTTTATTTTAAATGATTCAAATTAAGTAATTATTAGTAATAACTAAACTGATTTAACTAAAATTAAAGACAAGACCTTAGACAAGGGGACAAATATTTGAGTTCTCTTAAAAACATCTGAGCTTTAGTATTTTAAATTATTTTTCCCATATATATCCTATATGTTTGATAATTTTCAACAGATGAGTCATCTGTTGCAACAACTTAGTTATCTGTTGCAACAGATATCTATATTTGTTTGATAATTTTCAATAAATGAGTCATTTATTGCAACAGGTTAGTCATCTGTTGCAACATATGTCTATATTTGTTTGGTCATTTCAAACAGATGTTTTTATCTGTTTGGTCATTTCCAACAGATTTCTTTATCTGTTTAGTCATTTTCAACATATTACTCATCTTTTGCAACATGTTAGTCATCTATTGATTCATATTAAGCCATTACATTAGTAATAACTAAATTTATTTAACTAGAATTAAACACGAATGAATAAGTTGAATTACAGTTTCAATTAATCTCATGGTAATTACACTATCAACTAAGTGTGTTCGTCCTAAGTAGAGTGATCAATTGACCAATTTTATTGGAAATGATTAAAACCAAACCATAATTAGAAATAACTATATTAATTTAACTAAAATTAAAGATGAATTAGTAAGTTCACTTACAATTTCAATTAATTTTATAGTAATTACATGATCAACTAAGTGTTTCGTCTTAAGTAGAATGATCAATTGATCAATTTTATTTGAAATAATTAAAATCAAGCAATTATTAGTAATAATTAAATTAATTTAACTAAAATTAAAGATGAATTGATAATTTTAATTACGATTTCAATTAATCTCATAGTAATTACATGATCATCTAAGTGTATTCATCTTGAGTAAAGTGTTAATTGACCAATTTTATTTTAAATGATTCAAATTAAGACATTATTAGTAATAACAACATTGATTTAACCAAAATTAAAGATAAATTGATAAGTTCAATTACGATTTCAATTAACATGTTGCGATAGATGAGTAATCTGTTGGAAAAAACCAAACAGTTAAAGACATTTGTAGAAAATGACCAAACATATATAGACATTTGTTACAACAAATGACTAACCTGTTGCAATAGTTAACTCATCTATTGAAAATTATCCAACAAATATAGACATCTGTTGCAACAAATGACTAAATTGTTGCAACATATGACTCATCTATTGAAAATTATTAAATAGACAAGATATATGTGAACTCAGAACCAAAATAAGCCACAAAATTTAAAAAGTGACCAAAATAGGTCACCTATTTAAAAAGTTACCAAAATAGGCTAAACGTAATAATTTATTACGTTTTCTATTTATTTCTTAACGGTCAACTAACGGAGTTGATTTTTACAAAAAACATAAGAATTTCTTACGTTTTACAATTTTTTTGTAAAACATAAGAAATTCTTACGTTTTATAAAAAAATATAAAACGTAAGAATTTCTTACGTTTTACACGATGACCAAGGAAAAAAATGCAGTGAATTATCAAATCAATTAAAAAGATACTAAAAATGAGTTGTTTAACATAACAAAAAGTTACGTTCTTAAATTTTTTATAGCAGTGGTCCCCCACCCACAATTTCTTTTTCCACAAATGTCCCATCACTTCTACTTTTTCCTCTTTTTACATATGATAATTATGAATTTTTTGATTAATTAAATTTATTTATATTTTACATGTAGTTCAAATAATTTATTTTTTCCTCTATGTAATAAATTTTTACATTTTACATTAAAAAAATTTAAAAAATAGAAGTATTAATTACCTCATTAACTTAACAATTTTCTTATATTTATTCTATACAAAAAAATAATCACTTCTATCCTTAATTATCCGATTTCTCTCTAAAAAAAATTATACTTTTGAGTTTTCCTCTACTCCAAAATAGTGAAATGTTGAATTATCGTCGATCAAATATGCTATTATATACAAGAATTATATTTTTTTGGTGTGTTAAAAATATGAAATTAATTTTTTTGGATAGTGATTCATCGTAGTTTTTGATTAGTGTTTCGATTAGGATATTGAGGAAACTCACATGCACAAATACGTTTTATATTATAATTAATGGAGTAAACAATCACAATTTAATTTAGGAACACTCTTAAATTAATATAAGAAAATATTTTTTTTTAGGAACACTCCTAAAAAAATAGAATTCTTGTATATAGTAGCATATTTGATTGACGATAATTCAACATTTCACTATTTTGGAGTAGAGGAAAACTCAAAAGTATAATTTCTTTTAAAGAGAAATCGGATAATTAAGGATAGAAGTGATTATTTTTTTATATAGAATAAAAATAAGAAAATTGTTAAGTTATGAGGTAATTGATACTTCTTTTTTTAAATTTTTTTTATGTAAAACGTAAAAATTTATTAGAAAAAATAAATTATTTGAACTACATGTAAAATACAAATAAATTTAACTAATAAAAAAATCCATAATTCATATAAAAAGTAGAAGTGATGGGACATTTGTGGAAAAAGGAATTGTGGGTGGGGGACCACTTCTATAAAAAAATTAAGAACGTAACTTTTTGTTACGTTGAACAACTCTTTTTTTAGTACCTTTTTAATTATTTTGACAATTCATTGTATTTTTTTCCTCGGTTATCGTGTAAAACGTAAGAAATTCTTACGTTTTTGTAAAAGCCAACTCCGTTAGTTGACCATTAAGAAAAAAGTAGAAAACGTAATAAATTATTATGTTTAGCCTATTTTGGTAACTTTTTAAATAGGTAGCCTATTTTGATCACTTTTTTAATTTCATGGCTCATTTTGGTTCCGAGTTCTATGTGTTGAAAAATAATTTAAAATACTAAAGTTCAAATGTTTTAGGATAACTCAAACATTTGTCCCCCTGTCTAAGGTCTTGTATTAAAGACTTGTCTTCAATTTTAATTAAATTAATTTAGTTATTATTTATAATTGGTTAATTTGAATAAACAAATGACTAACCTATTATAAACATCTGTTGCAATAGATGACTAACTTGTTGCAACAAATAGATAATTTGTTGAAAAATAATTAAAATATTAGGGAACTCAAATATTTTTAGGAGAACACAAATGTTTGTCCCATTATCGTAGAGATGTCTTTAATTTTAGTTATTACTAATAATTGCTTAATTTGAATCAACAGATGACTGGCATGTTGTATCAGATGATTCATCTGTTGGAAATTATCAAACAGATAGAAAATATGTTGTAACATATGGGTCAACTATTAGAAAGCATTAAAATATTAGGGAACTTAAACGTTTTTAGGAGAACTCAAATGTGTGTCCCCTTGATCCTTTTTGCATTTGATGTATGGTATATTATTTTTGTCTTCTTTTCCTGTTTTATGAAATTTTTCTTGTGTTTTACTTTTTCGTTGTCCCCCTGTTCAAATTTTTTTTAAAAAAATTTAGGTCAAATTTTGTTCGTATAACCCTTGGACATTACTTCATAGCTTATTTTGTAAGTAAAATTATAATTTTTGTTGAATTTCTTATTTGGTGTATCTGCTATTGCTACAATGGATAGAACCTGCAACATGAATCCAACATATGAGTCATCTATTGCAATAAGTGAGTAATCTGTTGCAATATATGACTAATCTGTTGCAACAGATTACCCATATGTTGGATTCATATTACAACACTATAAAATGAATCCAATAGATTACTTATTTGTTGCAACAAATTAGTCATATATGTTGCAACAGATTACTCATTTGTTGCAACAAATTAGTCATATATGTTGCAACAGATTAGTCATATATGTTGCAACATATTACTAATCTGTGCAACAGATTAGTCATATATGTTGCAACAGATTACTAATCTGCGCAACTTATTAGTCATAATATGTTGCAACAGATTATTAATCTGTGCAACAAATTAGTCATATATGTTGCAATAAATACTCATCTGTTGGATTTACGTTACATATTTTATCCATTATTAAAAAACAGCAGTAGCAGATACATCCAGATGAGAAATTCAACTAAAAAATAACAAACATTAAAAAAAATAACAAAAAACATACAAAAATAACAAACACTAACAAATCAAGTTCCTCATTTTCGTCATAACTTAAAAGCCCTAATTTTTCACTCGTGAAAATCGAAAAGAAACGATGAAGAACTCGAAGTTGTTGTCGTCGGAGAATGTTGTCACATCGATTGACGGTTGAAAGTAAAAAAGGAACGGGCAAGAACTCAAAACTATTTGTAGCCAGAGGTTGAAGTTGCACAAGATTAATTGAAGGGAGAAATTTGAAAAGTTGTTAGTTGGGAGAAGTTAGAGATAGACCTATCGAGAGAAAGAGAGAAGAGAGAGAGATTAATTTGTAGAGGGAGGGAAGTTTTGTGGGTGTGGGTTAATTTGTATTTTTAAAAAGATTAAAAAGTTTAGAAAATATTAATCAAGTCCACAATTAACCTAATCAAATTTTTTAATTATGTTTGACCCTTTAAATTGGTCAATGTCACCAATCCTTCATTCAAGACTTAAAAGACACCTTTCTGCAATTTTCTCGAGAAACTAGTGACAAAAAAAATGTGTCAAAAGAACATATAAAGACATGAAATAGAATACAAACACAAAAAAATTACTCGCTAAAAAAAGAGAAAAGTCAGATCGAAAACACTCGCATATAGAATAACTAGTGTGAGATATAAATAAATACTAGATAAGATATGCTTCATTACATGTTTGTACCTTATAAAATCGAAGTAAGAAAAAATATCTTACAGGTCTAATTAAACAATGATTGTCATTTTTGCAAGTTAAAACAATATCCGATTATCTTGATTTTGACAAATATGTCATTGATGATCTACATTAATCACTCATAATACTCATTTTCATGCTAATATAATGTACTAATATATATATATATATATATATATATACGTTCAACATATATATGGAGAATTTAGTGATAAAAATATGCATAAATCATCTCATTTGAAATCTTAAAATTATAAAATCTCATCAATTAGTTATACTAATAACTGAATACAATTTTTGGAGAAATTATTGTTAGAGAATAGTAGGAGAGGAGAAAAAACAAGCAAAGAAGAAAATCAAAAGACGTTTCGATTTTTATCATGTGAGAAAATTTGGTGCATTCAATTATATCCTCATACGTCTCTAAAGAGGAAGGGCAAAAATGTCATTTAAGTTGAACTGCTTATTACGTTCAAAATAATCATATTTGAATTTGACGTGTTGTATTATATTCTCACACGTTTGAAGATGAAGGGAAATTTTTTTTTAATTTTTTTTAATTACTTTTTATTTTTAACCTGAATTTCTCATTAAGTGTGAAACATCGTATCTAAATCTAACACATTTTATTATATCCTCAAACATATTTAAAGACGAAGGACAAAAAAGTTATTTAACATGAACAACTCATTAAGATCTAAACAATCATAACTAAAGTGAGAATTTCAAATATGTAACATAAAGAACTTTTACATGTATGCATTAATATATATGCCCTAGTATTACTTTTAAGCATAACACTTCGATAGTTAAAAATGTATAAATAGAATTGAAATCTTAGTGATTTTACGATGTCATGTATTATTTGTTAGATTTTTGTCTCATTGTTGTTATAAAATTTATATCATTAATTTCAAATCTCCACCCTCCAACCTCCCTCGTTAACAAGAAAAAAATCATAAACTTTGAAAGCCCATTTAACTTATTCCCCTCTCTCTCTACGAATTTTTAGAAGATCAAAAAAAACAGAAAGTAAAATACATACACAATAAAATTATTTGGTGGGAAAATTTTCAAAAATCAAACTGAAGACACACACAGAGAGTAACAAGTGTGAAATATAAAGAAGTAATAGGTGAAATATGTTTCATTACATGCTTAATCTTACAGAATTAAAGTTTTTTTAAAAAATCATATGTATCTAATTAAATAATGATAGTCATCATTGTAGATTCAAACGATATTTAATTATCTTGACTTCGATAAAAAGTAACTGATGATGCACATTAGTCACGTATAAACACTTGTTTTCATGTATATTATATTTATTTGGGAAAATACTCAGAAAAATATTTGAACTTTGATCAGATTTGTTGTTGAGCAACTGAACTTTGCGGGGGTCCTATTACCCACCTACACTTTTTAAAGTGGATATAATTCCTCCCTGAAATGTTATACCCAGTTTTGGCGGTTGACGGTGTAATACACGCGCCAATCTCGTTTTTACACATGTTTTTTTAAAAAAAAAAATTATTTACTTTCTTCTCCATTCTTATTTGTTTCATCAATTTTCATTATTTTTTCACCAAAATCTTGATTTCTAATTCTTGAAATTTGACTTTTATTTAGTTTATACTAAATCTTTCCCCAAATTTCAAATTCAAATCGAAAACTTTCTTCAATAATTTTATTCAAATCGAATGGAACACTTTTCCAAAGTTTCTTAATTATGCTCAAATGTCGGCTGCAATGGTGGCTGCCGGCGGCAATGGTGGTTGCTAGCAGCAATGGTGGAATTAATTTCCTCCCAAATTTGATAAAGATATGATTTTTCTTTCGACCAAACGTAAAAGATGATTAGTTTTTCAATTTTGCTATAATTTTCTTTTTCAATTTAAAATTGGATCAAATTGATGGAAATGAATTGGGTGTGTTGAAGATGAAAGAAAGAAGCACCATTCTCCACCATTAAAGAGAAGAAAGAAAGAAAGAAAGAAAGAAGAGAGAAGAGAAAAAAAAATTTCCGACCAAACGTAAAAGATGATTAGTTTTTCAATTTTGCGATGAATTTTCTTTTTCAATTTGAAATTAGGTCAAATTGATGAAAATGAATTAGGTGTGTTGAAGATGAAAGAAAGAAACACCATTGAAGAGAAGAAAGAAAGAAGAGAGAAGAGAAAGAAAGAAGAAAGAAAGAAGAAAGAAAGAAAGAAAGAACAGAGAAGAGAAAGAATGAAAAAATAAATAAATTTAAAAAAAAACAGAAAATTGAGGGCTATTTGACCCAAAAAAATAATTAACGTTTTTTAATACTCTCACGCGCCCAATGTGCGTGAATCACACGCACTTGTCTAAGTGGACATATATATACTATTAAAATACAAAAAAAAGAAGTCTAAGGTGATAATAGGACCCCCGCAAAGTTCAGTATGCTCAACTACAAATTCGGTCAAAGTTCAGGTATGATTTTGAGTATTTCCCTATTTATTTAGATTTGTATTTTAAGAAATAATTATTTTTAATAAAATAAATATTATTTTATAAAGTAATTTATTGTATGATTCGACATACACATGCAACACATACAGAAAAATTAATGAAAAAAAATATGTCTAAAAATCACATAAAGACATAAATTAGAATACACACGAGAAAAAGGTTATTTGGTAAGAGAAAGTAAAAATTAAACCAAAAATACACACATAGAATATTGTGTGTGAGATATAAAAAATTACAAGGTGAAATATGATGCATTACATGTTATACCTTAGAAGTCAAACAAGAGAAAAAAATCATGGGTACCTAATTAAACTAATTAAACTATGATAGCAATTTTCATAGATTCAAACAATATTCAATTATTTTGATTTCGACAAAAAAGTCATCGATGATCCACGCCAGTCAATCATAAGTACTTATTTTTATGTATATTATATTTATTTAAAATTTTATTTGTATTATATCAATATTATTTTATAATGTAATTTACTATATACATCTACGTGCAATACATGTGCAGAGAAATTAACAATAAAAAATGTCACAATCTATATGGACGTGAGTGGCACCCACCCCATTCTCCGGTGGGAGGATCAATAACTCCAAAAGCATTAGATAACACTTAGAGACAATAAGGAAACTATCTCATTATTAGTTCAAAGATTATTCAGTTTAAACAAAACTTAAAAGTGCGAAACATTAAACTAAACCAATAACATCTCTAAAATCCAAAAATTAGTGTACAAAAACATACTAAAGATTATCAAGAAGGGGATGCAACCCTAAAACTAAAGAAATGGATAAGTCCAAAACAAAGGATAAGACTATCAAAGAAGATTTCATGGTAGCCTGAAAAATGTTGCTCACCCTTGAAATCTGAATCACACGTTGGAGTCACATGTAAGGTCTTGCTGGAGCCACTGAAATTAGGGGTGTGCATCGGTCGGTTTGGTTCGATTTTATATATTATCTGTTTGGATTAACGGTTTTTGATTTTTAAATATATTAAATCAATAACCAAACTAATAAGATATTTTTTATTGGTTTTCGGTTTATCGATTTCTAATCCTTAATGGTTTGGTTTTTGATTTAACCGATAAGAAAATACTCATAAAATAGAAATAGTAGTAACTAACATGAAAAAAATCGAATCTTAGTTGCAACCAAAAATCCTACATAATGTGTTTTAATTTACAAGAATCGTCAAGTTTTGACTAAATGTTGTTAGGAGAAATTAAGAGTTTGTATTATTGAAATAATAAGTTTGTTAATTTGTAGAAATTAAAGAGAAATGCATACACACACACACACACACACACACACACACACATATATATATATATATTCTTATTGGGTTATCGGTTTAACCAATAAACCAATAAGAAAAAATCAAACCGAACCAATAACCCAATAATTTTTTTTTATAAAACCATTAAAAAATCGTTAACCCAATAACAATAAATCAATAACATTTTTATCGGTTCGCTTTATCGATCGGTTCGGTTTTTGCACACCCCTAACTGAAATATGCATTGCACTCAACAAAAGTAAGAGCAGGTGTAGTATCAGCACACAAGAAATCAACAGTATATTGGTAGGGTTATTTAGCCAACTCAAGATAAGAATTTGAACACTTAACCAAAACATAGTACAACAAGTTAATACATGCTCACCTTAACTACAACTAGCCCAACAAATAGCAATTAAAGTAGAATAGTATCACTAGCAACAAGTCAAGATATCTACAATTAAGTCAAATCCGGCCAACAAAACCAAGTCAAATACCAAATACATTAAGATCATAACCACCCTCTAGTCATAACCTGTAGGGGACAAATTTCATTTATGTACCCAAACCCTAGACACAAGTGTCTGCCATCCTTATTCCACCAAATAATCATGAGAGTATTCAAATACTGAAATATTCACAAAGCATCCATAGAGTATATCAAAATCATGCAAACAATAATATTAATCTGGCACTTATAGTGTCCAAAAGCTCATAGTAAAATCCATTTGAAAAATGACCGCACCAAACAACATGTACTAACGAGAAACACTAAGAAGTAGTTAGCATGTACATATAGCACAAATTGTATTAAACTACACTACTGACACCTACCTCAATCCAAGCTTGCACAACTCAACGAAACTTGAGTCTTTCTTTTTCATATAATTTTCACTTGATCTCTCTTTGGATTTACATACAAACACATAATTGATGAAATAACCTACCACTTTGGGAATTATAACTAGTTCATGATCATTCTCTTTTCGTTCTAGGACTTTTTTATGATAACTCCTCTAAAACTAACAATATCGTAGATATATTAGTGAATTAACAATATACGAGGGTAATTTAACGATTATTTACCAAAACCCAAAGATTTTATATTTAAATTACTTCCTTGCATTAGAAAATCAACTAAAATCATCCCTTAACCCTCCCCACACTTTATAAACTAGCAATTCTAAAACTCGATTATATATTTGCTAGATAAGGGGGATGAACTATTCACCTTAATAAAGCAAAATGATGGACAACTAAAGAATTTTGTCCAAAATTGCCTTTCTTTGACTTAAATGTGTTTAAGAGAAATAAATTATTTTTGGTAATTTTCAAAATAAAATGGCAATTTATATCACTATAGCAGCATATGTCGCTATAGCGGACGTTGACCGAGTTGACTGGGCGCTATAGTGAAACTTTCTCCACTTTTAGGAATGTTGCACATCTCTATAGCAACATGGGAGAGGCGGAATGCTTGATTTCTCCCAACTCTCTTTTTTCACAACACACCTTAAATTTGAGACATCACGAATAATATTTTTTTATGTTAAGATCAATTTTTGGAGTTCTACTCATCTAAATTTAATTCCATAAAATCCTATGAATTTATTATAGACTTAGATAACTAGAAATCAATTCAAACACTATCATACTTACCCAATTTATTTTCAGATTTCCCTACATAATACATCGCTCAGATTTCATGTGAAACTATCCTAGTCTGATATTAATAACTTCCCAACCGGGAAGAATTTTAGTAAAAAATTTTGAACAAGATACTTGTATGTTATGACAGAAATGATCATTACAACAGATACTAATTTATCCATCGTTCGTCCCAAAATAATCAAATGAGAAAAATAGGTTGAAAGAAAAATGAAAAGAGTACTTATATCCTCAAACAATTAGGGGTACTTGTCTTGAATTTCCTTCTTAATTTTTCAAGTGGTTTCATCAACTGAATGATTCTTCCACTGAACCTTAATCGAACAAATTTCCTTCATCCTCAACTTTCAGGCATTCTGATCTAGAATCGTTATCGGTTCCTCCTGATAAGTCAAATCCTTATATAATAAAACTGAGTCTCGTGAATACCGAGGGCTGAGCTTACCCTTCTTAATGAATCTCATAACGTTCTTCATAGGAGACACCTTAAGCAACACATGTTCACCAAAATAGAAAGTTGTGTCTCTTACCTTATGTCTGTATATTCTTTTGGTCTATGTTGGGCAGCCAATAACCCTCACCTTTTCTTGATCCTCTCTTACCAAGGAAGCACCCAACAATTAAATATCCCCAATCTTAAACCACCTAATATGTGACTATACCTCCACTCGTAGAGTGATTAAATGGTGTCATACCAATATTGGAGTAATATTTGTTATTGTATGAAAACTCATACAATGCTAGAAACTGATCCTAATAACCACCAAAGTCAATAACAAAGGCTCTTACATATACTCTAGTACCTGAAACGTCCTCTCTGACTGCCCATCAGTTTGAGTATAGAAGGTTGTGCTAAAAGTGATCTTAGTACTCAACTCCTCATTCAGCTTAACCTAAAATTAAAAAGTATATTTCACATCCCTATCATAAATAATGGTAAGGGGCACCACATGAAGCCTCACTATCTTCTTGATGTAGATTTTGGCAAATTACTTAGAAATATAGTCAGTCAAACTGGCAAGAAGTGAGTTGATTTAATCAATCGATCCACTACAACCCAAATGGAATCATACTTTTCCAAGATCTTAAGAAGATCTACTAAGAAATATTGCAATGTTCTCTCATTTAAATATAGGTATAGACATTCTCTGAAATAGTCCCACAAGCCTTTGATGTTTATACTTCACTTGTTGATATTTGAGATACTTAGACACATACTCCACTATGTCCCTATTCATCCCAGGCCACCAATAAAGCTTTCTCAAGTCATAGTACATTTTAGTTGCACCCAAATGAATAGAATAACGCAAACCATGGGACTCAAAAAGTACATCACGAATCAAATCACCAACCCAAGGAAGATACCTCTCCATGCTTCACCTTATCCCAGAGTATGTTCAAATTCTAATCCTTAAGTTGTCTAGTTTTAATTTAATCTAGAAATATGAACTTCACCTCAACACTAGCCAACATTTTATCCCTATCTGGAATACCAAACTACGTACACAGAGCTACTGGAGTTTGAAACTCTCTAGATAAATGTCGCTTGGACATCCTCAAAAAGGAAAAATTACCTATACTCACAACCTTTCGGCTCAATATGTATGCCACCACATTGGCCTTCCTCGAATGATACTAGATAGCCACATCATAATTCTTCAACAGTTTCATCTATCACCAGTGCCATAGATTAAAATCTCTTTGATTAAACACATATTGTAGGCTTTGGTAATCTGCGAGGACCTCACACTTGACACCATCAATATAGTTCCTCCAAATATTTAATGCAACTGTCACTACTGTCAACTCTAAATCATGGATTGCATAGTTCTTTTCATGAGGCTTCAACGTCTTGAAGCATAGAAAATGATATTCATATCCTGCATTTCAAGACCGAAAGTGAAACATCATAAATACTATAAAGTCCTTACCTTCAACCTACAAAGAAAGAATAGGAGTTATAGTCAAGAGTGTTGAGCTTTTAGAAGCTCTTCTCGCGTTGGTCTGACCAAATAAATGGCACTTCCTTCTGACTCAATCTTGTTAAGTGTGTTGCAATGGCTGCAGAGTTCTTGACAAACGTGTGGTAATAACTGGCAAGACTCACAAAGCTCCTTAACTTTGGCCATTGAACTAGGTCAGATCCAACTCTTAACTGCCTCAATTTTCTTGGGATCTACCATCACCTCATTTTAAAAAATAACGTATCCCAAAAAGGAAATAAAAAACAACCAAAATTCACACTTTGAAAACTTGACATAAATATTTCTTCATTAGAATCCCCAACACTATCTGAAGATGACTTCATGCTCCTTCTTACTCTTGAAGTAGACTACAATATCATCAATAAACATAATAACAAAGAAGTCTAAGAATAAATTAAAGATACAGTTCATCAAAGTCATAAAAGTTGTAGGTGTATTAGTTATCCTGAAGCATAACACCAGAAACTTGTAACGACGATATCGAGTTCTTAAAGTTTTCTTTGGTGTGTCCTTCAGTTTAATTTCAGCTGATGATAACCCGACCACAAGTCAATTTTGCAAAATATTGTTGCACTTTGTAAATGATCAAATAGATTGTCTATGTGAGCCAATAAATATTTATTCTTGATGGTAACCTTATTCAACTATCTACAATCAATACATATCCTTATACTACCATTCTTTTTCTTAAAAAATAGGATTGGAGCACCCTAAGGTGAAGCACTTGGATGAATAAAACCCTTGTCAAGTAGTTCCTACAATTGAGTTTTGAGTTCCCTTAACTCCGTTAAAGCCATTCAATAAGAAGGAATATATATAGGGCAAGTATTCATCTCTAAGTCAATACAAAAGTCAGTGTCTCTATCTAGAAATATACCTAATAAATCTAAACAAACACTACATAAAATTTGGAAACCACCAAAATTGACTCTATAGGAGGGGATCCCATACTCATATCCTAGATATCTGCTAAAAATGATAAGTAGTCATTCGCCACTAACTTTCTTGCCTGGATAAATAATATAATTTTCACCAGTTTGGACTAATACACCCCATCCTACTCTAGCTTATCCATCCTACATAACTAGAGTCATTATCTTAGCATTACAGTTCAGGACAGCATGATATGGATAAAATCAGGTCATACCCAAAACTAAATCAAAGTCTAACATATCTAGAATAATTAAATCTACTCAAGTATGAAAATTCATAAATAACGTTGAACAAGAATGATAAACATGTGTTACTACCATTGACTCATGAATCAAGGTAGACATATAAATGGGAGTCAAGTACATCGCAAACCAAATTTAAACCCATCACTAACTGGATAGATACATAAGAATAGGTACAACTCGGATCAAATAAAATAGAAGTTATCCGATAACAAATGATATATGTGATAATTCATCAGAAGCATTGGCATCAGTCTTCTCTAAAAATGAATAATAATAAGCTTGGTTATAAATTTGAGCTAACTCCCCACCTAGCTGTTCTCCTCCCCCTGTGCTACCATTTTCTCGACCAAATCGGCCACCTGTCTGAATTCTCTATCCACCTTGTAGACGACCCCTGTCATTACCTTCTCCTCCTCCTCTACCTATTAGAACTATAGCTCGAGTTTGTTGTTGTGCCTGACCATTCATCTACCTCAAAATAATTTCTTTTAAAATGACCAACAACACCATAATAATAGTATCTCTGCTCGAGAGAAGGTTGAGTGGTAAAAGAATAAGAAGCTTCTTAGCTCCTAATAACCCGTCACTAAGAAGAGGCCTTAGCTGACCCACAGTAGAAGTTGTCAATGTTAACTGAATAAGGAGAGTTGGGTACACCTGTTGTCCATAGACATTATAATAAGATCCACTAAAATTCTCAACATTATGAGACTTCTTAGCTAATATCTTAGCCTAATCCTCTTGCGTGACCTCTTCTAGCTTCTTCATATAATTTGAAACTTGTTGAACCCTTTCCCTAAAAAAGTCATATGAACAAATAAAACCAAAAGATCATATCAAATTTTGACATAGCTTTGAATCATTTTCTCCTTAGTAGCTAACAACTGAGTAGCAAAATGAGACAAAGCATGAAACTTAGCCCATACACCGCAACTAATATATCACCCTGCGTCAATGCCAAAAGCTCATCAAGTTACAATTACGGATGGACTGAGGAAGATACTTCTCTAATAACAAATCATAAATTTTTTTTCCAACTCAATGGAGGTGAAATCAGTGACCAACATTCAACACACGCCCTCTACCATTACTTGGAATCTTTCTCCAGCAGAAAGGTTACGAACTCAACCCCATATTATGCATAATATCCATCTTATGTAACCTCACATAACAATCAATGATGAACTCAAAAGTGTCCTCAACTCAGTACCCTAGAATGTTGAATGTTTCATTTTCATGAACTTGGTCAATAAATTATGTTCAGTACCAGTCATCACAGAACCCAAAATTAAATGAGTGAAAGAATCATACCCTAAAGCCTCATCCATTCTAGGAATCATAGCAGCAGTAGGATGAACACCAGTAACTTATACAACTGGTACAACATGAGTGGCCCCAGTGCCGGGTAACTCACTCAAAAAAACTAACATCTATTGAACAACTTCAATAAACATGGGAGGTAAGGTTTTAACTCCCGCGGTGCTGCTACCTCCAGCCCCATTACCTGCTCTTCTATTTCTTTCATATCCTACAGATGATCCTGAGGTGGGAGAGGTAATAATGACCTTTAATAAGCCTGACTAGCAGTTGCTTGAGCTCCACCCCTGGTAGGTGTGGCTCGTCCCCATTCTCCCCTATATTTTTCTCTTGCTCATCCTTTTTTTCTTACGATTGACTTTACAATTAGAGCAGTCAGTACAGGGGCTGCTGCTCGGGTTCTTTTTGACCTAATGTCACCAAAGAGTGAAGAATATAAAATACCAATTTGGATAGTCAGATACCAATTGGAATCAAGTTATAGCATGAAAGAAGTAAGAACAGTAGCTTCTTAAAGTTCTATAGCCTCTTGAATAAAAGTACAAACATCTTAGTACCATTCTGGGAAACTCTACGGGATATATTTTGGTACAATGAGATCGACGAATCTAGGGTCTGATACTAACTTTATCATGATCCAAATATGTGTAAATGGTACCCACCCTATTCTCTAATGGGAGAATCAATAATTTCGGACTCATTAACAAACACTTAGAGACAATAAGAAAATTATTCCACTATTAGTTCAAAGATTATCCAGTCTAAATAAAACTAAGTACGGAACATAAAACTAAACCAATAACATCCATAGAATCTAAAAGTCGGTGTATAAAAATATACTAAAAATGGTCACAACGGAGACGCAACCCCAAAACTAAATAAATGCATAAGTCAGAAATAAAGGATAATTCATCAAAGAAGGATTTTATGGTAGCCTGACAAATACTACTCACCTTTGAAATCTGAATCACACGCTAGATTTATAAGTGAGGTCTTGTAGGATCCGTGTATATGCGTTACACTCAATAAAAGTAAAAGCAAATGTAGTATCAATACATGAAAAAAAAATCATCAGTGTACTGGTAAGGCCATTTGGCCAAACCAAGATGAGAATATGAACACTTAAACAAAGTATATACAATAAGTTAATACATGATCACCGTAATAACATCTAGCATTACAAGTAGCAACTAAAAGTAGTTAGATCACTAGCAAGAAGTCAAGATATCAACAATTAAGTCAACTTCAGTAAAGACAAGTCGAACACCTAATACAGTGGTACTTATATATATATATATATACACACACATATATTATCTGTCCCACTCATGAAACCATCAAACTCATCTGTACCATGTACATACACGATCATAACCACCCTTTAGTTATGACCTGCATGGATAAATTTCGTCTATATAACCCCAGACACAAGTGCCTACCATTCTTATTCTATCAAATAACTGTGGGAATGTCCAAATAACAAAACATTCCACAAATCATCCACATAGTATATTAAAATTATGCAAACAACAATATCAATCCGATATTTGTAGTATCTAAAAGCTTATAGTAAAATCCATTTGAAAAATAATCACACTAAACAACATGCATTAACGAGCAATACTAAAAAGTAGTTAACATGTTCATATATCACAAATTGGGTTAAGCTACAATACCATCATCTATCTCAATCCAAGCTTGCACAACTCAACTAAGATTGAGCCTTGCCTTTCTACGTACAAACACATAATTAATGACATGACTTACCACGTTAGGGACTACAACTCATTTCAATCTATAACGCCAAGTTTATGATTATTTCTTTCCCATTTTTGGGCTTTTCTATCATAATTCCATTAAAACTATGAATATCATGAATAAATTAGTGAATTAACAACATGCAAGGGAAATTTAATAATTATTAATCAAAATTCAATAATCTTATACTTAAATTACTCTCTTGCACTAAAAAATTAATGAAAATCAGTCCTTAACGATCCCTAAACTTTGTAAACTAGCCATTTTAAGGCTAGATTATCAATTACTAGTTATGGGGATGAATTTCTTATATTAATGAAGCAACACACCTTAAATATATCACTATAATGACATGTCACTATAACGGCCATTGACCGCATTAACTGGACGCTATAGCGAGACTTTCTCCGCTTTTGAGCATGTCGCTATAGTGCATGCACGTCGCTATAGCAATGTGGGGGAGGCAGAATGCCCGATTTTACTCAAAACACTCTTTTTTTACAACAGACCTTCAATTTGAGACATCTCAAATAATATCCTTACGCTAAGATCAATTACGGGAGTTCTACTTACACAAAATTTAATTTTGTAAAATTCTACGGGTTTTTTATCATCTTAGCTAACTAGAATTCAAGCCAAACACTACCATATTCACCTAATTTATTTTCGGATTGCCCTAGACTATACTTCGCTCAGATCTTATACGGAACTAGCGTAGCCTGAAATTTATAACTTCATAGTCGGAAAGAATTTTAGCATGAAATTTTGATGAGAGACTTATACATAATGACAGGAAAGTTTGTTAAAAAAGTGTGTATATATCATCCCATTTGAAATCTTAAAATCATAAAAACTTATCAATTAGTTAATCTAATAATGAATTCAATTTTGAAGAAGTTGTTGTCAGAGAAAAGTAGGAGGGAAGAAAAAGACAAGTAAAGAAGAGCAAAAGATGTTACAATTTGTATTATGTGAGGGAATTTGTTGCAGTCTACTATATCCTCATACGTGTCTTAAGAAAAAGGGCAAAAAAGCCACTTAAATTGAACTGCTTACGTGTGAAACAATCATATCTGATTTAGCATGTTTTATTGTATCCTCAAACGTATTTAAAATAAAGCGCAAAAAAAATTATTTAATCTGAATTGCTCATTAAGGGCAAAACATCATATCTAAATCAAACACATTATTTTGCTACTATATATAAGGGGGGATCTCAATTTTTGGTAGTCCTCACAAGCGCATTTAGTATTTCACTTCTTTGGCTAAGTGAATTAAGAGAATACACATGGAAATTGAAGATGTTCTTTTGTTAAATATTTTCATTTTTGCCCTTATTCTTTTAGTCAAGACCATTCTCACTTGTGTATTTATAATTAGTCTCCTCTTGCCACTTAATAGATTGTCTTTTAATTAAAATTCCCTTCAGTTTAAATTAATAATAGTTTTTGCTCAAAAAAATTATTCAAAAATAACTTTTCACATAATATTAAAGTTAGTACTCCCTCCATTTCTTTTTTACTACTCCTCTTCATTTTTAGAGTCAAACGATACAAACTTTAACCAACATTTTAATATGTATTTCTTAATCAAATTCAATAAACGAAAAATATAATTTATAGTACTTTTCACGTAGTTTTTGAGTATCTATATTTTAATTTTAAGAACTAAATTAATCTAATCTAATTTGAATTTGAAACTTAGTCAAATTGACTTACAGAAAAACGAGGGGAGCTACTAAAAAGGAATGGAGGGAGTAATAATTTTCAACTATATCCTTATAGTCAATATTGTTCACTTCTTAAAAAAACATACATTAAATAGAGTAATTTAATCAATAACAAATAGCACATTGCCTTATTATTTTTATTAGCAGACATAAAAAAAAGATAAACCAATAATTAAAATAGGATGAATAGAATATTTTTCTAAAGGGAGTATAAAAAATAAACAAGACAAGTAAATGAACCGAATGAAACAATCTGTTAATATAATTTAATTATTATTTAATATCCTTATAGATAATTATTAAGTTAGTTTGTGTAAAGGTACTAAATCAATGTTGTAACTATTTTTATATATACTTGAAGTGATTGAAATATTTTTTTATATTATTTGAAGTCAATGAATTTTTTAAAAACTCTTGTCACATGAAATTATAGGTGAAAATAAAACAATAAATATTAAAATAAATTTACTACTAAGAAATTGTATACCCACAAATCACCAAAATATCAATGTTTGTCAATTTTGATCATCATTGAATTGTAATTATTAAAATATTATCATGTCATTTTATAAAATATTGAATTACTTGTGGCCTTTTGATATATTCTAATTCTTTGGTAATACTTTATTTTGCACAAATAAATTCTTATTAAAAATTATCCAATTATGTGATTAAGAACTTTAATAATTATAGAACTTATCAATAAAATACATTTAATATACTGGTTATAAGATTATGTTAATTATAAAGTAAAAAATAAAATATAAATTATATTTTTAAAATTTAAATTATTATGTTTTATATCTTGAGTTTAGGCTCGGACTTAGCACGGAACTCATAAAACTAGTATTTTTTATTTTATTATTATATATAAGAGATAATCCAAGAACTTTGGTAGTCCTCACAAAAGTTTCCAGCTTAATTTTACTCTTTTTAATTAATTACTTTTATGTCATGATTTTATCCTTTATAGTAATTTAATTAATTTCTTAATCCTATAATATTATGACATTTGGTTGATATAGATGAAGTTACTTTATTTTCTTTCTTGATATATGGACTTTTGCACTTGGTGCATGTGTTATAGTATGAGAAGCTATTATTAAAAATTTTTCTTGTAATTTCAATTAGTTAGTTAACTATTAAAAAAACAATTGGGAATAGGGCAAGGAAAATTAGGGAGGAGATTACAAAGCAAAGAATTAAATATTTATCAACAAAGTGGCGTTTAGTTAGTTAATCAATTGAACCATTCAAATTCTCATATTGTTTTACTAATCGATAAATCATTTTTAGAATCTTCCATTATAATATTTTGTTTCTCATATTTATACATTATTCAATCAAGTCAATTGCAAAATATAAATGTCAAATATCCTTTAATTATTTTATTTATTAAATTACTATTACTTCATGCTTTATGAAGTACACGACAAAAAAGCTTTTATTTTTTCCTTTGCTACTCACAAGACCAAAAAACTTTAATTTGACTATCTTTTGTTAATTTTTTAATAAAAATTAATTATTTAATTAATTTTTTAATAAAAATTAATTATTTAATTAATTTTTATAAATGAAAATAGCCTTAACAAAATTGATATTTTATATGAACTTTTATTTAAAGTAGTTTAAGAAAAAACATATTTTGACCATGGAGAACTTTTTTCTGTTGCATGAATAATTCATTACTTTTTTCCCTCTTTCTTAGTATTAATCTTTAATAATTTTTCTAATATATAGAAGCATTGATTTCGACCTGGGTGCTTCGTGTCATGAAAATTTTATGCAAGGATATTTTAGACATTTCACCTATCAAACTGATGATACGTGTATTGCTTATTGTTGTCTATGTATTACGTGTATTGCTCCTATTTATGAATAGACACGTAGCATCTTAAAAAATTTTGTCCCTATCTCCTATCTTCATTCATCATTTTCATTTTCATATCACAATTTCCACAGATTTCTCTATCCTTCTAGGCTAAGTTTCATCTAATTGCTCTAACATTTTTTTCTGCTTCAAAATTTCATCTATTTCTGAGTAGATGAATATTGTTGTAGCCGTTGAAGTGATTGAGAAGACTGTTGTAGCCGTTGGGTTTGCTAAAACCAAACAATTTGGTGAATATTATCGGTGATTGAAGTGACGGGAGATATAACAAACTCTGAATCCCAAAGCAAATCCACTCTATTATTGGGTTGTAACTTCACCTTAGGTCGAAGTTCAAAGCCCATGACAGTTTATAATAGCAGCTTTGGTTAAGTTATGGTTAGATTTCAGGGGTGGAGGAGAAGGAGATGAAAAAAATTACAGATATGTTGTACTAATTGTCCTTGAACTCTTTAAACTTGTTCTTGCATTTGTCTCTTGTGATTGCATGGATTAGCTCTATGTTTTGTAATCTCTAGCTTAATTAGTTATATTTTTAATAAGCTGCAACATTAGCATATATATATATATATATATATATATATATAATGCAATGAATATTCAGAACTACAATTTGGTCCTGTAAGTTATCAGTTTTGTTGGTTTGTACGAACTTATGATTATGAGATTTTAGCAGTTCATTTATCATGCTTCATTGTATTGATCATAATAATAATAAAGATAAACATGTTTTTTACTTGGAATTCTATAAATTAAGGATAGGTAAAAAAGTTAAAATTTGGTACTTAATACATCCTCAAATGTTTAGACACAAATGGGCTTTATTTATAGATTTTGAACAAGTCTGATTTATGCATTTTCTTATTTCAGTTCAACTATACAAAGATAAAGTTGTAGTCTACACATTACCAATTTTTGAAAAATTTACAGAATATCCTCATTCGTGAATAGAAAGGAAAAAACAACCACATTCATAAACAAGTTCGATTTGTGTTATGTATAAGCTTCTTTTTCAAGGATCTTTTGTTATGCCTTCAACTTTGATTTCGACTATACAATGAATCTTGTGCTTGGATGGATGACATAGTAGCTTCATTGATGAATAGAACAACAACAACCACCTCCTTCTCCGCTAGAGCCGTCCAGAAGTCTATTGATTCTCAATTTTGGTACAGCTTCAACACTATTTTCTTATCTAATGGAATGTTTGAAATTTATCATCTTTGTGCTACATTATTTCTTTTTTAAATGATGAGTTTCGTATGCATTTTTTCTTGGATTAATTTAATTTACTCCTCTGTACGTTCGTAAGAGATTCATTTATCATAATGACCTGCTTATACAACACATAATTGGAGTTAAAATTCATTTCAAAAAGACATAGTTTTTATCTTTTGTAGCGATGATCATAATATTTCATTCATTAGAATATCAATTTTTGGTTTTAAGCTCTCTTTTCCCTTCTCTGTCGACTGCTATAAAATTATAGTTTGTCTGAACAATAAGTAATAATGAAATCTCTACTTCTTCATTTCAGGTTTAATAACTTTTACGAGCAGCAAATGTTGTTGGGTTCTACGTACCTATACATTTCTTTCTCCTTTTATGGTTATTCTCCTCCAATTCCATTTCATTGGCTCATTGCAGGGATGGTTGCGATGAAATTTTTGAACTTAAGCTGACGGGCAAACAAAAGCAGTGCCTTTAAAGCTAGGGAGTCAAGGGTAAAGCTACGGACACACCACTCTACCTAGATCCCACTTACATTTGGTATATTGTTATTATAGTAGTAGTTTATACTTCCAATGATCCGATGTAACAGATCAAACCATAAGGATTCAATAGGACTGGACTATTAGAACGGAAAACGTCCAATTAAAACCCAAAAAACATAAATCGAAAAGCAAAGAAGCAACAATTAAAAATTGCAAGTTGTATAATATAAAATAATTTGACATAAAAACATACCCAAAATACATTTTAAAAAATAAAAATTCGCACATACCATCAAAGCACTGGAACAGAGAATGTACTTATTGGCTAAAGAGTGAAGTTTACCTAATTTTACTTTGAAAAAGAATTTTTTGATGAAAATTGCCAAATTTTTACTTCTACAGATACGAAAAAATCAAGTTTGTTACTTTATAATCCCATGTTACATATATCAATATGTTATAGCTGTCATAGATTCCCTCTTATGTTAGGATTAAGTCAGACTTGACTATAAATTACTCTTATGAATATTAATTAACCAAACTGGAAAGTGACGCAAAAATAAAGAATTGAGGGAAAATTTGACACATAAAACTCTCATGAATACGTTTAGTTTTTGTATTACTTTTAATTGCATAAAGTGTTGTTGTGTTGTTGGTATATAAAATTCTCAAGGGGTTATTTGATTGAAAATAAGTTATTTCGGAATTGTTTAATTGAGAACAAGTTTTTCTGGGATTGACAAAAGAGTTATTCAATCTTCTTCTTTGTGCTTCTGTTGTAATGTATGGATGTTGTCTCTGCAAATTCAAATGTTTAATTGAGTTAAGAAACTCCAAATATGATTGAACAACGCCGAAGGTTTCCCCCATCATGAACTTTGTCGTAAATGGAGATAATTAAAAATATGAACTGGGAAGTAGCTAGAAAGAATCTCAATGTCGTATTTTTCTTGATTTTAACTGCGCTTCTTGCTTTTCTTCTTATTTTATTTTCCTTACAAGTATAGGCTTCAACCTCATTACTATCTGAAGCTCTCTATTCTGGTTTTATAGGTGGTACCTAGTAGATTTGTGAATGCTTATTCAACAAATGATTGGATGCTTGGAGTTGCCTTACGACTTCTATAATTTCTTTCTGTACCTCAGTTTTCTCCTTTTATTTGAATTTTAATTTCTTTTACAGGCTAATGTAACTGAATTCATTGTGGTCCATTACTTATTATCATGTATTTGGTCATCGTGCTATTAAAAAGTAGATCTTACAATTCTTATTTTAGTAATATTGCTTCTCCTGTTGTGACTGCATAGGTAGACACTTCATTGTTGTGAGTTGTGACCACAGATTTACCAACTATAAAGCTTCTGTAATGTGAATAAGATTATGAAATAAGAATATGCTTCTTTTATGAGAAGCAGGGTAGCTAAACTATATTTCCTGCTTTTGTTTCGAAAAAGCATGTTAGTCAATTGGAATTTATGATCACATTGGTTTGAGGATGATTGAAGGGGAGCCTTGGAGTAACTGATAAAGTTGTTATCATGTAGTTAGGAGGTCATGGGTTCAAGCCGTGAAAATAACCCCTTACAAAAATGTAAGTTGAGGTTATGTACAGTAGACTTTTGTGCTCTGACCTTCTGCAGATGCAACTTGATTTTTGATCATATTTGTTATAATTCAAGACCGAACATATTGGCTTAGAGGGAAGGGAAAGTCAAGACACAACCACAAATATAGCATGAATACTACTTATTTAGAAAGTGTTGGAAGATATGTGAACTTTTTCTTACATTGATTAAAATGCAAGTTTCGACATGATGCCTTATGTGTCAGAAAATTATTTACCTAAGGGCATTTTTGACTTTTTATAAGGTTTCGTGTGCAACGTGTTTTTAAACGTGTGCACCTACATAGCCACGTATTCTTTTTGCTTCCTTTTAGATATATTTCATTCTCTCTCTCTGTCTATATTTGTAATCTGATATTTTCTTGCATAAAATTCACCATTACTTCCAACCCAGATTGAAAGCGAACAAATTTATCATAAAATATAGCATGTTCCAAAAGCTTACATGCACTTAAAATTTATTTTTTTTCTACTTATCTATATAATGTGTAGCTTAGATATATTTTGTTCTTTTATGTCTTTGGTATTTTAATTATTCTAAATATCTATATATTAACATGGGTGAAGCAATTTTTGTGACTTTCCCTTGAAATTTTTGCAGATACCTATTCACCAAATGTGAGCGAGAGAATTGATGAAGCAATGCTTGGCTACTAGCCAATTTAGCTGGTTCAAGTTGTATATACCTAAGATGAACTTAACTCTCTAACTCTGCTGATGAGGCAGTCTTTGGGTTATAATAACTCAAGTCCTCCCTTTGTAACATTTAAACAGGCACAACATAATTATTTAATAATATGTTAAATTCATGTTACCTGTTGTTAGCTTATGATTCTTCGAACAACGGTGTGAAACAATGATATTATGTTGGGCTCGTCCTGACTCGGACCGTGCCCCTCTAGTATTTTCCATAAGAAAGAGTTTTGTACAAATACCGTGGGGATAAATAAGAGGAGGAAAAAAGAGGAGTTAAAATTAGATATTGTATGAGGTTATATCTTATTTCTACTGAATCGAGTATGGTTCTGATGTATTTCTTGATTATCTTTTATAAATTAAATAATTTTTTTTGTGGACAATTTTATCATTTACTTTTGAAAATATCGAACATATTTCATATACTGAAAATTAAAATTATTGATAAATTTAAAAATTAAGGTAATGATATGAATTAAGATCAAATTATTTAAAAAAAAAAAATCTGGTCAATTGAGAATCAATATTTTTAAGCATCAACTATAGAGAGAGAATCAATTGATTCTCACTATTCATTTTAGTGAGTCTAATTTTTTTTTTTCTTAATTTAATATAAAATCACGCTTAAAGCACCACATTTAAATAGCATGAATTCTTGTCACATGAAATTATAAATAAAATCATATATTTTCCATCACATACAAGAAGACTTGAGTAAAATAATTGATCCACTTGATGACTTTCGTCTTCATCTTTTTGATTGCAAGGATGAACTTGAATTGAGAAATTAGAAAAGAAATTAATTATATGCTCATAAATTAGTTGACTAATATTTTTTAATTTTTATGATCTTTTCAAGTTATAATTATTCTCTCTCTCTCTCTCTCTCTATATATATATATATATTAAATCATGTTATTCATAAAATATCAAATTACTTGAGTTTGGGTCTGAACTTAGCACGAGCCTTATAAAACTAGACTATATATAAAAAAGAACATCTCATTTTGGTAGTCCTCACATGACTGTATTTTGTCAATTTTCTCCTTAATTAAGTTTTTATGAACTTTCAAGATCTTATTCATTTTAGTAAATTTGAACAATTACATAGGTATTTAAAATGCTATACAAAATGATGAGTCCTAAAGAAGTAATAGTGACACTATAAACTATCTATTTATCCAACGAAATTTAAAATTAATTTAAAATTTTATTATCGTCTTTTATGTGAGATAATAGTAATTTAATTAAAAAAAGATAATCCTTACAAGAAATTTGTGAAGCTTTAATAAACTCATAAGGACTCATTGAAGGAAAATCTACAAAAAGTATTTTATTGAGTCTGACTTTTAATAATTTAATTTATCATAAATCACGCAATAGTTTGTAGAATCAAATATTTTTATATTAATCAAATATTGTACATTTAAAAAAAATGAATTAGCCAATGTAAAGTTTAATTGAGAATAAATAATAAAATTAATTATACATAAGGAAAAAATCAATTTGGATCATTAAAAACTTTCATTCAAAAACTTTCAGTAAGATATAAAGGAGAAAATTTTTGTGTGTGCATTTATTTAAAAATTAAAAGAAAGACTAAAATATACCATAAGAATTTTTTTTATTTTAAACTATAAAATCTTTTATTTCCTCCATTTTAATTTATTTGTTTGGTCTTGACTTAACACAAAGTTAAAGAAAAAGTAACAAATATTTTTGAATTTTATGGTTTTAAACTAAAAATATGTAGAAAATACCAAAATATTTGTTGATCTTGTTGTCTTAAACATGCCACGTGAAAAGTTAAAATTAATCCAAGAAAGAAAAAAAATTATTTTAAAACAAATTAATAAAATTAGACAAAAATTGAAACAAATATATAAGTTAACATTTTAAAAATATTAAAAAATAATCAAACTAGACCTTTATCTAATATAATGGTATGAAACAAACAAAAATAAAAAATAGCAAGTTAGAAAAAATTACAAATATAAATATTAATGTAGTTTCATAGTTTGGGTCCGGGCTTAACACCGGCTAAACGACACTAGTTTTATTATTGGGAAAAAAATTTAAACAAACATACTTAGATGATTTAATGCAAGATATAGAAAAACTTTTTAGATTACAATTATAGCAAATTTTTTGTATAAACAAGGAAAAAAAAATATTTTTGCTTTAATAAAAATTAAAAATAAGGAAAAAGAGATTTCATACCCAAAAATAATTGACAGTTTAGATCAAGATGTCAATAATCCTTTTTTTCTTTATGAAATAATTTTTCTTTCTTTAATCATGCTGATTTCTTTCTTCTTCATTATCAAACATACATTTTTTTCTTCTTTATTATCAAACATATCGTTTTTCTTCTTCATTGCTGTTTTTTCTGATATTTTTTTTCCCCGTATTGTCTTCTTCTTCGTCAATAGAATTGTTCTTTTAATTTCAACGAAAATTGCAATCCTCTTATTATTTCTATAAAAATTTCTCTAATAGTTATAATATTTGAGTCAAAAATTTAGTACTTTATTTGAATCAAATTCATACTAAAAGGCTATGTAATTTACTGAAAATGAATGATGATAGTTTACATTCAATAATAATAATAATAATAATAATAATAATAATAATAATAATAATAACAATAATAATAATAATAATAATAATAAAAATAATAATAATAATGCATAAAGGAATATGGGATATTGTAACGACCTAAGAATTTGATGAATATGTGAAATTTATGATTTTATGTAATTTGATCATTTTACCCCTCTCCGTAGCTACATTATGGTATTTTTTGGGTGTGTGAGTGATTGACATGATTTCCAATGCATTTTGGTATCATTTATGCAATATTGTGATTTTTGATGGCTTCGAAAGCCTTATTTTGGACTCATGTAGATATCTTTTGATCCATGCGATGGATGGCCGAATGGACAGCACCGGTAGCTCAAAATATTGATTTTAGGCTAGGTAGATCTTTTGTTCGGATCCCGGTGCACCCAAGCTCATTTCGACCTATTGATCGGAAGTTGAAAAATTGAAAATATGGGTGTGGGACCCACATTTGGTTGAAACGAGCTCGGATGGAATATTTGACTTCGCCAACAGATCCAAAATATTGATTTTAGGGTGTTAGCATATTTGGTATGATTTTACGGCTTTTAAATCTCATTTAGACCCTCGATTTGGAAATTTGTGATTTCGAATTTCGGGGGTCAACTTTGTGAAAATAATATTTTTTCAAAAATCTGACTTTGCCAACGTGTTTGAAACGTCGAATTTAATATGGTTGCATAGTTCGTTTGCATGTATCGGACTCCGAACGAATTTCGGGTACTCCATCAGAGTTCGTTTCGACTTAAGGGAAAAATCTGCACTAAATGCTGCAGAAAATCTGCAACAAATACAACTTTTTCACTCTTTTTGACCCATATTATTTATTTTTTATTTTGCCTCTTGAGAGTTAAACTCTAAAATAGTGTGGGAGTTTAAAAGTAAAGTTTGTGGGAGGTTGGAAAGCTAGATTAACACCTATTTCTTGATTTTATTACAGATTTAAGACAAGAATTCACCATTTTCTTAGTAATTTCTTAATTAATTTCTCAAAACCCCAAAAATTTTAGAACTTGATTTTAAACCCCATTTTTACTCCTTTTCACTTGAATAATATTGTTATCTTATAATTACTAGCTCTTCATCAATTTAACCTTCAAAACAACTCCTATTCTTGATTTTAACCCAAATTTCAAAGATTTTACTTGGTAAAGTTCAAAAATAAATTTTATTTAATTTAAACCTCATTTTTACTCAATTTAAATTGGATTTTTATATGTAGGTTCCTAAAAATATGAGAAACATGTTTTTGAAGTAAAGTTTTAATTTTGCCTTCTTTTTCAAAAACCCATTTTGGGGGTCCATTTTGATCCTGAACCAAAAGTAGTCAATATGGATGTCGTTAATTTTATTTTGATGCATAGATTTTATATTTGATATTTTTAGTGAAGTTCGGGATTGTTCGTGAAAAGTAAGGTCACAGATTCAAGTGTAGCGGATCGATTTCGACTTTCGAGGTAAGTTATGGCTTAACTCCTTCAGACTGGGTTGGGTAGTAAATGATGATACAAAATACATGTTAAGGGTGGAAACTAATCATGAAAAATATCTATTTATGTGTTGTGCCTGTGTGGGGACCTATATATGATGTAATTGTCGAAATTGAGTTATTATGTGATATGTGTGACCGTGTGGGGTCCTATGTGGTATTAATAGCCTTGATACAAATAATTATATTGTGTTGTTAAGATACTTAATATTGTACCATTTTTGTATTATATTCATATGTTATTTGGTATATGAGACATGAAAATTCGTGGATGAAACTGAAATAATGAGTGAATATTCGCTTACATGGTTGTGGAAATATATCATTGTGGTTGGTTGAGAGAATTACATCCTCATATCATACTCATTCATAAAATATTGGTACCACCGTGACAACATCTAAGGAATACTGGCAAAACCTTTTTAAAACTCTTCCCGAGGGATGCGTCGGGGAGGAGATATTGTAACACCTTATAAAACTCTTTTTGAGGAATGTGCCGGAAAGGATATATGAGATATGTGGATTGTATACGGGTTGACGAACCCCTCATAGGTCCTACGTCGGAAAGCTTTGGCTCCGTAGGTGTATACGGGGATTGTGCGATGATCTTGGAGGTTGTGCGATGACCTCGTGCAACATCATCATCATCATATACATTGCGCTTACTTTATTGTGTTATGTTGTGTTGTATTGGCATATTGACTTGTCATCTATGTATTTATCATATCTTTTTTTACTTCTATTTGATGATCTTGTATATGCATGTTCTACCTTGTTCTTCTTATATGTGATATAATACGTATTTTTGCTCTATCCTGATGTGATGTTGCAAAATATATGAGATGTATTAGAACTGTTAGTACAAGCAGTGTGGGCTACCGTTATGGAATATTTTCTGATTGCAGGTGACGTGCCCTTAGTGTATGTATGTTGTATTTACTACTTTGCTTGGTCAGTCTATGATACCTATTGAGTACAAGCAGAACATACTCATGCCTACTGCGCCCTTTCGGTGCAGGTCCTAGCTCAAGTGCGCCTAAACTTGATTGACTTAGATGATTATTGAAGCTTTCAAGGTAGCGGTTGGACATTCATGTGTCCGAAGTTCACCTCTATCTTTCTATAGTAGTTATGTCTTTATTAGTATTTAGAGACAGTTATTATTCCTTTGTGGTTATTTTTCTGATGTATTTGACTTTTGGATTGTATTAGTAGTTTTTACACTATTGACACCTAGTTTTGGGCATGATTGGTATTTTGGATAAGTTCTTTCCGTATTGTTATAATTACTTATATGGTTCGACTTCGTTCTAGAAGTCTTACCTTGGAATATTTCTGTCTTTTCCTCTTTTCGTATCAGTTTGGGTGATAAACTTACTTGTAAGGTACGCCACGACAAGTGCCATCATGACCCTGGTTTTTGGATCGTGACAGATATAACGGGTATTTTATTATTTTAAATGTCCTAATTTTATGATTTTATTTGTACTATGCGATAGTCAAAAAAATTACAAGTAAAATACCAACAAAAATCAAGAGAAACAAACATAATTCAAATCGTTTTCATACATTAATTCATCATGACGATGTTGTTCTTGATTGATTTGTGAATAAAGCAGTTATCATTAATTTTTATTTTTTATTTTTTTGACGTGTATGTTTTGTGAGTTTTACAGTATGTTGTAATTCTCAAATTACATCTCTTCACCAATTATTCAGTATTAGTTACTCAACAATTCTGTATTATGTTTACAGGTAAACCTAAAGTTTTTTTATAAATGAAACTATATATGATGCGAATACGAAGTATAAAGGAATGGTACATGCAATAGCAAAGTAATTCAAGATCGACATTAACTCAATTCAAATTGAGACTAAGGCGATAAGTGACAGATGTCCACCAATGATCATACACAATGATACAAAAGTCATGGCGTATCTAGATTTAAAAAAAATCGTTGCAAGATTTTTTTGTTAAATATCCATTGTACATAATAATGAAGGATATGTCAATGGATATGATAGAACATAATGAACAATCTACTGTTTGTGTTTGGAATAAAAGATATAACGAATAAAATGTGGAGTGACAACATCTATACTCAACTGATTCAGTTCCATCGAGAGGAACACTATAGGAAAACATGCCACAAACATGCACCTCAAGTTTAAGAAATAATTATTCTTTTTAATTTTGATTTATTGTTAAAACTTTTGTTATGTTTATAAATGATGTTTTTAGTTTTCGAATCATGCGTTCTATTTCTGGATGATGTTTTATAAATAACAATTACATCTTTAGATTCAATGATGTAACTTTTCTGTTTATGAATTTTTGAATTTAATATGTTACATGTAATAACTTTGTATGTTCATATGTATAAACGACAAAATAGAAGTACTTAAAGGATACAAAATAATATAATTTTATATTTTCAGTCACTTGATATCAACTTTAATACCAAAATAACTTGATATCAACAAATACAGTGCAATACAATTCATATATTATAGCATACATCCAACAATTCAACAATTTCAATCACTTTATATCAACTTTAATACTAAATATACTTAATATCAAGAAAAATAATGATATACTCTTTATATAGCATAACATAGATCCAATAATTGAACAATTTCATTCACTTGATATTACAAATTTCAAAAGCAAAAATCGATCAAGAAAAACCAAAGATAATACACAAAAATTACTCAAAATCAGAGAATCAATATATAATAATAAAGGAGGAATATAGACAAGGTGATGTGACATCTCTCTATGGCCTCCATTTCTATTTATCTTTTTTTTTTTATTGAGATTTTTTTTATTTTTTTCCTCTATTCTTTTCACGAGTCAATTAATTTGTTTAACAATTAAAATGAATATATCAATTACTATTTCATTTATTCATATTCTTTAATATACAAACTTAATGGTCTTTATTTTCATTACTTCAATGACTTTTGATGGTCATAACTAATAAATTATATTAAGTACTAATATTCATGATATCCTTTGATATTCCATATTTTTGTCTATAAATAGAGGCATTATGAGTATTTTTTTCCCTCCATCATCAAGATTAAGGCTATTTCTTTCATTATGTATTGTTTAGAATTTTCATTCTTTAAACTTTCATATATTTTTTACCAAAAAGAAATAAAAATCACTTGTGTATCTTCAAAAAGAGTTTGAAATTGTTGAAGAAGAGACATTCGACATGGTCGATACGTTAGCATATTTGGTCGTTGTTATTCTTTATGATGTTTGCTTCTAACTTGAATATTGTGGATGCCTTCATAGTTTTTGGTGCCCTTTTGCTTTTCATGTTGTGATCTTCCTATTCACTATCTATTGACGTCTGATTCATTATTTTAAGTTGCTTAATTTGTTTATGGCCACAATGACATCATTCTATAAAGGCCAAACCCATCGACGACCTCCTAAACTTGACACGATCTTTCACTTTGGCACTTCAAGTGGACGTTGTTCACTTTTGGCACCTCAAGTAGCCATAAAGTGTGTCATTTTGACACCTTTTGCTGAATCAGCAAAAAGAGTGTATTACACTCACTTTTAAGCACGTTTAGGGGTATTTTTGTAGATTTTCAGGGATTTTTTCGTAATTTTTTATCTTTAAATTATTTTTAAATTATTAAAAATTTCTATTGTATTCTCTCTCCCATTGTCTTCTCCACACAACCTCAACCTCCATTAATGAAGGTTGAATTTTTCAAGAATCTGACAAACACACTAATACACTAATAATAATTAACAAATACTCCTTCTCCACAGCAATAACTCCACGAATTCATCACCTCCATATGTTTAGTCCAAGTGCTGGTAAAGGTGAAACTTTGATTTCGCCCCCATCGACTTGCACTTAGAATTTTCCATTTATCACAAATTCAAAGGTGCAATTTTCATTCTTTCTCACATAATTTATGTAAATCAGGCAAAACCCCAACTAGAAAAGATTCAAACTTTAAGTCAGTAAAAGAAATTGAATAAACCCCAGTTAAAAAAGAAAAATACAAGAACCCCACCTTATTCGATCCATCCACCATTCTTGATTCTCCTACAACACCAAACTTTAGGCCTTCCTCAGATGTCTTATGTTCAAATTGTAAATATATTGATTCCCTTGGTTTTGCGGGCAGAATCGTCATATGTACAACATTGTTTTTTATAATTATCTTCTGTATTGTGGGGTTTGTGGGGGAAAAGGAGGGGGAGGGAAAATGGAGAAGATGAACGGGGGATGGGAGGGAGGGGGGCTGCCAAATATATAAGAGGACTTGGGGTGGGGGTTGTCCGGGGGAAGATGGGTGATGGTGGAGAATTTTTAAAAAATTAATTGTGAATATAAATAATGATATGGCAATTTAAATGAGTTGGCACAAATTAATTGACCATTTTATCCATGTTGGCAGCGAGTGAGATACACTCACCAATGTCGATGTCGAAAGGTGTCAAAATGACACACTTTATGGCTACTTGAGGTGCCAAAAGTGGACAATATCCACTTGAGGTGCCAAAGTGAAAGATCGTGCCAAGTTTAGGGGGTTGTCGATGGGTTTGACCTTCTATAAATACATGTCTTACAATGTAAATGAATGATTTATATCAGACGATGCTTGAGAAATCTTCCCATTGCATCTTTTTAGTATTATAGAATTACTTTTTAATTATTGAAGTACTTCTAAGCCAAAATAACTTTTAAACACTTTCACAATGCAAGTGCGACTATATAAATATCAGCTTAAATATTTATTTGTCTGTAAATTTCAATAATAGGTAGAACTACTATGGAGATGGAAATTCCAAAACTCATCACAATATAGCATGAGTAAAAGTAGAAATCATTATTTATAATCTTAGATCTAAATCGATTAGTCATAATCATATAGAGGAATTAAAATTTCCAGTCACTTAGAAAATAAAGAGAAGAAAATACATTTATTTTCAAATCTCTTAATTATGTGTAAGAATATGATGTACAAAAATGAAAATTGCTTATAAAAGATCATAAAACTAAACAAATTATAACGAATATTCGAATCTACATTGACAGTCTTAACTCAAGATTAATGCACGTTGCATCATGGATAGTTGTTTAACTACTTTTAAAATCTAATTAATGTGAAAGAAACTTTTCAACATGAAACAAATAATTTAAAAAAAAATATATAGAAAAGGTAAAATTTAAATACAAATCCTAACATGAGAGGTTTTTTTCCTAATAACAAAATATTTTGGTATGTGTAATGATCATTTCAAATATTATTTTTCTAATTCCTCTTAATTCTTTTTTCTCTACTCTTCCACTTTATTTTTTGTGAATTAATATATATTGAATGTAGTATTCGTTTAAAAAATTTAATGTAATCTTTAATCTCTCTATATATAAATAAATAGATTTTATTCAGTAAACTTCAACTTGACTATTTTTTTTTTGTCATAAAGGAGATGATGTGACACCTCTCTATGACCTCCATTCCTATTTATTTTTTTCTCATTTTTTTGAGGCTTTTTTTTTTTTTCATTTTTTGAGATATTTTTTCAATTTGTCATTCATAACCTATTTAATAAATTACTTTAAAAATCTTATTAAATACATGTAAGAGTTAAAACCCACGTTTGACAATCAATTTAAATCTTTAAACCTCTTTCTCTTGTCATCCCATATCATGCTAATTACAATGACTTTTCATATACTTTTCTATGTAGTTTTCATATAATCAAAAGTAAAAATGTCTTTAAAAAATACCTTTCTTTTTTTCGTTCATGAAAATGAAGTTTCTCCAAGATCTATTTTTTTAATAAAAATATTTATATTTTTAATTTCATCAACATACATAATTAAGTTTTGTATGTGCATATAAAAGTTTATCTCCATTCTTATCAAAATTTATTAAAGATATCGTTAATAAATACTTTTTATAATCGCGTGAAGCGCGGATAATTTCACTAGTTCATATATAGATGATAATATATATATATATATATATATATATATATATATATATATATATTTAAGGAAGATGAGTATGCTAATAAGCAAGAAATATTTTTTCAATAAAGAGAGTTATAGAGAAACATGTAGTTTTTCTGAAAAAGAAAAAAATGTGAATAATGAAGATAAATTATTGATCAAATACTCCTATCATAATTATCAACACAGTTATTTAGGAGAAATGGGATATTTAAGAAGATTATTAGATTAATAAATGTGTACTAAATGAATTTTTTAAAAAAAGAAATAAAATTGTTTTTTTTAGAATTTCTACAACTTGCAATTAATTTCATAGTTCAATAATTATGTAAAAGTGATGCTATAACTTCCAATAAACAATCTAATAATTATATACAAGATAATTTTTTATTTTATTTTATCCTCACACATATTTAAAGACGAAAGACAAAAGTGTCATTTAACGTGAACAATTCATTAAGTGTCAAATAACTGTAACTGAAGTGAGAAGTTTTCACATTAGATATATATTTGGCGCGTACTTGCACAAATAAACATCAAAAATAACAAACCCAAACTAAATATTAGTAAAACTTAACCTCAGAAATTGAAAAACACATAAAAATAAAAAAAATTAAATTAGACATTTATATAAAATGTAACATGAATTTTTTAATATGAACATAATGTATATTATATTATATAATATATACGCTAGTATTACTAGTTACTACAGAAAATACAGTAGTGTTGCTAGTTATTAGTAGTGAAGAGACGACAATCAAATTGGAATCTTGGTGACGCTATGGTGTCGCGTACTATTACAGTTTGTTAGATTTTTCTTTCTTTTGTAAACTATGTTCTTTTTCTTTGTGATTGCAAAAAAATATGCCAGTGATTCCAAGTTTCAACCCCCTCCACCTCCTTCTATTAAAGAGAAAAAAGATCACAAAAACTTTTACAGCCCCCTTCACCTATCCCCACCCCGCATAAAAAATCACACAGAAAAACAGAAAATACAATACACAAAAAGGCTATTTGGTGAGAAAGAGAGAGCCAAAAATCAGTCTGAAAAAACACACACACAGTGAGTGAGTGACTGACGAGTGTGAGATATAGAGAGAGAAAGAAAAGGCTTTATTAGAAAAAGAACACAACTCCCTTTTACTTTTCTCTCTCTAAAAACCACCAACCCCCACCCCAACCCACCCCACCCCACCCCACCCCCACCCCCCCATAACTCCCTACCAACCCCCACGCTACCTCACAGTTGATCAAAACCATTTCATAGCTTCTTTCACACACAGACACAGAAAGACACTCTTCTTCTTCACTCTGTTCATACATATATTTCATATAAATACAAAAATATATATATACGTATAGTCATCGTACATATAAATATATATAGGTTTGTGTATAGTTGTAACAGAGAAAAGAAGGAAAAATGGAGAGGTACAGTGGGACCCAAGCAATGGAAGGTGCACCGGTGGATCCGGTGTCTGAATGGACTGTTCCTGGCGGAGAGACGGGGCTTGAAGGTCAGTGTACTAACTTGTTTAACTGCATTTGAATTTCATGTGAATTTCACTTGAATTTTGTGTAATGTGGGCATTTGATGCAGAGCCTATGTGGCAGTTATCAGTGGGTACTGGACCAGAAGCATACCCTGAAAGGCCTAACGAGCCCGATTGTATCTATTACTTGCGTACGGGCTTCTGTGGTTATGGTGGAAGGTGTCGGTTCAATCATCCTAGGGACCGTACTTCGGTAAAATGAAATGAAATTTACTTTTTCATTTGGGGTTTTTAAATAAGATTGAATTTTTAGGGTTCTTTTTGCTTGATCACTGATTTTTATGTGTTAAATTGGGGTTGATCTTATGATTTGATGGGTTTTTTCTTGTGGTTTTTTTTAGATATATGTGTAAAGTTTGATCCTTTTCTTTTTGTTGCACATTTATGAGTTTTGTTGTTAAACTCTTGATTAGCATTGCCTCAAGTTAAATTTTTAGTGGGTGTGCGTAAAATCGTGGATCCGCCTCTGGTGATTGAAGTTTAAAAGTTTTTTTTTGGTGGTGGTGGTTTTTTGTTTAATCTGAGGCCAAGACTGGGAATTTTAACATGCATTGATTTTGTTGGATTTTGTGAAATGACGGTAGGTTTTGGGTGCAATGAGAGCTACTGGAGGAGAATATCCAGAAAGAATGGGTCAACCTGTTTGCCAGGTAGGTCTTTGGTTTTTCTTGCGTGCTAGCTATCACTTTTAGAATGTTAGGTGTTTTATTGAATGATCAAATGTTGAAGCATATGTGGTTTCTGGATTTGGCCCTGGCTAGTTTAATCAATTCGTCTGCTCATTGTTTATTCAATTCGTCTGCTTGCTATTGATTCTGTGCTATCAAATTTAGAACGTTGGGTGGAATGATCAAATTTGAAAGAATATGTGGTTTCTGGATTTGGCTATGGTTAGTTTAATCAATTCGTCTGCTTGCTGTTGGATCAATTCGTCTCTTTCTGTTGATTCTGTACTTTCAGTTTTAGAATGTTGGGTGTTTTATTGAATGATCAAAATTTGAAAGAATATGTGGTTTCTGGATTTGGCTCATGGTTAGTTTAAGCAATTCTTCTGCTTGCTGTTAATTCTGTACTACGTAAGCTCCCATCTTGTTAGTACAACCAATTTGTCTGCTTGCTGTTGATTGTGGACTACATGAGTTCCCGTCTGGTTAGTACAATCACTTCTTCTGCTTGCTGTTGATTCTGTTCAGTTTGAACTCCCATTTTGCTGATAATTGTCGTCCTTTTCCTTCTTTTCGATCTCTGATGTGCTAAATGGAAGCTTATGTTGCTCTTCAATTTGGTGTACTATTTATAATCCTCCTAGACTTTCCATGTTATCGTTCAGGTGCATACCGGAAAGATTCAATTTGCTAGATTTGTCTGTGACAATATTCGTCATCTTGCTGTTTGATAAGTGATAAGTGCATGAACTTCTTTTCCTGTTAGACATGAATTCGTCCTTTGTTCCTTGGTCTGGAAATTTTCTATTACCATGTTTATGAATTCAACTCTGAATTGAAAAATTTTCAGATCGGATAATGTTTTTCATGCAAGGGCTGAGAATTGTGTACTATCCTCAATTGTCCATGTAAAATTCAATTTTAACCCACAGTTTCATCCCTTCTGTTGATCATTTTCCTGATAACGTCTTTTGTCCATGTTCTGCTAGTGTTTTTTACTTTTTTTTGTTCATGATAATAGTACATTTTTAATGAACATTTCCTGATGTTGGAAAAACACCCGTGGTTGAATTATCTATATTTCTCTGTAGTAGGAGTACTATATTTTCTTGGTGCTCACTTTTTCTTTTTCTAACTTTTGTTAATGCCATAAGTTTTACTTTTAAGGATTGCATAGCTTATTTGTGCTAGTAAATCATGCTTCTATTTTTAGTTTCTTTTGTATTTTGGAATTCAGTAGTCCATTCAGTGACTGTTCAGAAAATTTAGTTTGAGTAACTGGGTTTAGTTCACTTCTCATCGTTGAAGTATTAATAATTCTTCTATTGGAAAACGTGCTTCCACTATATACCAGCTCCCCATGGTTCATATGTTGGTTTAGCCTGAGGAGTGAAGCTCTTTCTATCCTTGACATGAAAATTCTCTTTATTTTGAACTTTTATTAGGAACTTTTTTTTTTGTAATTGGATAAAGATCATTATTGTTTGGTATTTCATGAGTTTGTTGTCTACTTAATGTACTAATCATTATTACCATTTCAGTTTCATGCTGAAGATGTTTCTCATTGAATGTTTTATCTGCTAATTTATCAATTATATATTGGAAAAGGCTCCTAGCTGTATGTTGATTAGATCGCTTTGCAATTAAACATCAAACATGCAGTTTTTTCTTGCAATTTTGTGTAGTCGACTGCCGACTGCATCTTGATGGATTCAGCTTTCTATGATTTCTGTCAATTGTTAAAGGAGCTCATCTTTCTTACTTTTTAGTAAATTATAAAAAGAGAAATCGAATTTTATATCTGCTTGCCTTTATCTTTATAAGATTTCTTCTGTACTTGATGTGTTCTCAAATGACAAACCACTGTCAAATGATTGCTTAAAAATATGATATACATGTTAACTGTTTAGTGTGAAAACAGGTGTTCCGCCAAAAGTGACTAATTCTGTGTCCTGTTTTTCTGGCGACTTCCTTTTTTTGGATATCTTCATATATAAACCTGCACTTTTCACTGCAATAATGCTAGTTGTTTTTGGTTCTGATTTGCAGTACTATATGAGGACAGGAATGTGTAAATTTGGTGCATCTTGCAAATATCATCACCCAAGACAAGGAGGTGGTTCTCCAGCACCTGTGACAGTTAACGTTTATGGATACCCGCTGCGTCCGGTCTGCCTTCTTTTTGTTTTCAACCAGTCTTCATCTGCATATATTATTTAGTTCTGTTGTGATTTTTTTTTTCCTCCTTGAAAAAATTTCAGTATGATTGTTTCCTTTTGAGTTGGCTCATAGGGTTCCTGTCACAGGGGGAAAAGGAATGTTCATATTATGTGAAAACAGGACAGTGTAAATTTGGCGTCACTTGTAAATTCAATCATCCACAGCCTGCTGGAGCACAAGTGCCAGCACCAGCAGCTGGACCTGGACCTCTGACTGCGCCAGCAGCTGTTCCTGCACCGCACATTTATCCACCGGTGCAGTCTCCTTCTGTTCAATCAGCGCAACAATATGGGGTAGTTTCTGGCAACTGGCCAGTTGCAAGGCCTACTCTACTTCCTGGTTCATATATCCCTGGGACTTATGGTTCTATGCTTCTTCCCCCAGGGATGGTTCCTCTACCAGGTTGGAGTCCTTATCCGGTAGGTACACCATAGATGCTTATTTCATCTGTTGATGTACACAATTTTTCTGAATACACTATCAGCTAAGTTTAAATTATGCGGTATAGGCACCTGTTAGTCCGGTTCCCTCCCCAAGTACTCAACTTCCCGCTGCAGCAGGTCCCATTTATGGGCTTTCTCAACTATCTCCTTCAGCACCAGCCTATACAGGACCGTATTTATCTGTTCCTTCTTCAGCCGGTCCTTCAAGCAGCAGTCAGAAGGAGCCTGCGTTTCCAGAAAGGCCCGGACTTCAAGAATGTCAGTATTACATGAAGTATGGGGACTGTAAATATGGATCTTCTTGTAGATACCATCATCCACCTGAATGGAGTGGACCTAAAACAAGTTTTATCCTCAGTGCAATGGGCCTCCCTCTTCGTCCGGTGAGAATCTTTGTGTGTAATCTTAAGATTGAAATTCTACATATGGGTCAGCACATCAATGTTTCTAAATTTGTTGCCAAAGCATTCTCCATGTTAAATCTGACCTTTCTTTCTCTATCCTTTGAATCTGTAATGGTATTACCTTTGAATTGTATAAATGCATGAAGTAGAAAAGAAGACATTATGTGTCCTAGGATATTTAGGATGAAGCAGTTTACTGATTGTGATGGTAAATTGCATGAAGTGAAGAGTATTTGGATTATCGCGTCAGACAACTTTTAGGAGGTATCTGCATTTGTTGACATTATTGCTCTAAGAATGGGCAGGGCTGCTTTTGGAAGGACAATTACTTTCTTACTTGAGGGTGGCAAGGGCAGGTTGGGTCAAATTTGGGCGGGTTAAAACGGGTCAAGACCTGTTTGAGTCAAAATGGGTTGGGTCAAAACGGGTTATAACCCAACCCGCCCAATTTTTACCCGGTTTTAATTGCTTTATTTGTTCTTTATAAATTTTTAGTACCGAATGAAATTATTTTTTTTCTTTATTATGGCTACATATAGCATATCAAATTTTTTATGGGTTGAAACGGGTTGGGTTGAAATGGATTGAGCTAATAAATGAACGGGTCAATAACCAACCCAAAACTTGAAGGGGTTGGACGGGTTCGGTTTGATTTTTCCACCCCTTGTTACTTATTAACTTAACCAAGTGCTTATAAGCGCTTTTTTATTTTACCCAAACACTACAAAGGTGCTTCAAAGCTATTGACTAAAAAGAACTTAAAATAAGTCAATTCAAACAAGGCTCTAAATATGGTGTCATTAGTTTGTCATCTTTAGTGCAGTGATATTTGAAAAATGATTACTTCTCATATTTTGGGAAAATACTTTTCAAGCAACAATAAAAGTGCTTATTCTGGGGTTTCTATCTTGCAAAAGAGTTAGGTAGGATGTTTTATGTTCTTTAAAAAATGGACAAATTTTGGGATATCAGATTCGTGGGCGTATTCTCTTTAGCAGAAACTACAGAATAAATCGAAGAGTGTCGAAGGATACATGGGCTGCAGACATTAGATACTTGTTGAGAGTACACATTAGTTCTAATGATAAAATGCTTGTCTTAATAGCTCATGCTCACCGTTCTTTCTGACCAGTTTTTGGATCTATCGACAAACAATTGATGTTTAGAAGGAAACCATCGTACTACTTTCAAACTGATGACACCTTAAAGAATCAGCAGTTACTCATACTATCTTGTTGTAATCTGTTTTACCCAGATCTGTATGATTGTTGCAGCGATGACCTTATAATGCTATCTCCTAGGTCACAGAGAATTTAGCATTCATCCTTTCTGAAAATTTTGCTATGGCTCTTATGCATCAATTAAGGAGTGCCACAACTGCTGCAAATCATATCTGATATTGAGTTAGATGTCCACAAATGAAAATTATTGATTTTGAATTAGTTGTTTCAATAATGTTTTTTCTGCAAGAAATTTATGCACCTGGTTTGCATGTGTAAGAAACTAGGACGTTTGGGGAGACCTTTTAATAAATTCATAATTCTAATATTTGTAATGCTTTGATCCAGTTAGTGATGTTCCTAAATACAAAAGCGGTTGAGCTTTAATTTACTGCATTGTGAACGATCTGTTAGATAACTTACATGCTCCCTAGGCATTTCTCTGCCATTCTCTCCATATCAACTTGGGACGTGTAAATGGGTGACATCATATGAAGATTCAGTGGCTTGGTGATAGGTTAAAAATTTCAAATTGTTGAGGTACGAGTAGTATAACAGATCATACTTTTGTTCCCGATGCTTGCAGATGGTGAAATCTTACGTACTCTTCTGGGAATTGCCGAACTATTCTTAACTGTCAAACAATAAAATTACTGAACTTTAGTTCATCTTATTTCAGAGTCAAAATAGCTTTCCATGTGGCAAGTTTATTTGGATTTTGAACTATCTTCAAATTTGTTGCTCGGACTCTTCAAAAAGGATGCCGCACCCGTGTGGGATCCTTCAAAAATACACTACTTTTGAAGGATCCGACACACACCCGTCAACATTTTCGAAAATTCGAGCAGCATAGTTCATCACTGGCAAAATAACATAGATTCTGGTAAAAGTGCAGCATGTGATGTGTGGGCAGGCACACATTACGAGTTCGAACCCTGCTGCAGACCAAAAGCCTGGTATTAGATGGAGAAGGGTAGAGGGATGGCCTATTATCCACCGTGTTTCAAACCATCCGCCAGCTGGCCTTTGGGGAATATATATATATATATATACACACACGCATACACACTCATTCTACTTAAAAAATCAAATATGAAACTTCATACACCTTAAAGGTCATATGAAGAAAAGTGTATCTCTCTCTCTCTCCCTGTATATATATATATACACACGCATACACAATCATTCTGCTTAAAAAATCAAATATGAAACTTCATACACCTTAAAGTTCATATATATAACACAATCATTCTGCTTAAAAAATCAAATGTGAAACTTCGTACACCTTAAAGTTCATATGAAGAAAAGTAGGAACCTGGTAAGAAACCACCCCCCTTTGCACCATATAGTCTAATGCCATACATCCATAATATCTTTGCTATTTATGCTTCCATTAGATCTTGGATGATACGTTGATATAACAGTCTGGTTTTAGTTGTGGGAAGCAGTAAAATTGACATTTTGGCAAGATTCTTGGTGCTCCACAAGTGATCTGTAAATGTGTATTCTTGATATGAGATGCATTCCGGCCTTGTATACAAAGCCATCAGCTATAGTCGTGCCTTCCATGAAGTACAAGTGGCATACTGTTGTCATTATGTTTCAGTCTGTTTTATATACGGCTTGTTATCATTCTTAAACATAATAATAAATTTCTTTGCTAACTGAACGCGCTAGGAAAAAACTTGTATTTTACTTTACCCCTCCCCCTTAATCTCCACCATTTCTTGTTGAAGTGTTAGCATTTGAGCAAGTGAATTCTGTAGTTTGAGTTCATACACTGCTTCGGTGATTTGGAAAGTTCATTTTGTTTTTGTTCCTATGAATGGCCTTTTCAGGGTGCACCAATTTGCTCTCACTTTGCACAAAATGGAGTCTGCAAGTTTGGGCCTTCTTGCAAGTTTGACCATCCAATGGGAATGAGTTATAGTTCATCTTCTTCTTCTCTTGCTGATATGGCTGTTGCTCCTTACCCTGTGGGATCTGCTGTTGGTACTTTGGCTCCATCATCCTCATCGTCAGACTTGCGGCCTGAACTCGTATCTGGATCTGGCAGGGATGGCTTCTCTACCCAACTATCTTCCATGAGCAGTGCAAGCGGTTCAGTTGGTTCAATGTTTTCAAAGGGCGGTCCTTCTCATTCCGGTGCTCAGAAATCTGTACAGAGTTCTAATCCTTCCAGTAGCAGCAGCAGCGCAGGCCATGGAAGTGAGGGTCGCACATCAAATTGAGAGAAGATTGAGTGGTCACATTTTTTCTGTTGCTCAATGATCACTTGACGAGCACTTTATTTTTGGTGATAGTCCCGCTTAGGAGGATTTTATCCTAATTAGTCATCTTGCTTCTTTCAAATCCAGATCTAGCACACACTCTAGTTCTGTCCATCTGTTGTTCATAAGGCCACCTCTTTTCCTCATTTCAAATAAGTGATAATCCATCCTTGAAAGGTCCAACTACCCTCAGTAGAGGTTTGTAGCTAGTTTCTGAATAACAAGAAACAGATACCACCTTCCGTCTTAGAAATCTGCAACCATGCCCCAATTTTTGGACCTTGTTGTGGCTATTTATATTGTAGTCTTTTTAGGGAGAGAAAACATCCCTCCTACACCGTTGTCCTTTGAAATTTGCTTTCACCTATCCTCCTTAGTCTCCTCTTCAAAATTGGAATGAATACCAAGGTCTTCTCTTTATTGTGAAGAAACAGTTGATCTTACAGATCCTGAACCAGACAATGTTTCATTGTCTCTTATGGGATATTTGAAAGATACTTGTGTTGTAATATGGGGAATAGCTCGAATTTATCATCAAATACAGTTAAAAATACCAAGTAACAACTTTGACTTTGTAAGAATTGCATCTTTTATCTTTTTCAATCTCTCTCTCCATCTCATAACTACATCTTTATTTGTTGCTATTATAGGTCATGGTTTCCCTTTTTAGCTGCTGTTAATGGAAGCAAAATAAGTCGTTAGTTCACTCAAATGAAGTCAGTGCGCATGGTCGAATATTTCTCTTTAATCTACCAGGTCTCCTGACTCGGGCCACTGTTGATATGTTTAGAGCTTGGTGTGTGATGTGCCTACTTTATCCGAAGCATTGAGCATGTTTACTTTGGAAGAAATTAGTATAACTGTGAGTCCGGAACCCAAATAGGCCATGTTTTTTTAAAAAGTACCAAAATATATAATGTTTTTAAAATGACACATAAATGATAAATATGCTTAACAACAAACGACGTCAACCTTTTTGAGAAGTGCACAACTCAAAAAAAAATGTGACAACTCACTTTTTTTGTGAGTTATATGTTAAACATGTCAGAATTTTTGCTTTGATTTTCTTACTAAATTTAAGTTTTACTTTTTTAAAAATGAAAATAAAAGTAATACCATAATTACTTGTACTTTTCTTAAAAAAAAGAAATATAAAACTTTTTCATATTCCATATTTGACTAACCTCTTTCTTAGAGGAAATGTTTTGGAATTCTATAAATAGAAGAATCTTTTCTCATACCATAACACAATAACATCCACAATGTAGTCCTTTAAGAGTCTTTGTTTAGGGGGAGATTTTTTCCTAATAGGTTTTATGTTTTTCATTATTAGTTTTTCATATGTAGGTTATTTGATCGAACCATATTAATAATATATCTTTTTAGTATATTTTTATTTGTCATCTGAATTATCACCGTCTTGATTTGCAAACTATAAGCTTCTGCATGACGTCCTCTCGATTTCAAACCCAACAAGTGATATCAGAGTTTATGGTTCAAAAATCCAGTGGTTTGGTAAAACGAAGTTGAAGACAAGTTCAAGACGATTCAAATCAATTTACAATCAATTTGATGATAATGAAGATGTATGTCTACCTACACGTAGAGAAGGGGTTTAGAGCATATTTTTAACATCTGCTGCTGCATCCTTAAAAGTAAAAATAAGATATTTTTTAAACCAATTTATAACCCATAATATTTTAAACTTTATTTTTAACCATGACAAGCAACAGTAATGAAGATTATGTGAAGAACCAAAATCATGCATATGACATGAAGAAACGGATCAAATCAAGAAAATCAAACAAAACAGGGGAGATTTGTTAGGGTTTTTGTCCTGATTTTCTTACCAAATTTAAGTTTTACTTTTCTTATAAGGAAAATAAAAGCAATATCATAATTACTTGTACTTTTCCTAAAAGGAAAATATAAAATTTTTTCATATTTGGCTAACCTGAGGAAAAGGTTTTGAAACTCTATAAATAGAAGAACCATTTCTCATACCATAACACAATAGCATCCACAATGTAGTCCTTTAAAAGTCTTTGTTTAGGGAGAGATTTTCTCCCAATATATTTTATGTTTTTTATTAGTAGTTTTTCATATGTAGGTCATTTGACTGGACCATATTAATAATATATCTTTTTAGTATATTTTTATTTGTTATCTGAATTATCGCTGTTTTGATTTGCAAACTATAAGCTTCTGCATGACTCCCTCTCGATTTCGAACCCAACAAAGCATTACATAACTTACATTTTTTGTGAGTCATATGTTAAACACCTTTTCATGTTTAACATATAACTCACAAAAAACTTGTTAAGACAAAATGAATAACTCACAAAAAAAGTGAGTTATACACTTTTCACTTTTCAAAAATGAATACTTATTGAGTAACAAAAATGAGTAACATAATTAATTTACAAAAACGATATATTTACAAAGAAGTGTTTTACAATAAATCATTAATTTCATGATTAAATGAGTAACATTACTATGTGCCACAAGCCCTAAATCGTATCGATGTGTATGGTCTAAGCCCTCCACGAGCATCATCATCCCTTCGTTGTTTGTTTTCTCGTAATAGCAGCTACCGGATCAGCACAATGCTTTTTTAACGATTGTTCTTACATATTGGATCCTGTAAAAAATAATTACACATAAGTACGTAATATAAAGTAAGTTCATAATAAATAAAATATGAGATGATGCAATAATAACTTGTATATCCTTCGTAACATCATTTGGTGCATGAGATGCATCCGGTATAACAGAATGTTCATCCGGTATAATAGAATGTTCTTCCTCAAGAACCTAAAAAAATACATGACGAACAACTGTTAATCAATTATAAATACAATAAGTAATTTTATATTTAGTGTTGTTTGAAAAGTGTATAGCTGTGCATCGGTCGGTTCGGTTCGATTTTATATATTATCGGTTCGATTTATCGATTTTTAAATATACTAAATCAATAAGATATTTTTTATCGATTTTCGGTTTATCGGTTTTTAGTCCTTAACAGTTCGGTTTTCGGTTTAACCGATAAGAAAATACTCATAAAATAGAAATAGTAGTAACTAACATGAAAAAAAATGAATCTTAGTTGCAACCAAAAAATCCTACATAATGTATTTTAATTTACAAGAATCTTTAAGTTTGGACTAAATGTTGTTAGGAGAAATTAAGTGTTTGTACAATTGAAATAATAGGTTTCTTAATTTATAGAAATTAAAGAGAAAATAAGATAAATATATAATAAGTCATATATATATATATATATATATATATATATATATATATGTATGTATGAATGTATGTATGTATGTATTCTAATTGGGTTATCGATTTACCCAATAACTCAATAAGAAAAAATCGAACCGAATCAATAACCCAATAATTTTTTTTTATAAAACCATTAAAAAACTGTTAACCCAATGACCCAATAACAATAAATCAATAACATTTTTATCGATTCGATTTATCGATCGATTCGATTTTTGCACACCCTATAGCTCACTTTTTTTAAAAGTGAAAAGTGTATAACTCACTTTTTCTGTGAGTTAATGTAACCCACTTTTTTTGTGAGTTAATGCAACTCACTTTTTTTTTTGTTTATATGTTAAACGTGGAAATGTGTTTTAACATATAACTCACAAAAAAGTGAGTTATGTAATTTTAACATATAACTCACAAAAAAATGAGTTATGTACATAACTCACTTTTTTTTTGTGAGTTGTGTTAAAACAAAATGAATAACTCACATTTTTTGTGAGTTATGCATTTTTCAAAAACGTTACGCCGTTTGCTGTTCTGTCGTTTAAGTAAAAGTGCATAACTCACAAAAAATGTGAATTAAGTATATTTATGTGTCATTTTAAAAATATGATATATTTTGATACTTTTTAAGAAAAACAGGGCCTATTTTAATTCTTGACTCGAAAACTATTTAAAAACATCTTCCTTTTCTATTTGAGCTTTTTTCGTTTTTTTTGGTCACTTCAACTATCTTACTTCTTTTGTCACTCGATGCGTCTTATTTTGGAAATCTGGAATTATCACCTGAAATATACAGACTAAAGCTATCTTCCTCTTAGAAAGAGTGGCTAAACGATTGAACCAGACATGCCCAGATAGCTTGACCTTTAGTAAGCTTTTTCAATTCTAACATTTTATGTTGAGATGGAAACAGTACCACCCAATGTTTTAAGGAAGAGAATTACAACGTTCCACCTAAAACAAAAAACATATACGAAACTTATGAAACCATGAAATATGATGTCATTCATTCAAGAAAACTGTGCGTTTAGGTAGTAAGTACGAACCAACCATACGACTCCATTATATTCTCTCTCGTTCCACATTGGCTACGGAAATGTGTTGTTTCTTGGATAATGTTTTTATTTATCGAAGCAGATCTTTGGGATTGAATTATTCTCTCGATCTTCCTTTTAATTTAGCTTTCCCTGTTATACTGAAGAAGTCGCTGTTGCTTGGACAAGATCACTAGTAAACTGCTGTATAAATCTAATTGGAGATTGCATGTAAGTCTAGAACATACGTCGTACTGATGTCATTTTGCTTAGCACGACTTACTAAATCAGTACTTGGGTTTGGACATACAATATGGAGTCATGATTCTAAATCGCCATTTTGAGATGCTAAGTTGGGATTGTGATTTTAAAAAACAAAACATAATTTGAAATTAAATCATGATTTTTAATTTTTTAAAATGTTGTTGACCCAGAAGTTTGTGTTTAAAAAAAAGACCCATCATTTTTAAATTTTGTTAAAAAAGGCTCAGGTTGGGCGTGAAAAGACCGTTCATATCACGTGAAGAGATTATGTGAAAAACTAAATACTACTATTGTGGACTAGTAATTCTATAACAAATTATGTGTTATTGGAATTTGTAATACAAACATTTATTTACAAAGGAACACAGAGATATGCAATTTATCAATGTGGTGTCTTAATTAATATTTTTTGATCTCTTGTTTATGTACCATGGTTTGCTCATTTAGTAAGATTATAAAAGAACTAAGAAAATTTTGATAGTTTTCACATGTTTGATTTTCATGTTTATGAGGAAAAATACAACTTAGAGACTTTAAATTACATGATAAAAAAACTTTGACTTCAAATCAATTTGATTTCAAATTATGATTCCACAGGGCATTCCGGCATGTCTAAACTGGCCCTTAATTAATTTTTTTTTTCGTGCTTTCGAATTTACTTAGATCAATTTTCAGTATGATATAGTATTACGCATGCATAGTTTTGCAATATATATTGTGCTTCTTTATTGTGAAACGGAAAAGCTTGTTAAAGAACATGATGTTTGTTGCTTGGAGTCAATGTTGTTTCAAGCCCTTCGGGGAATAATGCATGGATTTGAAATAATCTCTTGGGCTATTAAACCTTTTTGAGAAATTGAAAGCTTCGACTGAAAAGGTAAAACAATATTGAAATATATATACTTGACAAAATCCATACTTAAATATTATACTTGTTACATTACAACTTATGTATCAGTTGCTTCAATATGCTAGCTAGCTGCAAAGAAACTAGTATATCTTGTACGTACTGAAAAAAAATCAAAAATACTATAGGACTCCCTATTAATTAAGACGAGACACTGAAAATCTCGTAAAAAGAAAAGAGAGTAGGAATTAATTAGGGTGGCAAAAAAGTACATAGATAGTATTACAGTGGAAATTAAATATATCAAAAGAGAGTAGTGTATCCAAATTCAACATCACCAAAAGGTTGATAGACAGAAGAGGAAGTAGTAGTAGGAGTTTCAGTAGGCATCATCATCAGCTCATCATTATTAATATTGCTGTTATCAAAAACTGCATTCTCCATGTTTGGATAATAGCAATTCCCCACGTCATCCAGCATTTGGTTCATGTTGCCAATATTGTTGTTCGTCATCATGGCTGATAACTCACAAGAACTTTCCCATGTTGACGACATGTACTTTTCTTCATCCAAATATCCATATTTGTTAAATGAAAATTTCTCAGGGTCCATAGCATTTGCACCATAGAAGGTAGTTATGTTTTGATGATTATCATTGTTTTCTTGGAGAGTTCTGATCATTTTACTCCGAGGAGTAGAAGAAGGTGGTGGTGGTGGTTTCAAGCAGCTATCAGGAACTATGCAATCTAATAAGTAACCTGAATTATTATTATTATTATTATTAACAAAGAAGCTGTTGTTCTCATTAGGTGAAGAGCCATATGAAGATGACTCATTACTATGATCAGAAGTGGTAGTAGTGGTGGTGGTGGCCGTGGTCATGACGATATTCTTGTTCTTGATGATGTTGTTGTTACTTTGAGTAGTATTGAAGTTGAAGTGTGATAAATTAGGCTGCAACATGTTTTGGACATGATCAAAAGGAGAAATAAGTGAAGGGAAATTAGTATTAGCACTATCAGAGGTGTAGATAAAATTGGTTCTAGCTTGAGTGCCTTTCATAGAAAGTGCAGCTCTATCATAAGCCAGAGCAGCTTCTTGAGCCGTGTCAAACGTCCCAAGCCAATGCCTTTCTTTCGTCGTGGGGTCACGGATTTCAGCCGCATAACGACCCCACGGCCTCCGTCTCACCCCAAGGAATCGCCCAGGCTCGGCCTGCTTACGGCGGCCTCGCTTCTCACTAGATTGGCATATGGCTGTGTTACGTTGTAACCAAGAATAGCCTGTTGGTGTGCGAATTGGTTCGAACATGCCAAATGGTAATTGGTTATTATTATCTGATGATATTGGTGTGGAAGAAGAAGAAGACATTTTTTATTTTTTTGGATGAGACAAGTGAAGGAAGTTGAGAATGGAACGGATAGTCATGGGAAGAGGAGGTAGCTCTTTTTAAAGAGTGTTGGCCATGATTATGGGGAGAGGGAAAAGGACAGTGTGCACGAAATTTACTGTTTAAAGATTTTTGAAATTTTCTTTTCCCTTTCTAACAACTTAGATTTCATTCTTGTAACTAGTACTAGTATCGTCTACACTGTATTAAAAGTACCTTTTAGTTTAGCAACCCCCGTATCCCAGCCCAGACACCCTTACCCATGACCCATACAATTTAATGAATATATGTGACATATATCTTTACATACATTTTTATTCTTCATATTATACTCTCTAGATTTCTTTTTTACTTAGATTAATGTTGACTTAACAATTCCTTCTAGAATTATTAGGGGTGTATTTTCAAAATTAATGTATTAATTATGGTTTGAAAATTTAAGTTTTATTATTAGTACTTTATGTAGTTATTAAATGATAGGGATAATATTATAAAAAGATATAATAAATCTCTCTTGATTTGTTAAAGTGCACAACTAAAAAAAATCTACTTTTAATAAAAAGAACAAGTAAAAAAGAGTAAATAAAATACTTAATTGATTTTTATATACTCTCACTTAAATTTATATGTTAAAATATAAACATATCGTGAATAAATTTTTACATCCTTGATCCTCCTAATAAATGAAAAGGTTTAGCAGTGTGTATAGGGTATTTGCAACCTTTATCACGAACCGTCGAATAATTCTATTAACAGGACACCTAGACAAGTTTAGACAGATGAAAAATTTACCCCACACTTTTCTAACTGTATGGAGTGGATGTATTATAAAATCTAATAGCAGTTGTTTAGGAATATCATTTCACTATGCCTCGATTACTAAATCGCTTAGATAATTGTAGTATATAGACTATAGAAGCCACGGAAGAATGTTGGAGCCTATTACTAGCATATATTGCGCTTTTTTTTTTTAACCAGAACCCCCACCCCTTTCCATATCCAAAAAAAAAAAATGAAAAAAATTTAACCTCATCTGAAAATATTTACCTAAGTGTTATAAATGTATTTACATTATAGTGAATGTCTATTAAGATCTAATAAGATCTAGTTGATATCTATCAGGATGATTTGATGTATTTGTCTTTTAGTGTGAAATTAGGGGCAAATTCCCCTATAAATAGAAGTCTTTCTTCATTGTAAATCATTCCTCAAGAGAACTCTCTATTCTCTCTACTCTTCTTCTTTATTCTTTATTAGTTTATAACACGTTATCAGCATGAGACTCTGCCAAACAAGGTGAGATTACTAATCTGAAGGATTTCAAGGTTAGTAGTTCTTTATGTTATTTTTATTTGGCTACTACTAATATAATTTTTATTGAATTTGAGGAAAAATAATTGATTTGGAACCATTTATATTTTAAATTTATTCCTCAAAAACAATATTATCAAAAATGATGATAATATGTTGGGTTCAAATCTCATCGATTCATGCCTAAGACGCTTTTATATGGATTAGATGTTGAGTTTGAATCTTCATATACCATATTGATGATATTATGATGGCTAAGATAAAATAATGGGTATTTAATGAAAAGTCATGATATTCGACCCATTGAATATGCTCCATTCCATGAAGTGAATGTGGTAGCAATATATGATAAGTCTGAAATATGACAACTTACTTCATTCTTGAGGTGTGTGTGGTAGTAGTGCATAATATATCTGAAAGAAGACAAGTGATTGAATGCACGAATATATGCGTGGAGGGACAATATGATAATGATCATAAAAAATGATGATATTTTCACACGCTTATATGATTATAAGATATACTAGAGAAAAATTCTCTACATCATATGTATTCCTTGATTTGCTTTTGAAGTAGCAAAATCTTGAAAGAGGTTATAAGCTATCATAATTTGATAGGCTTAAGACACAAATTATATTCCATTCCTGGGGAATGAGAAACTTATTAATGCAAACGTGCACTTGATTATGTTTTTATCACAACTCACCTCCGAAAGAGGTTGAATAATTTTGAAATCTACTTCTGAAGTAGTAAATCTGAAAATTTTTCATATAATAGTAAATCTGAAATTTACTAAAGCAAAAACACATATCATAGTAAACTTAGAGTTTACTAGATTAAAAGTTCATAAGTTGATATCAACGATTGCGATATCCCGAAGATGTGCATATTGAGTATTGAACATATGTTGAAGAATTAGAAAATTCTTCATGAACTTTAATGTTGCTTGTTCTCGTGATAAGTTGGTTGGAACAACTAATTTTGGGATTGGATCCCTCAAAATTTGAAAAGAATAAAAGGTGAATAAGGGCCCGTTCACCTATCATGTGATATGTTGAAAAGATGCATCAATAAGATGATCACATGTACATTCATGGTCAACCTATGTTTGACATTCATAAAGTTACTTGTTCAATATAAATTGAGCATAATTTTCAGATTGTGTAATCAAGATAATTCATCTTGATGATGATGGTTTAACATTGAATGCCTTCCATAAATAGTTGAACCATTACTAATCTGAACAAAGTTTATGTATTGGTATGAAATATGATATATTGCATATAATAACACTTGTATGCATTAGACCAATATATTGTGATTATTTCTTCCCTCTCAATTGGTTCAAGGTGAGGAACCAACTATTTTATCTAATAGTTTTAATGTGCGGTATACGATTAATAAATATACCATGATGCACAAAGATGAATTCCTCAAAGAAGATGGGGGATGTATGTTAGTTTTCCTAACATAAGGGGGAGATTATAAGCAGTTATGAAATATGTTAGGAATTATCATCAGATCCTCATTCAAAAAATAATTCAAGTCAAATACTGAAAACATCTCATATTTAGCTGCAAGTGCTCCTATTTTGTATCCTTAAAGGATAAAGTCTATGCATGCATGAAGCATGATAGACCAATCGGTTCCAAATGAAATAATCCTTGAAAAGGATAAGGAGCAAATAATCATGATAAGAAGGCAATGTGCTCTTGAAGAGCCTACGACATAACACTTCATGAAACCTTATGAGAGGTTTAAGTACCTTAAAATAATGAAGTGATGAGATCTCAAAATGTTATGTCGCATTGTGAACCGATACTAAAATAAGAAATCGTTGACGATATCTTTGATACAATATTGGCGTAATATTATAAAAGATTATGAGGA
>NC_061111.1:184710522-184720087 GCF_002878395.1 Capsicum annuum
TGTTCTTAACTCAATTTTATTGAGCAAGAAACTTTATGAATGTCAAATTGCAGGTTGACAATGAATGTACATGTGATCATCTTATTGATACATCTTTTCAACATATCATATGATAGGTGAACGGGCCCATATTCACCTTTTATATTTTCCAGATTTAAGAAATTCAATCCCAACATTAGTTGGTCCAACCAACTTATTATGAGAACAAACGACATAAACAATTCTTGAAGAATCTTCTAGTTCTACAATACATGCACATCTTCGAGATGTCACAATCGTTCATATCAATTTATGAACTTTTATTCTAGTAAACTCCAAGTTTACCATGACATGTACTTTTTCTTTAGTAAATTTCAGATTTACTATTACATGAATAAATTTCAGATTTACTACTTCAAAAGTAGATTTCAAAATTATTCAACCTCTTTCGGAGGTGAGTTGTGATACAATCACAATCAAGTGCACGTTTGCATTATAAGTTTCTCATTCCTCAGGAATGGAATATAATCGTGCCTTAAGCCTATCAAATTATGATAACTTATAACCTCTTTCAAGATTTTGCTACTTTAGAAGAAAATCGAGGCATACATATGATGTAGAGAATTCTTCTCTAGTATATCTTATAATCATATAAGCATGTGAAAATATCGTCACTTTTGATGATCATTATTATATTGGTCCTCCACGCGTATATTTGTGCATTTAATCACTTGTCTTCTTTCAAACATATTATGCACTGCTATCAAATACATCTCAAGAATGAAGTAAGTTGTCATATTTCAGACTTATCATATATTGCTACCACATTCACTTTATGGAATAGAGCATATTCAATGGGTTGAATTTCATGATTTTTCATTAAACACCCATTATTTTGTTTTAGCCATCATAATATCATCAATATGGTGTATTGAGATTCAAACTTAACATCTTATCCATATAAATGCGTCTTAGGCATGAATTGATAAGATTTGAACCCAACATATTATCATCCTTTTTGATAATATTATTTTTGAGGAATAAATTTAAAATATAAATGGTTCCAAACCAATTATTTTTCCTCAAATTCAATAATAATTATATTAATAGTAGCAAAAGAAAGATAACATAAAGAATTACTAATCTTGAAATCCTTCAGATTTATAATCTTACCTTGTTTGACAGAGTCTCGTGCTGATAACATGTTATAAAGTAAGAAAGAACAAAGAAGAATAAGAGTAGAGAGAGAAGAGAGAGTAATTCTTATTACTTCTTGAGGGATGAGAGATCATAAGATTGTCAATACAATTAACAAAACTCCTCTATTTATAGGGAAAATTTACTCCTAGTCTAAGTAAAAGACAGATGCTTCAAAACCTAATAGATATCAAAGTAGATCTTAATAGACATTCATTATAATGTAAATACGTTTATAACACAATTCAATTTTTAATGTAATATCAAAGCAGACATAGTTCATGATGGTGGATCTCTCCGCCACCTATTATCCAAGATCATGAATACAGAACTAATGTGGGACTCAACATCCCCTCGTCCGAACAAAAATATATTTTTAGTATTTAAGTTCTCATATTTTTAGTATTTAAGTTTTCCGTTTCATTTTAATTGATCCTTATTAACTTGACATATTCCTTAAGAAATTATTTAATAGAGCTTATTTTACTAAAATAACTTTATTAGTTAAGCATTGAAAATATGAATTTGAATATTTACACTTTATACAGTCATTTAATGATAGAGACGGTATTGACAAAATACCATAAACTTTGGTTAATTTTAGAACTTGAACAACTAAATTGAAATAAATATTTTGAGCAAGAAGGCCAACTAATGGAGTATAAAAGGGACTTTGAATTAAAAGGGAAAAATAAGTTTTTCAATTCAGTGAGAGTCCTTCAAATTTTAAAAATTAGGTAAAAGAGTTAAAAAAAAAATTAGTTTTTTTTAACATTTTTACTCCAACAACTTAAGAGGTTGTCGCAACAACTATAGAAGTTGTCTCAACAACTATTCGACAATTCTGCAAAATTGTCTGACAACTGTGAAAAGTTGTTGGACAACTTTGATATTATTAAGACAGCTAATACAGTTGTCGAATAACTGTCCTAATTGTTTAAGCGACTTTATTTCTTTTAAATTAATAATATTATGGGATTCACTTTTTTTTTTTTTGTTTTAAACTAAAGACTTGAAAAGTTCTTTGAGAGATTTTTCTCAGTATAGAACGGGAGTAGTAGTTATATTTTCAACAAATTACCAGATGCTTTCATCATTAATAATTTTTTGCTTACTCCAAAAAGAAAATGTATAAAAGAAGGGTTAAAAGCGCGTACGAAAATTTTGTCCACATATTCCTAGATAATCTCGAACGTTTGAATTTTGGAAGTAAAAGTTGTTGTACTTATTCACTTTGGATTATACCGTAAAGCACCGTGTTATATGCAAAAACAATAAAAATTCTTCTACACACTTGTCTTCTCATGTTTTTATTTTCAAAGGAGCAGTTAAAAGCTACTCCCTCCATTTTTTATACGTGTTTTTCTTTATTGTAATTTTATCTCTAACTAAATATATATTTAAGTCTTTAATAATTTTTTGATCATGATAATTCTTACATATCTTTGATTTAAATATAGTAATTAATATTAATTTAGAAGAAAAAATTGAATTAGGAATAGTTAATAAATTATCTTTAGTCTTTTGGAAGTGAGTAGTTTATTAAAGGATGTGTGCTTAAGCCAAAAGTCACTTACTGACGTTTGATCATGAATTTTTTTTTATTTTTTATTTTTGAAAAATTATTTCACTTTAATGAAAAAAATGAAAATAGTAGTGTTTGTTTATAAGAATTATTTCACATTAGTGAAAATTATTTTTGAAAAAATAAAAATAAGTAAAATTTATTTTCACTCTTATTTTTCTCATAAAATTTTAAAATAATTTAAATTTGTATTCATGATTCAACTCTAACTCTAAAAAAATTATTATTTTTATGATAAATGGAAAATGGAGTGAGTAGCATCGTAACCCCAATTAATTAAGGGATTTAATAAAGATACCAACAATAGAAAGATAAGAGTGCCTATGCCATGCATGTTACACAACCAAATAAAAGGGGATTTCGAGAAAAAAGCACACAAGTCAAAGCTATATTTTTTGTCATTTCTATAGGCTTCACGCACTAACTTAACCATCGTTGCTTCGACAGGATTAGTGTCTCTTTTAAAATCTATTTTTTTTTAAAGAAAAACAAGATATTTATCTAAGCTCTACTACTTCCTTTGTTTTATCACATTATCGTTCTCACTAAGCTCATTTATCAAAATATTTATCTGCTAAACAGAGTAAACGATCAGTGTATTTTTGACTTCGTACGAATTCATTTATATTATTTTTTGGTGAAATAGTTCGACGCACATCGTTGGAATAGGTCAATTATGATGTTTTAACTCACTACTCTATTTACTCACTAGCTTAGATATCAGGGTCTGCTCAACCTTTAGGTCAGTTAGGCAGTCGCCTAACGCTCCATTATTATGGACCTCCATATTTTTATACATTAATAGATATATATGTATTAAAATTTTATTTATCAAAATTTTTTGTTATCATAAAAAGGTAGACAATCTCATATTTTTTGAATTGAAGGTGTTGAGGGAGACACTAAAAGTAGAAGATAATAATGTGATGTATATTATACTTTACTATTATATATAAGAGAATAATATATTTTGGTAGTCCTCACAAGGCTACTTTAGTAATTTCAATTAATTCGTTAATCCAATAAAATTATGACATGTAGTTGATATAGAGATATGGATAAAATTACTTTATTTCTTTACTTGTCAAATGGTACTTTGTATGTGGTGTGTCATAATTGGAGAAATCATTATTGAGTTTTTTTCTTGAATTTTTAATTATTTAATTATTTTTTTTAAAAAATTGCTTTTATATATAAAAGAGAATAATAAACTTTGACAGTCCTCACATGGCTACTTTAGTAATTTCAATTAATTTGTTAATCCAATAAAATTATGTCATGTAGTTGATATAGAGATATAAATAAAAACTACTTTATTTCTTTACTTGCCAAATGGGACTTTGTATGTGGTGTGTCATAATTTGAGAAATCATTATTGAATTTTTTTCTTAAATTTTTAATTGTTTAACTAATTTTTTTCTTGAAAAAAAAAGGAAAGAAATTACAAAGTGGGAAATCAAACCTTCACCAATATGGTGAGAGTTCAGAATGACAATCAACTGAATTATTTAGAGTTCCTTGTTGTTAACTAATCGATAAATTTTTTAACTAATTGTATAAGATTATATTTACTTATGATGAACGGGGTATGGTTCTCAATATTTGCTAATTACTTTTTATGAATTGAATGAAATTTTTTTATGACTAATTTTATGTTGCTTTTGAAATTATCAATAAAATCTTTTAAATATTGAAAGCTGAAATTATTGATAAAGTTAAAAAATTAAGGTAGTGGTATCAATTAAGATTAGATTATTTTTAAAATATATTTTTTGATTAATTGAAAATTAATATTCTTAGGCATAAACTAAATATAAAGAACTAATAGATTCTCGAAGTTCATTTTGATGAATTTAATTTTTTTACCCTTTAATTTAAAGTAAAACTAACCTTAAATTACTATATTAACTAACTTAAATTCTTGCCACGTGAAATTATGAATAAAATTAAGACTTAATAAATATCTGAAGAAATATATTTTTATTTATAGCTATAGAATATATGTTCATAAACTCTTAAAAATATTAGTATTTCGCAATTTATGATCTTTATGAGTTGTAATTATTTTATTTATTTAATTATATTATAATATAAAATATTAAATTACTTGAGTTTGGATCAGGCTTAGCACGGGCCTTACAAAATTAGTACTTATATATAAGAGAGGATCTTGAGATTTGGTAGTCCTCACAAGGGCTTTTTTGGTATTTTAATTTTTTGGTGAATGAAATTACTACACATGACAACTAAAAGTGTTTTTTCATTACATATTTCTATTTTCACCTTATTCTTTTTATTAATTAAGACCATTCCACTTGGGTTTTATAATTGATTTCTTCTTACCACATGTTAGATTACTATTTAATTAAAACACCTTTCATTTTAAATCAACAATCACTTTAACTGGAAAAAAAAAATTCAAGCTAACTTTTAATAAAAAATAAAATTTTCAATAATTTCAACTATAACCTTATAGTTCTTTTTGATATCATAGTGTAATTAATAATATCTTGTATTTATTGTTTCTCGTAGTGGACATGGAAAACGTATAAACCAATAATTAAAATGGGACGATTAGGTTACTCTTGTGAGGGGTGTGTAAAAAATAAATATAATAAGTAAATAGATCGAATGGAGTAATATATTAATGTAATACAATTATCATTTTATATCCTTATTAAGTTAATTTATAGAAAGGCTCTTAATTAAGGTTATAGTTATTATAATATAAATTTGAAAACATTGACTTTTTTCCCAGATGAAAATATGTAATTTGCAGAAACTATTGCCATTAAAATCATGAGGAATACTAAAATACAATAAATATCAAAATAAATTTATATTTATATATAGCTAAGAAATAAATAGTCGCAAATTTTATAAAAATATCAATATTGTTTTCTATTTATGATCTTCATCGAAGTGTAATTATTAAATATTTTAAATTCTGCTATTATACAATATATTACTTGTAGATTTTTGATATATTTCAATTCTCTGTTAATATCTTCTTCCTCATAAATAATATTTTTTATTTAAAATTATTCAGTTATGTGATTAACAACTCTAATAATTATGAAAATTTATCTACAAGACTTGTTTAATGAATCATTAGATATACTGCTTATAAAGTAAAAATAGATAATATAAATTATATTTTTAAATTAAAATTATTATTTTTAAACTTTGAGTTTGGGTTCGAACTTAGCACGGGCCTCGTAAAACTACATTTTATAACTATATATAAGGGAGGATCTTTGAATTTGGTAATCCCCACATATATTTTTTTTTATCCATTTTAACCCTGATTAAATTTTAATGACTTTGCAAGCTTTCACCCATTTTAGTAAATTTAAGCAATTATATAGACTTATTAAATGTCGTGCAAAAAGTGATGAGTCATAAAATAAGTGAAAGTGACACCACGAGAGATTTTTATCTAACCAAACTAAAAATTAATTCAAAATTTGTGGTCTTCTTTTATGTGAAAATAACAACAACAACAACAATAATAATAAGAGACCTAATTTGTTTAGTCCTGGCAATAAATATTTTATTTATTCTATCTCTAATTGAAATTTTAATAATTACTATTTTTATATTATATTATACTTATATATAAGAAAGAATAAGATAAGATTTGATAGTCCTCACAAAAATATTTATAAAATGAAATTGCTACATATGCCTATTATTTTTTCCAACACATTATTATTTTTGTCCCCATTCGTTATTTAATAATTATTTTCATTTGGACCTCTATAATTGAATTATATATAGTATTTTTTTTTGTAAATCCCTTCTTGTTTACTATTAGATTACTTGTTCTTTTTTGGTACATATTTCTTATATTAAAATTTAATTATTTTTAAATTTATTAATCTCTAAAACAGTGGCATGTGATTGAAAAAGATGAAGTATTTCCTCCTTACGACATGAATCTTTGCACTTGATGGTGTATCTTAATATGAAAAATTACTATTGAATTTTTCATTGTGTTTTAATTGCTTAATTATCTTTTTTTGTTAAAAAAAAAGGAGTAGGAAAATTACTACTTTAGTTTCAATTGTCTTCATATAATCTAATAAATAAGAAAGTTTTAAAGGTGTTTGCAAGACTTAAATTCAATTTCTAACCTCTAGAAAAAATTAATCTCAAAATGTATATTGATTCACATAGGAGTGCAACTATTTAAGAAATTAATATAACATATGCTTAAGTTTAATTTGAATTATTGGATGTTATATTCTCAAAACATTTCATGAAGACAACTTTTATATTACATAGTGATTTGAAAATACAAATAATTTTTTCTTTTAACTTGCAAATACGTTTATACAATAATTTAATTTTTAAGAGTTTGCAGAAAATTTTGAACTACTCTTTCAATAACTTAATGTCACAAAAAGCAAAAAGATAAAAAAGTAATTACAAATTTAATCTTTAGAATTAGTTCGAATCTAGGCTTATAAGCATCGGGCAAATGTAAAACTTTAATAGTTCTGAAATTTTATTGTCTAGATATGATTAATTTAAATAATATTGTTGAAAATATGAAATAAATTATACTTATTTGATAAATTATATACTATATTTATATCTTGAGGTTGGCCCCGAGCTTAGCACGGCCCCCCCGAGACTAGTACTTATATATAAGGGAGAATCATAAGTTTGGTAGTCCTCACAAGGACTTTTTAGACATTTTACTTTTTTTTGTAAGCAAAGTTGCTACACATGTCAAATTTGTAGTGCATTGATGGTTTTCTTTTCTTGTATATTTCTATTTTTTCCCTCTCCTTTTTTTGTTAAGACTATCTCCACTTGGCATTTTGTAATTAGTTTCTTGGGGCTTTCGGCCACAGGTGACAAAAGAGATTTAAAATAAGGTGTAGGTGACACAAGTCCTAATAATTTAGTAGAGGTGACAATTACTTAATTATGGATTAAGAAAGTTTGAGAAATTTTAAAATAACCCACAAGTTTTTAAAATTACACTTTGATCCAAATGTTAGTTAATATAATGGGAAACGAAGGAAAAAATGCGCGTTTTTCTCTCTCCTCATCTGTTGTTATTTTCTCTCTCTTCGCAATATTTGTTGTTCATTGTTGCTGCTGCTTTATTCATCATCTTCTGATTTATTATCATCATCTTATACTTCATTATCATCTTCATCTTCTTCTTGTTGACCATTGTTGTTGTTGTTGTTGTTACCCCAATTGCTGCTCTTTGATCAAATTCTTATGTCAAATTTTATTTCGTAAATTACTTTCAACTTTGACATTTACTTGAGAGGAGACTTTGGTAAGTCAAATTATGTTTTTTAGTTGAATTTGTCATCTGGGTAACTGCTAGTGTGCTGTTTTTTCAACAATAGCTAGCACGCGAACATGAATACAATATAAGAGCAATCTGTTTAAACAGAGCCATTATCTGCGGCACCAGATAAATGTTCTGTTGTAACAGTAGACTCATATTGGATTCATGTTTATAGTTTTAGGTGCCCGTAATATGAATCGAATAGATGGGTATTCTGTTGCACTAGATTAGTAATCTGTTTCAATAGATAAATAATCTGTTTCACCAGATTACCAATCTGTTCTGAACAACAAAATACAGCTCCTGTCACAAACCCAATAGATAACTCAACTCATATGTTGATCTCTTGATATTGATACTGGAATCAAATTATTCCTTAATTGTTGACATGTCATTTGTTGAGAAAAAAAATAGACAACACAAAAATTAAATAAGAAATAAAAAGTCAAATGCATCAAACATAAATTTTTATAAAACAAACAAAAAAATACATAGATAAAAGAAAAAAAAAGCTTAATTATTATTATCATCATTATTATTTGTATGGCCAGCCGGTCAATCTTCAACCGGCAGCAGTAGCGCCCTCCTAAGCCTACGGATCTCCCGCAGCATTCTTAGTCTGACGGTGGCCAACTTCCATGTAGGTCATGAATCTCCTTCGGCAGTTCCTGCATGGAGTTTCGTAAAATAATGACATCCCACACAAGATGAGCCATATCTAGAAAACACATAAGTTGACAAAACACACACGTAAATACAAAAGTAAAGAAAAGAAAGAATTCGAATGTAATGTAATACAATGTATATTTACACACAAATCAAGAAAAAAACTTACCAGAGACAGGAAAAAGCTATCAAGTTCTTGAAGAGAAAGTAGTTGAAGGTGTAAAAAGAATAAGGAATAAATAGTGTGTGTAGTAGAACGAACGATTGAGTAAGGAGAGACCTATTTATAGAGGATTGAACTTGAATGAGTTAGGCAAAAAATCGCAACTGTTCACCTCCATTTATTAATGACATTCTTGATTACTTTAAAAAGATATGACTTAATTAAATTAAGCAATATTGTGATAAGCCATGACATTTCAACTTTATTATTATTAATAATTAGTTCTTTCCAGGAACCATTTTTTTTCACTGAGTTGGACAACAGATTATATATCTGTTGCATCAGATAACTCATCTGTGACAACAGATATATAATCCGTTGCAACAAATAGATAACATGTTGCATTAAATAATATATCTGTTGCAACATATAATTTATATAACTTTTTTTAAAAAAATTATCTTCATGACATCCAAATTTTCTGACTTTTTAATTATATAAATTAATAAAGCAAATTTGGAGGCGCAACTGTTCACCTCAATTTATTAATGACATTCTTGATTACTGTAAAAAGTTATGACTTGATTAAATTAAGCAATATTGTGATAAGTCATGACCTTTCAGCTTTATTATTATTGAAATAATTAGTTTTTTCCAG
>NC_061111.1:184720187-184835781 GCF_002878395.1 Capsicum annuum
CTGGTGAATTTTTTATTATTATGATAAGTCATGACTTTTCAGCTTATTAAATTTAAATAACCTTTTTCTCAATTTAAAAATAAAATACACCTGGTTTTCAACAACTGTTTCTTTAATAGCCATTTTTTAAATTGAGTTATAGCAACAGATTGTATATCTGTTGCATCAGATAACCCATCTACTTCAACAGATATACCACTGTTGTAATAAATCGACCATCTGTTTAAGGAGCTTTTTTGATTTCTTCTAACTGCTTCATCAGTCGCAACAGATGAGGAATTTGATGCATCAACAACGTTTTTATTTTTGTTTGTTGAATGTGTTTAGACAAAAAGTCACAGTCACGACTATTCATTCACTTTTTTTTCTTAACAATCATATAATCATATAACTTAATTAATCCAATGTTGTGACTTTTTTAAATTAAATAATCTTTATTTTACGATTATAATATCATTTTGTTCCTTATTATTTATTAACGAATTATTTTTAGGAGAATTTCTCATCATGACTTTTCACCACCATATGTTGCCATAAGTGCTCAATCCCTACCTCCAACCGTCGACATGTTGAGAATAGAGAATAAATAGAATGATAATTAAATATTGAATAAGAATTAAAAATTCAAAGTCGACCAAACCAAACCAAACATATACAAAGATTTTTTTGAATCCCTTATAGGTAGATCGAATATAAAAAAGGAAAATACATACACTAAAAGAAAGAAAAAACATAACCTAATTATTATTACTACTACTATTATTATTATTATTACTATTATTATTACTATATTATTGTCAACCGGACAATTTTCATTCGGCAGCAGCAGGGCCCTCCTCGACCTTTGCTCCGAAGACGGCCAAATCCCTTTGAAGTTCATCAAACTACCTTTGAAGTTCCTGCAAGGACTCAATATGAATCTTCTTGTACTAATCTGGATTAGCCATATTAGTATTGTAAGTGTAGTAGAATAAACGAGTGAGAGGAGGCCGGAGGGACCTATTTATAAAATGATTAAATTGGAAGGGACTTGACTTAGTCAAACAAAAAGCCACGACTGTTCATATCCTTTAATTAAATAAAATTGGTGAATTTTTGAATATGTAAATTAAAAAAAATAGATCTAAATACATCATTTTATCTTTTTATTATATTTCGGAAAGAGACAAATTGATAATCTGTTGCAAAATATATTCCACCTGTCAGATAACTTACAATATATTGACAATATGTTACAACAAATGGATATATCAGTTTGCTTTTCCATCAGATGTGGCATCTGTTGCAACTTGCTAGTCATCTGTTTATTCAATTACATCGAGAGCAATGGATTTTTCTAAACACTTCTTGGCCAAACTCAATTTTTGCTCTTGGATTGCTTCTCTTTTTTTCTTTGCATCCTTCAAGCTGGCCTTCAAATTCAATTTTTGCTCTTGGTCATAACCATATTCATGGTCCCTCAGCCTCAATTTGTCATGTTTATATCCAACATTAAATCTTAATAGGGTATCAGAACCATATTCATGGTCCCCCAGCCTTATCAGTTCGAACCTACCAAACTTAACTGTAAAATTGCAGATATCTTGTTTGAATGATTTATGACTAATCAATAAAAATAGCATTCACAAAATCAGTGTACTCTATGTGTGTTTTCACGATATTATTATCAATAATACATACCTTCCACATATGAAGTGGTTTCATCTGCGTACAACTTATTCCTCCGAACCTATCTTTACTGCAGCCTCTTGTGATTGTCAAACAAAAGTTGATCAACTTTTAGTTCCTTATATATATACAAAGAAGAAGGAAAAAATTAATGTCACGGAAAGAACATTATCCATCTGTTGCAACAGATGTAGAGTCTGTTGCATCAGATGCGGAGTCTATTACAACAGATGTGGAGGCTGTTGGAATACATCAAACGAATACATCAAACCAGCCTTGCTGGTGGTTTGATTTATCCCAACAGAGTCTCCATCTATTACAATATCAACAACAACATAAACTACAAACAAAAAATAAAAAACATCAACAACAAAGAAAACAACAACATTTGTTCCAACAATATCATCAATAACAAAGAAACATACATTCTATATTCCAACACCATCAACAACCAGGGGCGAACCCACATGGAGTCCTTCAGGTGCGTGAGCACAAATTGAACTCGTCTCGAACTTTATATATGTATATGGAAATTAAGAAAAAACATATATAATCTAATCAGTGAGCACCCATAGTAAGAGTTGTTTGGTTAGCCTAGTGGTTGTTTATGGGTGCTTAAGTATATTTATTTCTTTTGGTCTTGAGTTCAATTCCCACTCAGCACATATTTTTTTTAATTTTGGTAACCAACTCTTCTCTCCTTATTCACTTTAAACTTTCTTTTATTTTTTTCTCCCTTACTCCTTGTGTTGGTTGTTCAGACTCCACCATTTTTAAGCTAATAAGCACCCTCCGTCTAAAAAATCTAGATTTGCCACTGTCAATGACACCACACCACAAGTTTCAATAATGCCAACCCCACCAACAACATCAATAACAGTATCAACAATAAAGAAACAAACAAAATACGTAAAAAAATGATACTGCCAACAAGGCTTTTAAACTTCTCCCAGCAGATGACTTTTTTTCACATCTTGTAATAAAAATTCTCGGTTCGTTTATTCAACAATTAAAATTTCCTTCAAATTTTTTAAATAAATATGATATGGGTAAATGGTAATTAAATAAAAAAAAAGATGTAAATAATTTACAAAGAAGAAGAAGAGAATGAAAGAGCAATAGTGAATCATACCTTAATGTCAAAAGGGGATCAAAATAATAATTTCAGTCAAGGAATCTAAGATATGGATCGATTTAGATTCAAAAGGAAATTTATGAGAAATAGAAGAGAAAAAAAGGCTGTGATAATCCTAAAGAGGATAGAAAGAAAAAAATGAGAGACAAATAAAATAAATTTAGGGTTGAAGGAGAGATGAAATAATATACTACCCTTAATATTAAATGATTAAATAAAGTGTATTTATTCAAATTTATATTTTCAAAGCATAATTAATAAGCCAATTTGGTAAAATAAACCCCTAATTAATATTTTCTTAATGGGTGTGCCAAGTCAATAGAGGCCAACTAATATAATATGAAATGGAAGAAGTATTAGGGGTTTCAATGTTCATTAATTAATATTCATTAATAATTTGAGGGGCACGAAGAAAAAAATGGGTGACATTGAAAAGACAATTCTTGAATGAGATTTTTGAGTTATCCAAGAAACATTTTTTACCACCTTTAGTAGTACTACTTTATCTACTCGGACAGAAGCTTGCTTTAAAATTAAAAGAAAAAAAAGATTTCAAACAGATATGTATAAATATCTATTTGAAAAATCTCAACAGCTCAGTCATCTGTGACAACAGATGAAAATGTCCATTTGATAACTAAATCAGAAATATCATCTGTTATAATAGATATCAATATCTGTTTGAAAATTTTCAATAGCTCAGTCATCCGCCACAATAGATGCAAATTTCTATTTGATAATGAAATCAAATATTTTATCTATTGCAACAAATATTATTATCTGTTTGAAGTTCTCCAACAACTCAGTCATTTGTTGCAACAGATTTCATTGCAATTGATTTAGGTGGAACTAAGGATGAATGAATGAGCTCACAGGGTCAACAACAAATCCAATTGAGTCTTTGCAATTGCATGGTGTTGCGTTCATCCCGACCTGAGTCGTCGATCGATTACTCTGAGTTGAAATGAGTTCTCATTAACTTAATGTTAAGATTAATAATAGTACCTACATCGATCTAGGGGAAAGAGGGATGAATGAATGGGCTCACAGGGTCAACTATAAATCTAATTGAGTTGTTGCATTTGCATGGTGTTAGTATTGCGTTCATCCTGACCCGAGTCATCGATTGATCACTCTAAGTTGAAATGAGTTCTCATTAAATTAATGTTAAGATTAATAATAGTACCTACATCGATGTAGGTAGAACTAAGGATGAATGAATGAGCTCACAGGGTCAACTATAACTTCAATTGAGTCTTTTGGCAATTGCATGATGAGACGGTATTACGTTCCTCCCGATCAGAGGCTTCGATCGATCACTCTGAGCCAAACCGATTCTTACTATCTCATATGTTTAACTAATACCTTAATTGAATAATCAGGGACTAGGATTTAGTTCTCATAGGGTCAACTACAACTTCAATTGAGTCTTTTGGCAATTGCATGATGAGACGGTACTGCGTTTCTCCCGACCAGAGTCGTCGATCGATCACTCTGAGGTGAATCGATTTTTACTACTTCATATGTTCAACTAATACCTTAATTGATTAATCTAGGACTAGGGGTGAGTTCTCATAATGTCAACTACAATAGATGACAGTGTCTATTTGATAATTTACAACAGATGGGTAATCTATTGCGACATATGACTTAATCCATTTGATAATTTACAACAGATGGGTAATCTGTCACAACAGATGTCTTAATTTGTTTGATATTTTACAAAAGATTCCTGATATGTTACAACAAATGATGTAATCTATTTGATAGTTTACAACAGATGCGTAATATGTTGCAATAGATTACCTAATCTGTTTGATTTGATTAAACAGAAAAGACAACCATTGCAACAGGTTGAACATTTGTTTATATATAATTTCAATTAATTTCATATGTTAGACTAATACCTTCCGACCAGAGTCGTCGATCGATCACTCTAAGCCGAACCGATTCTTACTACCTCATATATTAGACTAATACCATAATTGAATAATCTAGGACTAGGGGTACTAATACCTTAATTGAATAATCTAGGACTAGGGGTGAGTTCTCATAGGGTCAACTACAACTTTAATTGAGTCTTTTGACAATTGCATGATGAGTCGGTACTGCGTTCCTCCCGAACAAAGTCGTCGATCGATAACTCTGAGCCGAACCAATTCTTACTAACTCATATATTCAACTAATACCTTAATTGATTAATCTAGGACATGGTAATAATACCTTAATTGAATAATCTGGAACTAGGGGTAAATTATCATAGGGTCAACTATTGATTAATCTAGGACTAGGGGTAAGTTCTCATAGGGTCAGCTACAATAGATGCCAGCGCCTATTTGATAATTTATAACATATGGGTAATCTGTTGTGACATATGATAATCTATTTGATAATTTACAACAGATGGGTAATCTGTCGCAACAGATGACTTAATCTGTTTGATAATTTACAATAGATTCGTAATCTGTTGTTACCTAATCTGATTGATAATTTAAAACAGATGCGAAATCTGATGCAACATGTTGAACATTTGTTTTTATACAATTTCAATTGAGTTCATATATTAGACTAATAGTACCTAAATTGATTAATCTAGGACCAGGGGTAAGTTTATAGGGTCAACTAGAGTACTCGGTCAACCTAAACTTAAATTGTTTTTATATAATTTCAATTGAGTTATCCTTTTGGAAATTGCACGACGAGAGGGTTAAAAATTACGCATATCTTTTATGATTTTAACAATAATTAAGATTAATTCGGACAGAATTAATATTTTCAAAACTTGTCATTCTTTTTCAAAATATAAATCAACCCATACAAAACGTTTCATCATTTCAAATCTCGAGTTCTCGCTCTTTCTCTCTCATTCTCACTTAACAATATAGTTCAAGCAACAACTACTCAACAAATTTGCTCAACCCTCCATAATAGATCGCTTTTCTTCTCATTTCCGACCACATAGGTGTTATTTTTGACTTCATTCTTGCTTGTATCAGTCATTTTCTTTGTCTTTGTAGGCAACAGAGTTCGAGAAGAGTTCTATATTTGTTATTTTTTTTAAAAAAAATAAGGGCTTTTAAGTTAATGATAAAAAATAAAACTTTTAGTTGTATTACTTTGAGAATAGGTTTACAATTTTGAGTTTGATGATAAAATTGTAGGAAGAACTCGAGAAATCCCTAGTTTTCATCGCAATGTTCCGTTGACTGTCGTGGTATTGTTGGATGGTGTCTGTGGTGTTGGTGTTGGTGATGTTTGTCGTCGTTGTGGTGGCATTAGTTGGTAGTGTTTGTGGTGGCTGTCGGTGGTATCGGTATTTGTGGTGTTTGTTTGTGGCATTGGTTGGTGGTGTTTGTGGTGGTGGCTGTTGGTGTGTAGGTATTCATGGTGTTTGTAATGTATTTTTTAAAATTTATGCATACATCAATTGTAATGTAATTTTTTTTTCTATTTTTTGTAAGTAAAACATATCTCCAAAAAAAAAAGAAAGTGAAAATGGATTAACGTTTGACCACCCAAAAAAAAGGCTACAATACCGAGGGATTAGGAGGAGCTTCCTAAACAATCTCAGTCAGGGAAAAGTAAAGCTGAGAAGAGATGTGAAAGCAATGTTGAGGGAGGTAGACAAGGGTCTGTAGATGGTGATGAAGAAAATAAAAGTGAGAAAAAGAAGGAATTAAAGAGTGAGAAAGAGAAAGAGGATGATCATCAACATGATGTAATGGATCAGCAATGTGGCATGAATTAATATCGACATCCCAATATAATCCTGTCAAACTTTTTAGTATTGACAGGTTTCAAGTTGTGATGCCGATAAATGACCCAGAAGCAAAACAACTAACTGGTCAAATTGTACTTAAATGTCAGATGGGGAAAATTTTTGAACATATTATGAAAATTATGTAGAACGAAAACATAGGCAGACTTTTTAAGAAGAGCTGCTTTGGATGCTTTCTTGAGATGCCTGAGGACCCCTCTGCCCGTATCCATTTCTCTATGACGATGGTATATGGTCTTCTCAAGCGCAGGATCAAGTACGTGAGGGATGATAAAGATCCGAAGGAGGGGGCAAAAAATAGATGGATGGAATCTGGATCAACTACTGTGGTATGCCTATTTGTTTTAGCTTGCAAGAGTTTGCCATAGTGACGGGTTTGAGATGCCATCGTCCAGAAGAACCACCTTCAAATTTTAACTCAAGTGCAGGATCAATTATTGCATATTTTTGTCGATCTTGAAATCTTGACTCAAGAACACCTTCAAATTTTAACTTACAACTTCAGAATCGTGTTGCACAACACTATGATTGAACTAAATTCAACTGTTATTGATTTATCAAACTAGATTCTTCTAGTCTGTAAGCTCTGATATCATGTGATTGTTCTAGGTGTCAATGACATAGAACTTATAGGAAAGAAGGTGAAGAAGATAGGAGGAAGAAAAAGATGAGAAATTTAGGAATAATTCTGTATTACTTTTTATCATCAAAGTACATTATATACCTTTATATAATGAGGCGATCAACTAAGTAAATACATCAACTAGTCGTTAACAGTGAACCTAACTAACTAGTCCAGAAAGCAGTTATACTAACAATTACAGTGTAACTAAACTAACACCCATGAACTAATATTTCCTCGTATTCAACACATATAACCTATTTCATTTTCAAAATTATAAGTATCACATTTTGAGGAGGCTTACCTAAAATATACTGTTGATCCATGACGATATAAATTTTTTTTAACACCGATAACACATATATAACTTAAACTCAAATTTTATATTAGACAACAACAACAACAACAACAACAACAACAACAAACCCAGTGTATTCCCACCTAGTAGGGTCTGGGGGGGTAAGATGTACGCAGTCCATACCTCTACCTCTGATGAAGTAGAAAGGCTGTTTCTGATAGACCCCCGGCTCAAGACACGAGATACCACACAAACACATAGTAAAACACAGAAGCAGATTACATAACATAAATACGGCACCCATAAGTAATATAAAACAGAGGAAAGCAACGGAAAGCACACAGATTCGTAATAAAACATGGAACACGGAAGACGAAATCATAACAGGAATAAAACCCCCACCAAGTAATTCCCTACACTAGCGACCCAAATTGGCCCTAATCCTCTGCCGAAATTCGCGCCCTCCAGACCTTCCTATCTAGGGTCATGTCCTCGGTGAGCTGTAACTGTTCCATGTCCCGCCTAATCACCTCGCCCCAGTACTTCTTTGGCCTACCCCTACCCCGCCTAAAACCATCCAACGCTAGCCTCTCGCACCTACGGACCGGGGCATCCATGCCCCTCCTCTTCACGTGTCCGAACCATCTCAATCGTGCTTCCCGCATCTTGCACTCCACTGAAGTCACACCAACCTTCTCCCGAATAGTCTCATTCTGAACTCTATCCCCTCTAGTCAGTCCACACATCCAGCGCAACATCTGCATTTCTGCCACCTTCATTTTCTGGATGTGGGAGTTCTTAACTGGCCAACACTCTGCTCCATACAACAAGGCCGGACGGACTACCACCCTGTAGAATTTGCCTTTAAGCTTGGGCGGCACCTTCTTATCACAAAGCACCCCCGACGCGAGTTTCTACTTCATCCATCCCGCCCCAATACGATGAGAGACATCCTCGTCAATCTCACCGTTACTCTGGATCACGGACCCAAGATACTTGAACTTATCCCTCTTACATACCTCCTGTGCTTTCAGCTTCGCTACTACCTCATTCTCCCACCTCACGTCATTAAACTTGCATTCCACATACTCTGTCTTGCTTCTGCTCACCCTGAACCCTTTAGACTCAAGAGTTTGCCTCCACACCTCTAATTTGTCATTCACACCCCCTCGAGTCTCATCTATCAGAACTACATCGTCTGCAAAAAGCATACACCACGGCACCTCCCCTTGAATACGCCGTGTCAATACATCCATCACCAACGCAAACAAAAAGGGACTAAGAGTAGATCCCTGGTGCAATCCTGTCAGGACAGTGAAATGCTCTGAGTCTCCTCCCGCCGTCCTCACCCGGGTTTTCGCTCCATCATACATATCCTTAATTACTCTGGTATATGCCAGCGGTACTCCACTCACCTCCAAGCATCTCCAAAGCACCTTCCTGGAGACTTTGTCGTATTCCTTCTCGAGATCGATAAACACCATGTGCAGATCCTTCTTCCGCTCCCTATACTGCTCCACCAACCTCCGCACCAGGTGGATTGCCTCCGTCGTCGAGCGGTCGGGCATAAATCCAAACTGGTTTTCCGAAATAGACACTATCCGTCTCAGCCTCACCTCGACCACTCTCTCCCAGATCTTCATAGAGTGACTCAATAACTTAATCCCCCTATAGTTATTGCAACTCTGAATGTCCCCCTTATTCTTATAGAGAGGGACCATGGTACTCTACCTCCACGCCTCGGGCATCTTTGCCGTCCTGAAGATTTCATTAAACAATCCAGTCAACCACCTTACACCAGCCTCTCCAACGAACTTCCAAAACTCCACCGGTATCTCATCCGGCCTCATCGCCCTACCCCTTCGCATCCTGCGGACAGCTTGTCTAACCTCTTCTACCTTAAAACGTCTACAATAGCTAAAATCCCGACACTCCTCTGAGTGCTCCAGTTCCCCTAACACAATAGCTCTATCCCCTTCGTCATTCAAGAGCCTATGAAAATACGACTGCCATCTCTTCTTAATGTGGCCGTCCTCCACCAACACTCTACCGTTCTCCCCCTTAATGCACCTCACCTGATCGAGGTCATGACCCTTCCTCTCCCTAGCCTTAGCGAGTCTAAACAACTTTTTCTCCCCTCCTTTCTCCTGTAACCCTGCATACAAGCTCTCAAAAGCGACCGTCTTAGCTGCCGTGACTGCTGACTTCGCCTCCTTCCTCGCTAGCTTGTACTCTTTCCTGTTTACCCGCTTCTCCTCTTCGTCCTTACTATCCACCAACTTAGCATACGCCCCTTTCTTGGTCCCCACTTTCTTCTCCACTTCTTCATTCCACCACCAATCCCCCCGACGGTGCCCGGCCCGGCCCCTAGAAACACCCAACACCTCACTTGCATTCTCCCTGATGCACCTTGCCGCTCTGTCCCACATACTATCCACGTCCCCCCTACACTCCCACACCCCCATTCCCGCCAACCTCTCCCCTATCTCCCACGCATTCACTGGCGTCAGGCCGCCCCACTTAATTCTCGGTCTACACTTCTTAGTCCTCCTCTTTCTATCCTTCTTTATGCCCAAATCCATAGCTAAGAGCCTATGCTGGGTCGAAAGATTCTCACTCGGGATGACTTTACAGTCTTTACACAACGCCCTATCCCCTTTCCTAAGCAACAAAAAGTCAATCTGAGTCCTGGCTACCGCGCTTCGAAAGGTGATCAGGTGCTCGTCCTTCTTCGGGAAGCCCGAGTTCACCACCACCAGCCCAAAGGCCCTCGCAAACTCCAGTAGGGTCGCCCCCTCGTCATTTCTCTCCCCAAAACCAAAACCCCCATGCACGTCACCAAAGCCTCCCGGTAGCGCCCCGATGTGCCCGTTGAAATCCCCTGCTACAACAATCTTCTCCGAACTAGGCACGCCTCTCACCACCTCCTCCAAAACCTCCCAAAACCGCATCTTCTCCTCCCCCTCCGATCCCACTTGCGGCGCATAAGCACTACACACGTTCAGGGTAAACCCCCGAACAACCAACTTAATAGTCATCAACCTATCGTTGATCCTCTTCACCTCCACTACCTGACCTCTAAGCTCTTCATCTACTAAGATGCCAACTCCATTCCTACGCCTGTCGCTCCCAGAGTACCACAGCTTGTAACCATCCACATCCCTCGCCTTAGACCCTACCCACTTGGTCTCTTGGACACACGCAATGTTGAGAGTCTAGTACCCAACTTGAGTAAGTTTGTCCATGTTACCTCTCATCTTTGAGGGGCAATCTTCACCATAGAAAACTAGTAACTGTTCATGGTGAGTCTAGTGCACTAATACGAAAAATTAAATTAAATAATAATAAGTTATAATTGATTAAAGTGCACTGATATTTCAGGCTCAAACTTTATTTTATGTTATAACTTTGTGGATAAAATCAATTAAGAAAAAAGTAGTATGGTCAAAGTCAGTGAATTTCCAAAGAATAGCAGAAGAAAGATCTAATCAATGAGAAAAACATATATAGAGGGGAAAGTAGGAAATTAATTTTTTGTGTTCAAAAAGAGAGAAATTCTCTAAGCAATTTATGGATCTCTGTCTTGTCCAAAAGTGAGTTATAAAAGGCTATAGTCAAAAGTGCAAAGAAAAGGTGTTAGGAACACATGGAAAGCAACAAGTCTCATAAGTTCAAAACTACTCATAATGAGCAAAACTAAATTAATTAGTACTATAATTAGTGGGGGGCACTAATTAATTAGTCCATTACCTAAGCAATTCTAACATGACACTTTTAACTTTTTTTGACTCACATGTCTAAATGGCATTGGGAACAACATAAGCCCCCACCCCTAACACAAAAAGAAAGAAAAACCCTAATCATAGTCATGAAATCAAAAAAATTGGTCAACCCCTTTTTATGTCTTTTTATTACTATGATTTCTTAATTCTGTAATGCTTTGCCACTGGTCTCTGAAGTTGGCTTTATTACATAAAATTATTGAAACTACTATTATAAGTTAAGGAGTGGGACAAATGTGAGAATTGGGATATTGTTAAAAAACAAAGACATTATATAATTGAGGTTTGATTAAAATGCTAATCATCTGTTATCTTTCTTGTGTGACATGGACAAAATCTATGACCCTTGACTCATCCACTAAAATGTTTCTTTCCCCCCTTAAGTTAAGTCATACTTGATTATATCCTGATAATTTATCACTAATTCGTTATTAAATAAGATAAGCAATGAATATGCTGTTAAGTTATGAAATTTTTTTGTCTTTAATTTCTTTTTTTTTTTTTTTTAAGTAGTGCACATTAAACACTAAAAAACAGGAAAATTGTTAAATCAGTATGTATAGGATACCACTTCATCCATTACTATTTTGTAGTACTAGGTGAGTATTTACTACACACATTACATTGATAAAGTGCAGTCTGAGAAGACTGGATGCAACCTGCATACCCGTCGTCTGAATGCTACTATACTATAACTAGAATCTCTTAAGGTGTGATCGGAAAAATATTTTCCAAAAAAATTTTCATAATATTTTTTTTAAAAAATAAAAAAAATAATTTTCTAAAAAAGAGGGAAAACAAATTCCACAAGTAGCATTCCACATTAATTATGTGTCCTCCCTATCCTCCAAACACTTCTTCTTCAGTCCATTCCTGTAGGCTTTAGCTCTCGTCCCTATCACGCCACACCACTACCCTCTCACACTCACCTCCCATACAATTTTTTTAGATTATATATTGATACTTTAGAATAATAACATACATATTGAACATAAGAAAATAAGTAAGAAATCACTTATTTTTATATAAGATATATATTTTTCAGGAAAATAATTTACATGCAATACATTTTACGCCTTTAAAACTTTAGATAAATGTGTAATTGAGATACTGTGTTCTTTCAATACATTTTAATTTTCGACCACCCTTATCATATCTTATTAACTTTTGAATTATATCATCAAGTTTAATTTTTGTCTTTGGAGGTTAGATACTTTGAAAAATCAATGAATTCATGTTTAGCATTTGAAAATGAACAACAGTTGGTCAAGGGACATATGAAAAGATGTGAACCACTTGGGATTTAATTAGATAATAGAACAGTGATCATAAGTTGGAATTTCTTAAATTGAGGGGTTTGTGTTTTTGGATATTCTTGAAAAAATTACTACAACGTGGGGGCCTCCCTTAGAAATTTTTAATTGAGCTTCTATACTGACAAAGGAAACTTACATGTGTAGTAGTCGGATTGGAATTTTGCACACTCTCCAAGAAATTGCACACACTTTTGGTGTAGCAATATACTAGTAAATAGTAATATAAAATAAATAAAATTAGGGCCATCCGGAATTTAGGGATAAAGATTATTACGATATGACATTCTAAACCAAGGACTTGAGAACATGAGACCTTGGACTTTGACGGGATACGATTTTTTTGGTTTCTTTGACCAACCATAGAGCTTTACATGAACATGGCTCCAATTACTTTACTAGTACAATATATATAACTTGTGACTCGTTTGATTAATGGATTAGGTTATTTTAAAATTATAGTTTTTGAACAAATTAAATTTAAAGATATACAATAAAATAACATTAAAAATTGAATGAGGATAACTTTATGTCTTAAAGCAAACAATAAGACTGAAATGATATCTGTGTATATCTTTTTTTTTTTTTTAAATTTACTTGTAAGATTATATTTATATTTATATTTATATTTATTATTATTATTATTATTATTATTGAACCAAACAAAGTACATATAAATTTAAGAGTTACACTCCTAAACTATTCAAGTTTTTGAGTTTCTGGGAAGTATAAGTTTCTGCCTAAACTATCATCCAATAGTTAGCGAAACACAACTCGACTAATATTCGATGGTGTGTGTATTATATTATACTCTCTTTTGTTTAAAAATTATGCCACACGTCATTCCACGTGAATAAACAATTTCATAGCAGTATAGTTAAATAACTTAATACTAATTTAAATTTAAGGTTAAAATTATCGTCATATAATTTAAATTATTTTCCATCCCAATATTCGACATCTGCTTCTCCTCCTTTTCAGCCGTAGTTTTGTCTCAGCCATGACATCAATGTCCTCAACTTGAAAGGGGCGAGTTTGAGGTTTTAAAGAATTAAATAGAAAATTAAAATAATAATAATAATAATAATAATAATAATAATAATAATAATAATAATGAGTCAGCTAATAAAGTTGTTATATATGACGCGTGACAAATATTTATGGCCAAACACACCTAGAAACGTTTGTAGATAAATATTTGATGTAGTCAATGATTGGCGTGTTTCAATAACATTAGTTGATAATTTAGGTAGGAAACTCACACTCACAATAATTTAACTATGAAACTCAAAAAAAATTAAAATATTTAAATATATTTTCAACCTCTTAACTCTAAAATTAATTATGAAATATCCCATTTTATTTCACTAACCAAACAACCCCTTGCCATGAAATTTGTGTCCTTAAATGTTAAATTAAATAGAGACAAAAATATTTATATGAGAAGTGCTTTTATCTCTTTTAATGAATAACTTAGTGCAAACATACATTAATCCAGCTAATCAAAGGTGATATGTATATATCAATTAATCTGAACGGAAAAAAAATCTAATGGAAACACACATTTGAAAGTACTGTTTTTCCTATTTTTTGATATTGCATTATTTTTCATGTCGCAGTTTTTGGAATTAAATAGAACGTTCTTGATATTGCTTATTAAAAATTCAACCTGTCCCAAAATGTCTTATTTTTATCAAACTTAAAAGATCAATGACGGTTTAAAAGTGTAAAAATAAATACTAGACTATAAATAATGGCACGTAAATAGTTAATGGATTGTAATTTCATTTCTTAACTATTTGTTTTGTCGCTACGGCCTTTGTCTTCTTCTTTTAACTTTTTTTTTTTTAGAAAAGCACACCAGGTGGCCTCTCTCAAAAAAGTTGCCCATGTTTGGGCTACTTGACAATAAATGACCACTCGGCTAAACTATTGCCATATAATGGCCATGGGCTGCTTCAACTCTGTTGAATTATTTTTGCCATTTTCAATATTTTTTTCACTTTGGGCCATTCGACCCTTCTTTTAAAATATTATAGTTTTTTTTTGATATAAAATTCTTAACTAATAAAAAGTTTAATTTTTTATTCTAAAAAATAATAATTAAATATAATTATATAAAAAATATATAATTATTAAATAGAATATGTATTAATATAAGATATATATATATATATGAAAATTGTACAAAATGTGTTAAAAAATAATAATTAAATATAATTATATAAAAATGGTATAATTGTTATATAAAAATGTACCTATATATGATATATGTATAAAAATTGTATAGTTATATAAAATATGTATATGTATAAAATATAGATAAAAAATATATAGAATGTGTATAGAAACTATATAATTGTTGTATAAAATATGTATGTATAGAATGTGTATAAAAACTGTGTAGTTCTTGTATAAATTATGTATGTATAGAATGTATATAAGAACTGTGTAGTTCTTATATAAAGTACGTATCCGAATAATAATTATAGCCAAAAATAGTATAGAATCTATAAAATTTATATAATTATTGTAAATAATGTATAAGAAAATAAAAAAATTATTGTATAGAATATATTTTTCTATATATATGATCTGTAAAGATTTTGTATCATCGTTGTATAGAGTATGTATATGTATAGGATGGATATAAACTACATAAATATTGTATAAAATCTGTAGCTAAATAATTATTATAGCTAAATATTATATACGATGTGTATAGAAACTATACAATTATTGTTATAATATGTATATAAGTTGTACCATTATTTGCATAAAATATATATTTATGTATTTGATATCAAATATGCATTTGAAATAAAAAAGAGTCTTTTATATAATAATAATCCAATTTTTATAAGAGAAAAGACATCTTCCCCCCTGAATTTGTCCTCCCAACTCACTTTAGCACTTAAACTTAACTTCCATTTATTTATCCCCCTTAACATCTTTAAAGTGTATTAATTTCGCCCCTTAATATATATTATCACTCTCATATCGGAGAGTGTGTTGGACTCTCCACACCTCAGCGCCACCTCAGCACCACGTTATTGCCACGTAAAAATTTATATTTTTTTTTAAAAGTAATTTCTCACATATATTATTTTTATGTTTTTCTTTGTAATATTTTTATGCCCCCTCCCCTTTTCCTTTTTCTTTTTCCCCCCCCCCCCCCCAACCTTTCCTTTTTTTTCCGCCCCCGCTCCCCCGTCCTTTCTAGCACCCCTCCCCCCTTCTCCCCTGCAACCCCTCCCCAGCAATTTCAGTCGCTCAACCCCCATCCCCTCTCTCCCTCCTTTCTTGTTAACACAAAAATACCTCTATTTTTTTCAACCACAAAAATGGTGTTTGATGATTTTTTTTTGATTTAGTGTATTTGTGGTTGTTCTTTGATGGTGTTAATGTAGGAAAATAAAAAAATTGAAGGAGAGTGTTAATAAAGAATGAAGATGAGGTTGTTAATGGAAGAATTTGAGTGTTGTGGATGTTTTGGAGAATAAAGAATAAAAGGTGTTTAATAGAGAGTTTTATTTTTAATTTAGTGTTTTGTGGTTGTTCTTTGATGGTGTTAATGGAGGAAAGTAAAAAAAATTGAAGAAGAGTGTTAATGAAGAATGGATTTGAGGTTGTTAATGGAGGAATTTGAGTGTTGTGGATGTTTTGAAAAATAAAGAATAAAAGGTGTTTAATAGAGAATTTTATTTTTAATTTAGTGTTTTGTGGTTGTTTTTGATGGTGTTAATGAAGGAAAATGAAAAAAATTGAAGAAGAGTGTTGGTGGAGAATGGATTTGAGGTTGTTAATGGAGGAATTTGAGTGTTGTTGATGTTTTGGAGAAGAAAGAATAAAAGGTGTATTTTTTAATTTTTGTAATTTTTTTATTATATTTTAAATATAATATTAGTGTTTTTTCCCTTTTACAAGTATATGCGTTTTTTTCCTTTAAATAAATATTTAAAAGAAATTACTTAGACCAAAAAATGAGTTTTAACACGCTTAACGATGCTTGTTTACACGCTGGCAGTTAAGGGGGGATTTTAATTCACTTTAAAGATGTTAAGGGGGTAAATAAACGGAAGTTAAGTTTAAGTGTTAAAGTGAGTTGGGAGGACAAGTTCAGGGGGACTCTTTTTAAAATTATTGATTGTTTTATATTTTGATAGTATTTTTAAAAAATAGTTCAATTTGTAATACCCCGTATTTTCCTAACCTAGATTAATCCTTAGTAGATGGGTTATCCTAGATAAATTTTTTGAAATGCTCAGTAATTTTCAGATTTGAGCCTGCCATTGCGTATGAAATTCAATTAGATTTTCCACGATATAAAATTCGCCTAAATTCGACAACCGGGTAAGAAGTTATGGTGATTTTAAGTTCCAGTCGTTAAACATCGTCATTCTGGTCTGTAGCGCATCGCAGAGTGTGTCAAAATTGTAATTGTCAGTTTCCAGTGTTGCTCCAAGATATTGGTGCATCGCGCCATAGACCCAGTTCACAATTGTCAATTTCCAGTGTGCCAATCGATCCCACCGCGTCGCGGTGCACTTTCAGTTCGCAATGAAAGTGGCAACGCGATACCACCGCATCTCACCACCATGTAATTTCTCAGTTGTCATTTTCCAGTAGTCTGACGCGATAGTGGCGTGTTGCGCCAGGGGTCCAAATCGAAAAAATTTCACGAAAAATTTAAGTTTCATCCAAGGTTAAAATAGTCTTTTCCCATAATTTTATTCCGCCCAGATGTGGGATTTAAGTCCTAAAAATATGTAAAACCCTTCATTATTTACTTTTTTTCAAAATTAAAAGGTAGTTCTCTCTCAAGAAAATAAACCCTAGCTCTCAAGAATCAAGGTCAATCCCAAGAATTTCTCCAAGATTTCATCAAATTAAGGTATGTTAGATGTTCATCCATGGATCCTTACTTTCCATGGAGCCCAAGAATCCTTTTTCAATATAAAAGATTTCTGATTTCCATGTTTGAATTAGATTGAATTCATGTTCATGATGTTGTTTGAGTTTTAATCCATGATTTAGATTACAAGTTTCAAGAATTGATTCTAGTATGTGTTGAATTACATGATATTCATGATAAATCCTCCAATTTGCAAGTTGATTGTTGTAACCATGTTAACCCTACTAAGTGTTTATGATTTAATGAACCAAGTATGCTTCTTATGTGTTTGATAAATTGTCTATGAGAATGAAATAATGCCATTATAGCATGCTAACATGTATTAAGTTAATGCATTACAAGTGTTTGATGGAATACCTCTATGAATGAATTATGACCAAGTGAACATTGTTATGTTATTCAAGATTATGTTTTTCTTTACTTTTCATGCTATAGAGTCCTGGGAGTATTTAATACCCGACAACTTAGCTGTTTATTTAGAGCCAGTGTCAGTTACAGAATAGTATCAGTCATGTCACGATCAGTAGTACTCTCAGTCCGCTATAGAACTCAGTAGAATTCAGTCAGTTACAGAACTTAGGAAAACTCAGTAATCTTAGTCAGTTACAGTTGGGAGTAGGATTCAGCAACAAGTGAACCCAACGAGTTCAGTGTCCAATTTCAGACAGATTCAGTTAGAGGCTTTTCAGACTAGATTTTCAGACAGTATTCAGATTCAGATGTTATTATATTTTATCAGTATTTTAGATATTTTGAACCTTATGACATTTCAGCCCATTATTCCACATTTGTTTCAATATTATTGTTTAGTGCTTACAACAGATATCATTCATGGGTTAGCTTGTGGTCCTTCGGATCGCAAGCACCTTGTGACGTCCAAGGGGTAGTCTCGGGTCGTTACATAATTGCTCTTTAAAATAAAGAAGAAAAAAAAAGATAAATCAGTGACACAAAAAGACAAAAAGAAAAAAAAGCATTGACTAACTAAAAAAAAGACAAAAAGAAAAAAATAAGCATTAGACAATTAAAAGGTAACAAAGCAAAAACAAATGTGTCAGCACGCGTCAACGGCTGACATCAACGGCTTACATCAGCCATGTAGCTAAAATATGGAATTTCAATTCTTAGGATATTTGAATGGAAAATATTTGGACCGACAGGCCATTTATGTCATTTCCTTTTTTTTTTTTCTATTTTGTTGGCTATTGCCTCCTCCTCCTTCTCTTTGTTTTTTTTTGTTTCTCCGCTATATTGTTTTAATATTTTTTAATGCTTTTTTTTTTTTCAAAAACTGCTCTTCGATTCTTTTTTTTTTAAATCAAATATAATTTTATAATTTTTTTAATCAAAGTGGAGATATTTAGAATAGAAAAAAGTCAATGCAATGTAACCTTCAAAAAATAATATTTTTATATAATTTGTGTGCAATAAATGTATAATAATCAAATAAAAAGTGCATTTTTATTTTTTATATAAAATGTATTTACTAAAATGATACATATACATATTTTATACGTTAATGATACAATTTCTACATCTATTCTATATAATATTTAGATGCAATTATTATTCAAATAACGTATTTTATACACAATTATACAGTTTCTAATATATAAATATATCTTATACCGATACATATTTTATACAATAATTATATTAATTTTATACACATTATACATATTTTTACAATTGTATTTAATTAATTTTTAAAAAGTATAAAGATTTTTTTAGCAAAAGAAAATTGTAGCGGAACCCAAAAAAATTGAACTACCTTTAAAAATGGATGGAAATGGCTCAAAATTGAAAATGTCCATGGAAGGGAATTTATATGGGTCGAATGACCATTTAATAGGTTAAGATTGAAAAGGATATTTTAGAGGACATTCCTTTACGGGTAAATAACATAAATCCCATGAGTTTGCTCCTTAATTATCCTCTTGATTTTTTTAATAAATTTTTTCTCTTCTGAATTTTAATTATTCATGTACATAACTGAATGTCGATATACATAAGCATTTTATATATCAGAACTAACTTTCTTAACAATATTAAAGAAAATAAATCAGGTCTAACAATTATTCAAGAATGCACCTTATTAATGTGTGATTAATGAATCATTTTAAATTAGAAACAATTTTGAATTTCAAATTTTGAAACACCAAATCAAGGTAGTCCATCAAACAACGTCAGATTTTGTATTTTCGATGAAAATTTTGCTATTTTCTCAAGCTCTGTGTCTTTAAAAAAATTTCTCAAAGAAGATAAACATTTCAATACCGTTAAGGCATTTCAGTGTATTTCATCTGTGTAATAATATATATTGAAAATCAATATTAGTTTAATATGCAACAAAACTTAAACAAATTTTTTTAATACTGGTAAATATAGATGAGCAATGATTAACATTCTTCCGTATACATAAGTATGCTACGCATATAGCATTGAAAGAACACAATTCAACGGGTCTAACAGAGTCCTATACATAATTATGATATGCATATGTTATGTTAATATAGATGCGCAATTGCTTATGTATTTCATATACATAACATACTTATGTATATGGGTTAAAATAAAATAACTCAGTAGTTTGTATGGCATACATATACATAACTTTGGTTTAAAATAAAAGAGCCCAACAGTGTCTAGGTCAAACATAATTATGCATATGTTTTAAAATAAAACAACACATCAATTTGTATAACATATAAAACATATGCATCAATTTGTATAACATACATAGACATAACTTTGTTATGTATATGATTTTGAAATAAACCAGCCCGATAGTATCTATATCAAACATATACATAACATAGTTATGTGTATGGTGTGAAATTAAAAACTCTCAGCAATGTCAAATGTCATACATATACATACCTGTGCTATGTATCAAATTATAAATAACATAATGGCTTCACTATTTAAACCACCCATAAACATAATGTAGTTATGCATATAAGTTGAAATAACAACTTATTGGAATACGTAATTTTAAAGTATTTGACTTAGAGTTTTTTTTGTCTTTGACTTGCGTAGAGATTACGTCAATACTCATTCAAGTATTTTTGAAACTCATTGGAGGAGAAAAACTTTAGTGATATACTTGTAATTTCTCACAGAAAATCATGATGGTTATGGAAAAGGGTTTTGTAGAGCACATATTAATCAAATGTTTATTGAAAATGCTACAGAAAACTCAAACCAAGAACAATAACTTTGTGTCAATGGCTAAAATAAAATGCTTTACTTATTTCCTAATCAACTTTTAATCAAATCGAGTTGTTGCATATGTATGAGAAATCAAGCTTAGTATAAGAGGTTGTTGAAAGAATATGAACAATTGACAGATTAATAAAAGTCTGCACATTGAAGAGTTCTTGAGAAAGACAAAAACTTCTCCTTATTTTGATAGTTCTTGAGGAAAAAATATATATTAAAGACTAAAGAATACAGATATATTAGAAAATAAATATCAGTCCAAAATGATATACTAGGTTCCTTGATTTTAGGCACTCTTTGAGGAGTATTAAGAGTGAGAAGAGGATAAGTGAGATATGTATATGAATTTTGGAGAGAGATAAAACTCAAAAGGGGGGGTGAATTGAAAATTTTTGGTGAGTCGACTACTGGCTTCTCACAGTCGACTCTCCTGTAGATCAGTACACTTCACAAAATAGATTAGGTTCGACGTAATCAATCAAATTAATAATCGAATGTAAAGTAAAGATACAGAGATTTATCCTGGTTTGGAACACCAATGTGGTGCCTACTTCCAGTCCCCTTGGGTTTCAATGTTTTTTTAGATCGTTCCATGTCGGGCTCGAGTACAATGATGAAAAACAAGTTTCAAAAACTTATTTTATTCTTTAGATCTAGTGATAGAACTTCAGTTTGAGTTATAAAGTTAACTCGATCCTACTCTTTATACAATAATTGTAAACTATGTGTTACAAAGCTTCGTGAGCCTAAGATTGAGACACTTTGAGATTCTTCTTGAAGTTGCATAACCTTTGTTTATCTTTAGTCTTCTTCTTTTATAGTCTTCAACTGCTTACTCTTCATAAGGAAACCCAAGAGATTTCTTCTCAATCAAGGATTTGAATTGGTTCCTTGATTGAGAAAAGTAACCGTATGGTATGTCCATATAAGATATGTCCATACACAGTTTTCACTCACGCCCGTCCATGATTTTTTTTTTCTTTTGCTCTTGTCGTGATCTTTTCTTCATTTTCCTTCGTTGTGATTGATCTGATTTGCCGTGATTCTGGGATTGCAATTTTCCTTTCTTTTGTTCTTGTTTTGATTGATTCGCTTAGATGCTATAACTAATAATTTGATATCCTTCTATTCTTTGAGCCGGCTTTCTTGCTTGTCTTCATTAATTTTTTGGTCCTTCATATCCTTGTGTGAGACATCCCTTTATCATCCTGAAAAGATCCACTCATTAGTATGTAATTATTAAAACAAAAAAATAGGAGGCTAACAATCTCCGCCTTTTTGATAATGAAAAACATTAAACATCAGTTAACTTCTCTGTTAAGATAGCCGGCTTGCTCCCGACTTGCTCCCACTATCTTCCTATCTTGATGGCTATAACCGACTTTCTTATTGTGATAGTCGACTAGCTCCCCCTATCTTGTTGACTGATGTGATCATCTTCTCCCCCTTTTGACATAATTAAAAAGACTAAAGCAAACAGAGCAAATTCAAGATAGAGCAGAAACCAAAATATAAAAAACAAAGCAGGAAACATGGGATATACAAAGTTACGATAGAGAGTAGCAATGAAAACATATCAGAACAGGAGTATGCAGTGTCTTTATACAATCTAGAGTATGAGAAGGGACAGATGCCCTCTTGAATGCGATATAAGAGTTCAACATCGTTTGGCTAGGAAATTGTTAAGGGTGTTTTGCATGCTAGAGCAGAAACGGTCACAGGATTTCTCAAAACTCTTGGTAAAGTTGGAGTATAAGTTATGAACAGAGATTGCAAGCTTATTAGAGTAGGAGTAAGACTCAGACTTGATGGAATCAACCTGGGAGCACATTCTGTTAAGCAACTTTACCCCTTTCTGTTTGAAACCATCGAGGGAGAGTCGCACTTTGCCTATGTCGGTACCGGTCTCTTTACTCAGCTGTAGTAGCTTGGTAGTCAACTCCTTAATGCTGGATATTCCTTAATCAATGACGGCGATCCTGCCTTTGAGTTCTTCAATCTCCTTATCTGCACAGAACATGAAATTAGGCATAGATTTACTTACCCTGGGTGTGTCAGGCCAGCTTTTGACAAAATTCTTTTCACACCATTCACTTTTAATTAGAACTTAACCCATGATTGTGATAGTCTTTGAGTCATAAGTGCTAGAGACTTCTACCACTGAAAACGCTGAGATATCAATTCCATAGTGAAATAAAATTTGAGTGATGAGCAAACCATAAGGCAAGCTTACTGAAGCGTGAGAGTCGGCGACACTTTCTATTAAATATTCACGAATCCAGGTACTCCAATTGATTTTGTATTTCTTAATCAAGCATTAGAGAACAAATACATATTTGCAAGTCACATTACTGAGACATCTCTTCTGAGAAATCAGAGTGGTTGTAATGATGTGCGCTAAGATTCTATTTCGAAAGCTGAGAGATGGAGGACCAAAAATGAGGCTATTTGAGTCGAGATCTGAGATGGCCTTCTTTGATCCGTCAAAACTAACTTCAAAATTCTCCGACCAAGAGCCATTTATGGATGGAACAATACCTGAGAACTTGTTATCAAACACTTTCTCAAATAGAAAGTCATTGAGAACAATATGTGTCCCTAGAACTAGGGTTTCTAACTCGATGCTGTTTGGGAAAGGACGAAAATTAGCATAGAACATGCTGATGGGGTCTTCAAATACTTCCAAGACAGTTTGGTGAAACACCATCGACAAGTCTTGGGCTTTGAAAAAGTGTCCAATATTGTAGTGAGATTCCTTTAGGCTAGAGAGATTGATGATCCAAACAGATATAATAGAGCAATTTTTATAGGTGAGAAAATTTTCTTTGTGAGTGTAAGTCCAGAATTTATGTATGTCCCCTAGAGAAAGAGAATCCAGAGAAGTGGACCGGCATTTATTAGAGGAGAAAATAGGGCTTGAGGTAGTTCATTTTTTGGAGACAATTGTTTGGAGAGAGTGAGAGAAGACTTTATATGAGGATTAAGAGGGAAGGACGGGGTTGAAGTTAGAGGAATTTTAGTTTGTAGAAGTTTTGGTGAGGTTAGCCATTTAACAAGTATTTGTCATGGTAGAAAAAAGGGGGATGGATGAGTATAAAAGAGGTAATGAGGACGATGAAGGGATAGAGTTGAAGAAGGAGATATAATGGTCTTGGGTTAGGGTTGGAGATAAAAGGGTAGAGGAGTATTGGGAAGTGAGAGGGTACATATATGGTAATGATGATGGAATAGAAAAATATGGCGTGTAAATGGGGAGATTTAAAAGGAAAGGACGGGGGTCAGAGAGTAGCTGACATATTTTTTTTTTTACCTAAAATAAGGGTCTTTTGAAATCATTAAAGATTCGTCAAAATATATTATGCAGAGTTTTTCTTTTAGAAAACAAAATCTTTCCTTAAGAGAGGTTTTGTAAAAATGTCAGCAAGCTGATTTTCAGAGTCAACAAATAAAATTAAAAAAGTCACTATTTATTACATGATCACGGATAAAATGATGCTTGACGTCTATGTGCTTATCCCTAGAATAATGCATAGTATATTTAGCTAGACTAATATCATTGGTGTTATTACACATTATGGGAACAGATTCGTAAGACACATTAAAATTAGGTAGTTGATGCATGAATCATAGGATTTGAGTATAACAACTCCCAATGGCTATGTATTCAACTTCAGTTGTAGACAGGTCAACTGAGGTTTACTTCTTGCTATGTCATGAAATTAGGGCATCACCCGTAAGACTTATTTCAAATTCTCCTTTCATCAGATTAGTAAAATCCTCACACAAAGATAAGTCAGAACTATCAAGAATAAAATTATCAACATAAATTTGTACAATAAGAAGATTTGAATAAAGCTTTTGTAAGAACAGAGTTGTACCAATTTTTCTTTCTTTAAAATTTTTATTTAGTAGGAAAACACTCAATCTCTCAAACAAAGCCTTTAGATATTGTTTGAGATAGTAGAGTGCTTTTGACAGTTTGAAAATATGATCATGGATATGACGGATTTTCAAACCTTGGGAGTTGTCTTATGAAAACTTTATCATGAATAAAACCATTTAAGAAGACACTTTTGAAATTTATTTGATATAATTACAATATTTGAAAGCAACAAATGTTAATAATATTCAAATTGATTCTAACCTTGTCACGGGGGCAAAGGTTTCATCATAGTCAATACCATCTTGTTGGGTATACCTTGAGCTACAAGTATGTCTTTATTTCTGATAACCTTACCTTATTTATTCAATTTGAGATACAAGGGCAACAAATACTTGTTTTCTCATTGATGCTCTTATTTTCACCTTGTCATCCTAATTTTTAAAGATAAATCATTTGGATAGCTAGCATCATGTTTTTATTCTCTTGGAACACATAGTTTCACTATTTTTGATATAGAAGTCGACTCCGAAGGGGGTATAGTCAACTTGTCTTGTGATGGCTCAGAGATTATGCTTGCGTTTTCTCCAGATTATATATTATTCACCCGTTCTCCATCATTACCTTGTTGTGGATCAAACACTTACACCCAAACGAGATGAAAGTAGCTAATGTTAGGCTTCTTTTCTCTCTAGAGTTCATGAGGCATCCTTTTCAGAATAGGTTTGATCAGGCATCCGTTAATGGTGTGACATACTGTCTTTACTGATTTTGCCCAAAAGTGAACTGGGAGATTATGTTCTAATACCATGGTCCAGGCATTTTCCTAGAGAAATCCATTTCTTCGCTCTACTGCACCTTTCTACTGAGAAGTTCTGAGAGTATCACCAATGAGAGAAATGTCTTTTTTCCATGTTTGATAGAGCAACTTTCGTCTTTGAAGGAGACTCTAAATCTGGCGTCACACAAAAGATTGATGCTGAGCGAGTTATGTTTGAGACCGTCTATTAAATACACTTCAGCAAACTTACATGATGAGTTGAGACTTACTGAGATGACTCCGATGACGTTGCCTCTAGTGATGTCACCGTATCTGACTGATCCCCCCCAAAATTCTTTCTTTCCATTCATGTGTCTGAAACATCCAGTATCAATATCCCATATTTCCTTTGTATTGTTTTTGCGTGCATGTTCCTGTAAAACAGGAAAATTAATTCTATAGAGGTACCCAAGTGGTCTTGGGTCATTGCGGGTTAGAGGTTCTTCCCTTAGTCTTCCAAACCCACACAATTTTAGGCTTATGCTTGTAGCTATTGAATTTGTGCCCTTTCTAACCACAGATAAAATAGATAGGTCCTCGTGAGGAGAAAGAGATCTTGGTTGATTTAAACAATTTTGATTAGGAACTTGAGTTATTTTTAAAAGTGTTTGATCTCACAAAACCGTGACTTGGTGATCTCTTAATACTATTTAATTTTATTTTTACATCATCAAGCTCTTCATGAATTAAGTCAATTTCAAATTGACATGCTTTGATTTCTATTTGATAACTTCTTTGTTGCCCTTTGAATTTTTTATTTAAATCGAGCTTCGTAACTTTTTTTTCTCTTGAGCGAGTTTGTTATATCCATATATAACTTCTTAAAGCTCGTCAGTTATCATATCTAAGTTGGATTCAAGAATATTACAGTTATGACAATCGTGTAGTTTACTTCACTAGATTCACCTGTTGCCATGAAGCACATATTGGCACCTTTTATTTCTTCCTCGGTTTCATCTTCATCACTGTAGGATCTAAAATTTTGATACTTCCTGGATGTTCTTCTTCTTAATTTTGGATAGTTTTGTTTTAAATGGCCAGGCTTTCCAGAGTAATAACAACGATCATCATTTCTAGTGGAATCTTTATTTTTGGCTCCTTGGAATTCTTGTTGTCTCTGTCTCATGATATTCCTTAATCCATGATTAATCAGTGCCATTCCTTTTCTATTGGCATCTTCCAAAATGTTCTCTTCCTCAGTTGGAGTAGCGTTGAAGGCTATTGGTTTTTTTCCTCCTTATGGTACCTGTTGATATGATTTCATTCATATGTAATGAGGTTTTCTCGTAGTTCATCATATGTCATGTTATGAAGATCCCTATCTTCCAGAATAGCAGCCTTGGTGTAACATCCTGAGTCTATACCCCGGATGCTATACGATGCTTACGAACTTGAAGGATTACAAGCTAACCCATGACTGATATCTGCTTTGAGTACTGAAATATAATATTGTAATAAATATAGAAAAATACGCTAAAATGCCATAAGGTTCAAAATTTGTAAATACTGATAAAGTGTGTCAACTAAAATAACAATCTGTAAAACTAAACACTGTCTGAAAACTAGTCTGAAAAGGCTCTAATCTGTATAGTCTGAAAGTAGGGTTAATGGGACAATACCCCAACTAATTCCATCTATTGAAATACTGAGTCTACTGTAATAATGAAAAGAAAGAATATCCTCGATAGATGAGGACTCACTATTAAATCTATTGCTGGCTGAATCTGGATCTATCTATCACGCGGTCGGGAACCTGAGCATCCGAACCTATGATATAAGACATCATAGTGCAAAAGAAGAGTATGCATCAGTACATGGAATGTACTGGTATGCTAGATAAGGTAAGGCTGAATGCAAGGGTTCATATGCATGAACAATAACTGACTGAATGATATAAAGAAACTAAACATGGGAGTATGAGGATAATCTGTAATTACTATAAATACTGAGTATACAATATTCAAAAATCTTGTAGTTTGAAAATGGATTTGTGGACTCTATGGGTGAAAAAAAACCCATAGATGAACATCTAACATACCTTAGATTGTCAATTCTTGAAGACTCTTGAAGGAATTCTTAGGCTTGTTCTTGATTTCTTGAAGTTAGGGTTTGTTTTCTTGAGAGAGAATGCCTTTTTGATTTGGGAAAAACTATTAAACAATGATTTCAAAATGTTTGTAAGGCTTAAAATATCACACTTAGGCAGATTAAAATTATGGGAAAGGACTAATTTAACCCTGGATGAAACTTTAGATTTTCATAAAAAATTTCCGAAATTACCCCCTGACGCGACGCGTCGCTATCACGCCGTGTCACTGGAAATTGACATTTGAGAATTTGGCTTGTGGCATGATGCAGCATAATTGTGGTCCCTTACTGGAAACTTACAAATGGCAACTGGGACATCAGCGCGATGCATCAGGATCGCTACGGAATAATAGAAAATGATAATTGGGATTTTGGCTGGTGGCGCGATGCGGTGGTGTCGCGGAGCTTCACTGGAAATTGCCAAATGCCATCTGGCTTAGCTCCGCGATGCACTGGAGTGCCAGTTGGTACACTGTTTTTACAAAAATAGCCATAACTCTTCGCCTGGGTTTCGGATTTAGGCGAATTTTATATTGCTGGAAAGATAATTCAATTTCCTACTCAATGGCTTCAATTTCCTACTCAATGGCAGGCTTTAAAAATGACAAAAATACTGAGTATTTCAAAAATTTTATATTAGCTAACTCATGAAATGAGAGTTAAGCTTGAGAAATACGGGGTATTACAATATCTCCCCCCTGGGAACATTCATCCTCAAATGAGACTGATTAAGTTGAGACACTGATAGACTGAGTTTACACACTGAACATGCATATGTGATGCATGACTAAGTTACTAACAAACTAAGCTCTTACACTGAACATGCATATCTGATGCATGGAATACATGACTGAAGCTACTGATAAGCTGGTTTTCATACTGAACATTTATATCTGTTGCATGAGTACATGACTGAACTGATTTATGAATGCATGACTGACTATGCAACGGGAATGGGTACCAAGTTATAATTATAGTTGAACATGGAACTGTGTAAAGCTAAGGATGACTGTTACCTTAAGCTAGATCTGAGGTTGCGGAGAAGAGGTAAGGATACTTGGTCCGCATATCTGCTTCTGATTCCCAAGTAGCTCCCTCTACGGACTAATGCCTCCAAGAACTTTGACTAAGGAAAATTTTTTGTTCCTCACTCTGCTAATCTGATGATCGAGGATCTGGACTTGAACCTCTTCGAAAGAAAGATCATTCTGAATATTTAAATCCTCTAAAGGAACTATGATTTCTGGGTCACCAATGTATTTCTTTAGCAAGGAGACATGTAATACTGGATGTACTTAAGCTATATCCGAAGGGAACTCAAGCTCATAAGCTACCTTTCTGAAATGACTGAGAATCTTATAAGGACCAACATATCGAGCACTAAGCTTTCCCTTCTTGCCGAACCTTTTTACTCTTTTCTTGGGAGAGATTTTCAAGTACACAAAATCACCGATCTCAAACTCGAGATCCTTTCTTCTCACATCTGCATACGATTTTTATCAGCTCTAGGAAGTCCTAAGTCTTTCTCTAACCAACTGAACCTTCTCTAAGGCATCAAACACTAGGTCAGGCCCTACTACTGCGGCCTTACCTACCTCGAACCAACCAATTGGAGATCTGCATCTCCTACCATAGAGAGCTTTAAATGAATCCATCTAAATACTGGAATGATATCTGTTATTATATGTGGACTCGATTAAAGGCAAGTGGTCATCCCAACTACCCTTAAAATCAACAACGAATGCCCTTAGCATATCTTCTAGAGTCTAAATGGTCCTTTCTGCTTGACCATCTGTCTGAGGGTGGAAGGCTGTACTGAGATGAACTTGGGTACCAAGACCCTTTTGGAATGCTTTCTAGTAATAAGAGGTAAACTTGGCACCTTTATCTAAGATAATAGATATTGGGACTCTGTGTAACATGACCAACTCTCTGATATAGAGTTTGGCGTAGTCCTCGACTGAATAGGAGGTATGTACTGACAAGATATAAGATGATTTGGTCATCCTATCTATGATAACCCATATAGAATCATGCTGATGACGAGTACGAGGCAAACCCGTCACAAAGTCTATGTTCACTTCTTTCTATTTCCATGTGGGAATATTAAACTCCTGCAGGACCCACTAGGCTTCTGGTGCTCAATCTTAACTTGCTAACATGTAGAGCATTTAGCTACAAATTTTGCAATATCCCTCTTCAAACTATTTCACTAATTTATCTCCCACAAATTACGGTACATCTTAGTGGTCCCTGGATGAATAGAGTAACGCTCACCATGCGCTTCTGCAAGAATTCGTTGCCTTAAGTCGTCTACACCTGGCACACATAGCTGACCCTAGCAACGTAAAACACAATCTCCTCTTTGGGAGAAAACCTCTACTTTTTGATCTTGACTGACTCATTCTGCTTAACAAGATTGGGATCTCTATCCTATTTTTCCTTTACCTAAAAAATATGAAAGAATTCAAAACTGTTCTGCACCCATACACTGCCTTCTGTTGAATTGACTAAGCGGACTCTTAGTCGGGCAAGATGATGAATTTCCTGAACTGACTTCTTCTTATCATCCTTAACATGAGTAAAACTACCCATAGACAGTCTACTGAGACCATCAACCACTACATTGGCTTTGCCTGGATGATAAAAAATACTCATGTCATAATATTTCAATAACTCTAACTACCTTCTCTGATGCAAATTTAAATCTTTCTGAGAAAAGACATACTGCAAACTCTTGTAATCTGTGAACACATCTACATGTACCCCATACAAATAGTGCCTCCAAATCTTTAAGGTAAACACTATAGCTGCTAACTTAAGATCATAAGTTGGATAATTCTTTTCATGGGGCTTAAGTTGTCTAGAGGCGTAGGCTATGACCTTACCTCTCTGCATGAGGACACAACCCAAACCTACTCTAGATGTATCACAGTACATAACAAACCCATCTGAACTATCTGGTAGAGTCAAAACTAGGGCTGAAGTGAGTCGAGTCTTCATCTCCTGGAAAATTTTCTTGTAGGAATTTGACCACTGAAACTGGACTTTCTTCTAAGTCAGTATGGACATGGGGGATGCAATAGATGAGACCCCTTCAACAAACTAATGGTAAAAACCAGCTAAACCCAAGAAACTTCTGATATTTGATAGAGAGATGATTCTAGGCTAGTTTGTCACCACTTCGGTCTTTTGAGGATCAACTCTAATGCCATCACCGAAAATAATATGACCAAGGAACGCTACTGACCTTAGCCAAAATTTGCACTTTCTAAATTTGGCAAACAACTAATGAGTTTTAAGAGTCTGAAGGGTGATTTTGAAGTGGTCTGCATGATCATTCTCTCTACGGGAATAGACAAGAATATCGTCGATGAATACTATAACAAACATGTCCAAGTAGTGCTTGAAAACGTGATTCATTAAGTCCATGAAAGTTGCTGGGGTATTAGTAAGACCAAAGAACATGACTAGAAACTCGAAGTGAGCATACCGGGTTTGGAAAGCTATTTTTGGAATGTCACATTCTCTGACCCTGAGCTGATGATAGCCTAATCTGAGGTCTATCTTAGAAAAGTAACTAGCACCCTGAAGTTGGTCAAACAAGGCATCGATTTTGGGAAGTGGGTATTTTTTCTTGACTGTGACTTTGTTCAACTGACGGTAGTCTATACATATTCTAAGAGAATCGTCTTTCTTACGCACAAATAGAATAAGTGTGCCCTACGGGAAAACACTGGGCCTGATGAATCCATTTTCTAGGAGATCCTTTAACTGTTCTTTTAACTCTTTGAGTTCTACTGGAGCCATTCTGTGTAGTGGAATAGATATGGTCTGAGTATTTGGAAGGTCTATTCCGAAGTCTATTTCTCTTTCGGGAAGAACTCCAGGAAGATCTTTGAGAAATACATCTGAGAATTCATTTACTACTAGAACTGACTCAAGACTAGGAGTTTTTGCATTAGAGTCTTTGAGTCTCACAAGATGATAGACACACCTCTTGGATATCATTTTTCTCGCTCTAAGGTATGAAATTAACTGACCTTTAAGCGCTGTAGTACTACCCTTCCATTCAAGGATTGGTTTATTTGGAAACTGAAAATGAATAATTATGATTCTATAATCAATTGAGGCATAACATTAATGGAGAAAATCCATGGCGAGAATGACGTTGAAATCTGTCATCTCTAATTCTACTAAGTCTGCTGAAGTGACTTTTTGAGATATCATAACTGGACAGTTCTTGTATACCCGTCGGGCTATAATAGACTGACTCACTGGGGTAGAGACTGAGAATGGTTCTGCTAAGACTTCTAGTTTGACTTTAATGTCAACTACTATGTAAGGAGTTACAAAAGACAGAGAAGCTCCTGGATCTAATAATATAAATATGTAAATGGAAGATCTATAATGTTCTAGTGACCACGTCAGGAGAACTTTCCTGATCTTTTCTAGACTGAAGTGCAAAGAACCTTTTTGGGCGTTGCCCACTGGTGGCACTGGAAGCGACACCCTGCTGATTTAGGTGATCGAACTGAGCTGAAGGACAATTTTATTGACCATGAAAACCTGACTGAGGATAATCCCTGACTCTGTGGCCTAGTTTACCACACCCAAAACAAACATCACTGCAAGCTCTGCAAATACCCTGGTAGTTTCTGCTATATTGCTGACACAAAGAATTTGTTCGAGTACTGCTGACACTACCCTGAGATTTAGAAACTGGTGCTCTATCTTTGTTACCATTTATAAACTTAGGGACTGGAGTACTGACTGAGGACAGAGGTGGAACTGACGACTTTGGGAGAAACTGGAAATGGTTACCACCCTCTGACTTAGGCTGATAAAAATTAAAGCTATCTGTTCTAGCTCTCTTATTCTGCTTCTCTCTCTATGATCTTAGCCTTGATGTTCTGCACTCCTTAACCACACTATCCGATACTCCAGATATGAACTTGCTCATTTTAGACATATTGTCTGCCACTACATGTGGAGCATACTTGGATAACTGAGTAAACTTGAGAGAATACTCTTTCACACTATACTACCCTGCCTAAGATTGATGAACTCTAATACCTTGGATTCTCTTAGCTCTAAGGGAAAAAATCTATCTAGGACGGCAGTAACAAAGTTTTCCCACTCTAAGGGCTCTGTATTTGTGCACCTGTCTGCCTTCCACTGCTTAAACCACCTAAGAGCTACACCTTTTAGCTGATAGGCAGCTAGCTTAACACTCTCACTGAAAGTCATTCCCATGATGTCTATGACTTTCTGAACCTGAAAGAGGAACTCCTATGGATCCTCTTCTGACTTAGATCCTAAGAATATGAGAGGATTCATTCAGGTGAAGTCCCGAATACTGGTTGTAGTAGTATTGGCCACTGGGTTGGCTGGAATAGCAAATAGCGGTTCATTCTGAGCTTCTACGGAATTGGATAGAGTAGTGAATGTAGCTCTGAATTTTGTATGAAAGACATGCTCATCTAGGGGATCTGCCTGAACGAGTTGAGGTGCTGACTGATTCCCGATTCTTCTTTTGTTACTCTTTTTGGGAGTCATGTTCTGTAAATAAAAGGAAGAAATAGATTAGACTGAGAGTTTAACTGGAACTCATGCTCACTCGTACGACATGAACACTAAAAGAAGGGAAACTTTTCATAAAATATCTCAGTCTCCTATCCATAAGTATGGCGCGCTACACACCCATGTACAAGACTTTACTTGATGCGGGTTTCAGACTTCGTAGGAATCTATTAAACCTTAGGCTCTAATACCAAGTTTATAATGCCCTGAGTCTGTGCCTCGAATACTACACGGTGCTTGCGACCTTGAAGGACCACAAGCTCACCCATGACAGATATCTGCTATGAGCACTGAAATGTGATACTGTAATAAATATGAAAAAATAGGCTGAAATACCATAAGGTTCAAAATCAATAAATACTGATAAAGTGTATCAACTGAAATAACAATCTGTAAAACTAAACATTATCTAAAAACTAGTCTGAAAAGCCTCTAATCTGATACTTTCTGAAAGTGGATTTGATGGGACAATCCCCCAACTAACTCCATCTAATGAAGTACTGAGTCTACTATAATAATAAAATGAAAAAATATCCTTAATAGATGAGGAATCACTACTAAATCTAATGCTGGATGAATCTAGATCTATCTATGCATGGTCAAAAACCTGAGCGTCTGAACATATGGTATAAGATATCATAACACAAAGGAAGAGTATGTGTCAGTACGTGGAATATACTGGTATGCTAGATGAGGTAAGGATGAATGGAAGGCTTCATATGCATGAACAATAACTGACTAAATAATATAGAGAAAATGAACATGAGAGTACGTGGATAATCTATAACTGCTATAAATACTGAGTATGCAATACTATGCATATACATGAATATTGTAACTGAGCTTTTCTGAAGCTAAATACTGAGTTCTGATACTGTGTAACTAATAATCTGAAGTTACTGATAACTGAATTACTGATACTGATTAACTGTATCTGACAATCCTGATTCTGTAGAACTGAGTTGAGTTCTATTTTGAAGACTAAAACTGAAACTATGGGAGGTAATCATCTAATCAACATGCCCCAAATAAGATAAGATAACTGAGTTGGGGTCCAATCTGTAACCCTAATTGAAAGAGTGTCAATACCATGCCACGAGTAAAGACAAGCTGAGAGTTACCTTTATCTGGTAGGTACTCTAATGAGAATGGTGGAACCCTTATCTGGCAGGTTAAAACACCTCATCAACCCTCAACTGACAGGTTGATGTCTCAACCTACACTCACTACATAGTTTTGGAATGCCAGGATTGCTCCTAAGGGTCATACCCTCTACTAGCGGGTGGACCCCCATCCTTGGGTTCACTCAGTGTTGAATCCTACTCCTAACTAAAAGACACTGAACTGAGTATTTTGAACTGGACTGGACTAAGACTGAGTTTTTTCGAGTTCTACTGAGTTCTGTAACTGACTGAGAGTACCGCTGATCGTGACATGACTGATACTATTTTGTAACTAATACTGGCTCTAGATAAATAGCTAAATTATCAAGTATTAAATACCCCAGGACTCGATAGCATGAAAAGTAAAGCATAGCATAATCTTGAAAATATAATAATGGCTACTTGATCATAATCTACTTATTGAGACATTTTAGCAAACACTTGTAATGCATTTACTCATACATGAATGGAGAATACATGCTATCATGTTATAATGGCACTATTTCATTCACATAGGCATTTTATCAAACACATGGGGAGCATGCTTAGATCATACAATAATCAACACATATAGTTATAATGGCTATATAAATCAACTTTAAAATTGAAGGATTTATCATGAAGATCATGTAATTAAAACACATAAAATGATTAATTTCATAAAAGCTTGTAATTTAATCATGAACTAAAACCCAACAATAACATGAACATGAATTCAATTCAATTCAAGCATAGAAGTTCATAATTCAACAATCTTGCAGTTTAAAAATGAATTCGTGGACTATATGGGTGAAAGGAACCCATAGATGAACATCTAACATACCTTGGATTGTCAATTCTTGAAGACTCTTAAAGGAATTCTTACGATTGTTCTTGATTTCTTGAAGCTAGGGTTTGTTTTCTTGAGAGAGAATACCTTTTTGATTTGGGAAAAACTATTAAAAAATGAGTTCAAAACACTTTTAGGGCTTAAATATCACACCTGGGTGGATTAAAATTATGGGAAAGGACCATTTTAACCCTGGACGAAACTTTGAATTTTCGTAAAAAATTTCTGAAATTACCCTCTAGTGCGATACGGTGCTATAGTGCCGTGTCACTAGAAATCGACTTCTAAGACTTTGGCCTGTGGCACGACACTGCACAATCACGGTCCTTCACTGGAAACTAGCAACTGAGAACTAGGACATCGACGCGATGCGTCAGGATAGCGACAAAACATTGGAAAATGACAATTGAGATTTTGGCTGGTGGCGTGACGCGGTGGTATTGTAGAGCTTCACTGGAAATCTCTAAATGCCATTTGTCCTGGCTCCGCAATGGGCCGGAGTGCCAGTTGGCACACTATTTTTATAAAAATGGCCATAACTCTTCGCCTGGGTGTCGGATTTGGATGAATTTTATATCATTGGAAAGCTAATTCAATTTTCTACGCAATGCCAGGATCTAAAATAAAAAATATTAAGAAATTCAAAAATTTTATATTGGATAACTCATGAACTGAGTGTTAAGTTAAGCTTGTACATTTGGTTTCCTAAATTTTTGGGAGACTTCAGACCAATTTTTAAACTTGTAAGCTATGTGGATAGATCATCCCATTGATTTTAGTTTGCATACAATCTTTTTGAATCTGGAAAATATTGTTTCAATGTTCTCATTCTCTTTCGTTTTGAACAACTCACATTCATTGACTAGGGCAACAATCTTTGAATTCTTTACTTTGGTGGTTCCTTCATAGGTTACCTCCAATTTATCCCACATTTCTTTTGTAGTTTCACAAGTTGATATCTCGTCGTATTCTTCTCCACTAAGTGCACAAAGAAGTAAATTTATAGCACGTGAATTATTTTGGATTACCTCTTGTTATTTTTTAGTTACCTCAAAACTTTCAAGGCCTTCTATGTCAGTACTGCTAGATTCCTTGTCTTTATCCTTTTGCTTCTTTTTGATTCCTGGAATCGGCTTTGGACCCTTCTTGATGACAATCCAGGCTTGTAAGTTATTTGATTGGACAAAGATTCTAAATCTATTCTTCTAGTAAGAGTAGTGATGTCCATTAAAGTATAGTGGTCTTATGGAAGAGTGACCATCTTGAAGAAGAGCACTGAGAATTTGATAACTTTTCATTTGATTTTTGCTCACTTTCAGTTAAGCAACACTGTTGGTGAGACCTGCTCTGATACCAATTAAAGTTCAATAGGGGGTGAATAAAAAATTTTCTATAAGTCGTCTATTAGCTCCTCACAGTCGACTCTCCTGCAGATTAGTACACTTTACATAATAGATTAGGTTTGAAGTAATCAAGCAAATAAATAATCGAATGTAAAGTAAAGACACTGAGATTTATCTTGGTTCGGAACACCAATGTGGTGCCTACTTTCAGTCCCCTTAGGTTTCAATGTTTCCTTAGATCGTTCAATGTCGGCCTCGAGTACAATGATGGAAAACAAGTTCCAAAGATTTATTTTGTTCTTCAGATCTTGTGACATAGCTTCAGTTTATGTTACAAAGTTAACTCGATCCCACTCCTTATATAACAATTGTTAACTAAGTGTTACAAAGCTTCATGAGACTAAGATTGAGACACTTTGAGATCTTTCTTGAAGTTGTGAAACCTTTGTCTATCTTTAGTCTTCTTCTTTTATAGTCGTCAGCTGCTTACTCTTCATAAGGAAAACCTAAGAGGTATTTTCTCAATCAAGGATTTGAATTGATTCCTTGATTGAGGAAATTAATCGTATGGTATATCCATATCAAATATGTTCATCCACAGTTTTTCACTCACGTCCGTTCGTGATCTTTTCTTTATTTTTATCTTGTCGTGATCTTTCTTCCTTTTCCTTCGTTGTGATTGATCGAATTTACAGTGATTTTGGGATTGCAATTTTCCTTCCTTTTATTCTTCTTTTGATTGATTCCCTTGGATGTTGTAGCTAATGATTTGATATCCTCCTATTCTTGGAGCTGGCTTTCTTGCTTGCTTTATTAATTTTCTGGTCCTTCATATCCTTGTGTGAGACATCCCTTCATCATTAGTAGTCGTCCAATTATCCTGCAAAGATTCACTCATTAGTTTGTCATTATTAAAATGTAATCATAGGTGTCTAATAAGAGAAAGTATAAAAAGGATTTTTTTTGTAAGAATTTAACTAGTATCCACTAACGGTGGATACTTGTTTTTACACTGTCAGCTAATTATAAAGCTTATAATAGGTTAAAAAAGAATTATCTTTTTAATATTTTAATATAAATAAGTAACATAGTATTATAAGGACTGTTAATTTATGCAACCTAATTTATTTAGGATTATGACCTACCTTACCAAAATTAAGAAGGATTTTACCATTGCTTTCTTCATCCCTATTAGTTTTATTGTATCATTAACAGGTACCGTTGAAGCTTTAAGGCAATCATTAACACAATTTTATATGGTAACTCTTTACTCTTTTATCTTTTTCTATTTCATATTTGAGATATTTGATATAAATTTAATTCAATTTACAAAGTGATATATCAACACAATAAATTTTAGATTAAAAAATATTATACCCATTAACTTATTACGTCTTCCTCGCAACGTGCAATGTGTGAAGGGTATCTGGATAAGAATTCTTTTGTTTGAGACTTAATTAAGAAGAATGTTTTCTCTCGTTAGCTCATTCAATTAGTAACACAAATTTTTAGAAGTAGAAATAAATCTTGATCCTTATGCTGCCACATGTATTCCAATTTGGACAACAAGACTGCACTAATGACTTACAAAGAACTTTTTTTTTTATTTTGTGATGATCTAAATTAATTCTGTCAAAAAATCAAAGCAACACCATAGATGAAAAGTCTAGGAGAGAGAGAGGGAGGAGGAGATAGGATAAAACTAGATACTGAGAATTGAGATTTGCAAAATTAGGGGAGATTAGGGGAGTAAGTATTTCAAAAGTAAAGTGTTAAAAAAAGTTTACATGTGCGTTAAGATTAATATTTTTTAATCAACGGTTGAGATTAGCTGACAATGTAAAAATAAGTATCCACTGTCAGTGAATACTAATTAAACTCTTTTTGTAATTACATTTGATAATTGAGATTTTATGTAATAATAAATACTTAGGTGGTAGTTTAAGTAATTTTTCTTTTCTTTACCTACATGGACAACCCACGTCCTTTTCCCTTAAACATATCCCAAAGATAAGAGACCATTTGACAATACTCGAGAATTAGTTCATACCTCAGGAAAATTTGTGAATTAGTTTCAATAAATGAAAAATTACCTTAAATAACAACTCATATAAGTTTTAAAACTCAAAATACTTATATTTTTATCTTGTAGTAAGGAAAATTGTGAATTTATGGATGGAAATAAATGGTGTGGCCATTATTAGAAAATTAAATGGCTTAATTTTGATCTATATAAGATAAATTAAATAATACTACACCGTAACTTACCATAATTATTCATAATCTCAACCCTTTAAAATAATAATATAAACCATTGATTTTAATTTCTCTTGTTAAACTACATGGATATATCACAAACGGAAAAAGACACCATTTAGTGCTTCTCTTTTTTCAGCTGAAGATTTGCTGTCTACATAAATTTCACGAAACCATATTCCCCCTCTCACTGCATCTTTAAATTCTCCATTAAAGGTCCCGATCCCACTTCATCTTCAATTTCTCCATTAAATGACAATTTATCAACATAAAATTCATGAAATTATGTTCTTCCTACCACTTTATCTTTGATTTTTTCATTAATCATCTTCAATTTTTTCATTAAAGGAGAAGCTGCGTCTTTCATGTCGTTCGATTGAATTTCTTTTGGAGTTTAACTCCAAAATTTTGAAATTTTATTTGATTTGTTTGAACACTAAAGATTCAATTTACTAATAATCCCTTATTTTACATTTCATTTTTTTTCAAGACGAAATCGAATTCGAGGTGGTCCCCTATGAAATTGTTGCTGAAAAAATCAATAAAGATGAAAAGAGTAGTGTGTCACAGGTTTCATGAGGCATCCACCATTAATGGTGAAATGATGTTGTTGTAGAAAAAGATGAAGTCTTATTAGTTTTTTTGATTCTACAAGGTATAAAAGTTTTGTGTTTGAGTTAGATTTAAGTTACAGATATATAAATATTGTAATGTAGATAGTTCATGATACGTCTTACGAGTGACTAACTTATGTATCATGGACATTATAATGTAACATGACTAAGATAACTATGTTTAATGATATATTGTAATGTATCTAATTCAAAATACATTGTGGGTGAGATTAACTTATGTATCATAGATGAATCTGGTTCATGATATATTGTGGGTGAGATTAACTTATGCATTATTATTTAATTCTATTGATACACTGAAATGACATCACAAAATGTATATAAATAGATAGCAGATACATAAAAGAGTAAGTGTATGTTAATATACCTTCATGATACATTATTATGTTGTGTAAATGATACTTTTGAAAGAATGTGATTGCTATGCCATATATAAATCTATATAATTAATTAGATTTCCTTGATTCGATGATTGAAATTTGAATTTTTGTATATGTTATGCGTTATTAGGGATACAACATCTGTCATAAATATGTGATCTCGTGGATTGCACGACAGTTGATTAATTTCTATATATTTTTTTTTAAATTCAACTAATTGGTTAGTTATGTATATGAAAGTGATGTATTCAATGTAGTGGATGTATTTAGTTGCTTCAAAATTAGAAATTTTACGTAATTCTTAAAAGAGTGAAAATAGGGAGTAATTAGCTATTAAAAGAGTGCCATTTTTATTATTTCTAAATACATTTTATGCCCAAAATAATGATAATTTATAACCCCTCCCCTCTCTCTGTCTCTCTCTCTTGCCTATCTCTCTCATGTTTATTAAGAAAAAATCTTAACAATGTATTGATAATATATATTGTGTGAGAAGCGAATAGAAAAATCTACTAATAAAATGTATAAAATATGTATATCAATTGTGTGAAAAATCTGAAATGTATGGTAAAATTCTACAGATTAAAATGTATACGATGTGTATATATATATAGTATAAAAAGTGAATATGAAGTGTATATGAAAAATCAATTGATAAAAATGTATATAATGTGTATTTATATATTTCATAACTAATATATATATATATATATGCATATTATAATATATACATTGTGTAATTAATATATAATGTGTGCATATACATGTGTATAATATGTATATATAACTAGTGCGTATGAATTAAACACTGAGTATATATTGATTATACATTAATTGTTCACTAATTATACAAAAAAATAGGCATGGGGGATTATAGTGCATCAATTTTTTATTCTAACTATCTTCATCATATTGGGGTAGGGGTCGGGAGGTATAAAAAAGCTGCAAAATCGTATTTAATTGTTTAGAAAAAAAGAAGAGCAACACTTAAAAGATCAAAACAAGTTCCCATTTCAAAAAAATGAAAGAGAAAGAGCAATGAAAAAAAGAAGTACAACGAATTTCAAAAAGCTACAAATGGGTATATAACTTTTTTTTAATTATTCGATTGTCAATATTTTTGATCAGTTGTCCATTTATGTCCTTAACCATAAAGTACTCGATATCTCTTCAATCCTTTGTTCCCTTTTTAATATTCAAAATATAAAAGTATTGCAGCCTAATTCCGACGATAATATGACCGACACCGAAACATCTCTAATCAAGCATAACCATTAATCAATTAATGTCTTACTTCTTTTTCATTAATATTAAGTCATTGAATTTAAATGCGGATCTGAGTAATTAAGATTTATCTTATGATTTGAACACTGAATAATTAAGATTGTAATATTTTTCAACATTTATATGTGCATAATTTATTTTTATGTAAAAATAATAAATATGTCAAAAAAATAAATATGTAATTCAAACAAATTATAATTAAATAATATAAAATATAAATTTAACAAAATAAAAATATTTTTAATTAAAAAATAAAACGTCTATTCTAACAACCCGCGTGGTGTTTTTTTTAGATTTTTAGATATTTTAACCATTTTTGCCTTTCCCATAATTATCTTATATTATTTATTTAGTTGTTGAGATGATTGACATATTCCTTGAAGCATTTGAGAATAATTTATGTGAGTTTGAGTAGCCTTTTAAGTCATATATTTGACTTTGGTCAATATTTTGAGATTTGAGCGTTGAATGATGATTCTACCAGTTTCATTAGATACAGAATGTCTATTTTAGCGTAACATGATTGGTTTGGGTTTTGAGATTATATTTTGAGTTTTGAGCATTTAGATGAGAAATTAGTTTATTTGGCCTAAAAGGGTTTTTGAGAGTTAACTTATTGAAAGTGACCCTTTTTTTTTGGTAAATTTGATGGTTCCGTTGAGTCCGAAATGTTGAAATTTTCTTAATAGAATTATTGATTTATTTCTATAGGGTCCTGAATTTTAAAATATTTTTGGACTTAGAAACACTGCTGGTGCTGTTTGTGGTGCAACACCTGGTTCTTTATCGCGGTTGCATGACCATGTGTCTCAACTATGAGGTTTAATCAGGTGATTTATTGTGATCACATAGGGGTTGACCGCAATCCCGAAGAGTAGTCTGGATCGGATCGGGATAATAAGTTGCGATCATGCAACCATTCCTACAATCGTGATAAACAAACTTATTGGCCGTAAACGTTGACCTTATAATAGAGAGGGTAGGGTCATGATTCCAACTTCATTTTCACTATTTTTAAGCTTTGGGACTTCGGAATAGGTGATTTAGAAAAAGGTTTTTCTTCAAACTTGCTTGAGTAAGATTCTAAACCTTTTTAACTATTACCCATTGATTTTATTTCTTAAACATCTTCAAAACTTGAATTTTAAACTTGAGATTTTGGATTTCATCTAGTAAGGTGAGATTGGGTTTTCAATGATTTCAAGATCGATTTCCACTTTTTTGATAGGTTTTTCTAACTCTTATTAAAATTTCAGTTTTAACCTTTTATTTTGGGGGTCAACTTTTAAAGTAATTCTGGACCAAAACAAAAGTATGTCAATATGAGTATCAATGTACTCCTAATCTCGTAATGATTCATTTTTGTTAGGTAGTGTTTGATGCCATTTAGAAAGGAAAGGCTTCTTATTGAGGAGTAAAGACTCGTGTTTCAGCTTTTGAGTTAGGTTATGGCTTAACTTTCTTCAGAATTGACTAGATAGATAACCATTTATGTAAAGTATTCTATGGATTGGAGATTTTATTGTGGTATTCATATTTTGAGATAATTATTCTATCGTGTGCCCGTGTGGGGACTTGTATGAATCTTGTTATTAACTTGAGAGATCATTATCATTGAGATGCCCGTGCGGGGGATGATATTGGTCTTATTGAGCATTGTTTATTTTTTTATCACTATTACAATGCCCGTTTGTGGGCTTGGATTGATATTAATGATATATCACATGATTCTTTACTGATGTGTTTCCATGAGAGAGATTGTAACATGATCTATTGAGATAATAAGTAACTTGAGCTCATTTATATCATTATTGAGTTGATTTACTGTATGTCATTTGAGATATTTATGAGCATGCATATTCATTCATTCACCCATATCCATGGAATTGGTATAACCGAGAAATATTAAATTTCTTAAAAAATGAGAAACTTTATAAAACTCCTTAATTGAAGGATATGTTTATAAGACCAATTAATGAGATTGTGATAATATATGGGTTACGAACCCCTATGGACCCTCTCCTGGAGGATTATGGTCAAAAGGATTATATGAGATAAACTTCTATAACATTGCATATATATCACTCTATTGCTTTGCATTGCTTGTATTTCTTTTATGTGATTGATATTGTGTATGTTAGTATTCCTTATATGTATATTTGTCGTATTTATATTTCTTATTCTATTATTGTAATCCTATTAATTATACTGTTAGGAGTTGTATGGGTTGAGCTGCCATTTGGAACTTTTCTATATGTAGGTGGAAGTGTCACTCATAATATCCTTTACATGTTTAGTTCTCTACTTTGCTTGGTCAGCTTATGATACCTACTAAGTACAAGTGGACCTTACTTACCTCTTTTTTTATCCTTTAGATGCAGATCTTAGTTTGAGTACGACCCACGACTCTACTCAACGCGACTTTCAGACTCCCTAGGACATTTTTGAACCTTAGGCTATGATACCAAATTTTGTCATGACCCGAGGCTGCCCCCTGATCGCGAAAACGGTGCTTACAGTCATAAGTGACCACAAGCTAATCCATGAGCAGGTACTTGCTATGAGCATTGAATAAAATAGTAATAAAATATCTACACAGAAGATGAACTGATAAAGTACTACAAGTCTGAATACTGATAGTACGACTTAATAACCAAGTTTGAAACATCTGATAAGATACTGAAAACCAAATGGTCTATGTGAAAACAACTAATAAAAACTGATAAAGCTGACTAACTGTCTAACTGACTGTCTGAGCATCTAAAAGCCTCTAAACTGACTGAGGCGATGGTGGGATAGGCCCCCAACTAACTCCGACTGACAGAACATAATGAAGTACTATAATAACTGAATAATTAATAATATGTCCTCGAAGGATGAGGACTGTTGCGTCCCTACACACACGTAAGTGTATGTGATCATACAAGTAGTATAAAGACTTAGACAGTCAGATATCGTTCCCACGAGGACTAATAAACTAGAAATTTAATCAACCTTTAGTTTAAGACAATTAGGTACTAAGTTCTTGAGAGTATCAAGATGATTTTGAATTTACGAATAAAAGTATAAATTATTAAACAGTGAATAACTAGTGGTGACTAGATCAAAGAAAAAAACGGTTGTAATCAATAATGATGAGGATTCCAGGGTTGAGGCATTTCAAACAATCATACAATTCTCTATTTTTATCACATTCTATTTGGTTATCGAGTTGTTGATTCGCAAGGGTTATGCCAACGATCTTAGTCTCCCGACCTCATATCTTCCATCTATTGAACATTGTAGCTACAACTCCCGTAGAGATATGACAATTCTTATAGATTCATAAAGTTATCTTCTTGCAATTGAACCAAACAAGGTTTCTAGGTATATCCCTATCCTAGATGCTAATTCAAACCCCTTATTTTATAAAAGGATAAGAACCTTGCTCCTTAATTTCTTCATTCTATCCTACGATTCTCCTCCCGCATGCACATAGAAATATAGATTTATTCTAATGGTGGCCACTTATCAAAATAGTAAGCTTAAGAAATTAAGAACAATGCAGATGATAATCTAAAAAGAAACTATGAATAAAAATATAAAAGAGTAATCATGTTCTTGGCCTCAACCCCAAAATAAGGGTGTTTAGCCGCTCATGTTTGAATTCAACATCCAAAGTAATTAATTAATCATACCCCAAAATAATTCTTGAAGTAAAGAAGTTCCAAAGAAATATTAAAAACCCTAGAAGAAAGAATTTTGTGTTTTTTCGCAGCTGCTATGCTTGCCCCAAAACCCTTGTAATTGTGCTCATGTGTTCCTTTTATACTAGGGAAAATTTCACCAGATCTGTACTACTGATGTGACGCATCACAAATCGTGATGTATCACTCAATGCGTCGCGTCCTTATCACGTTGTTCTACTAGAATTCCACTTCCAAAATCAGGCTAAGTCCATTTTGTCACCACACAACGCTACATGCTGACGTTGCATCATTTTACTAAAAGTTGCTCCTCAATATTCAGATAAGTGTCAAAAACTTAGGCATCGATGCGACTTTGACATCGCGTCGATGCACTAGAAGTTGTACATGGAATTTTTTCTAACTCAAAAAAATCATGCATCGACGCGATGTGTTGACATCGCGTGGATGCACTGGAAATTGTTCTTTAAATTTTTGCCAAGGCACATAATACTAACAATTGACACAATGCATTGAGATCGCCTCAGGTCACTGGTATTCTTCTCTATATTCTTTCTTCTTGTGCATCTCCATATGTTTTTGCCTTCGATTTGTATGTCCTTTGCCTCATCATGATATGTATCCCATTTTCTTCCAAATCCATGGGAAATCAAACCTGTTTTCCTATCACATCGGTTAGCTACAAAACACAATTTAACAAATAATTCAACATGTTTAAAATTGTTTTTATTCTCGAAACAAGTTCAACTATGGGTAAATAGTGGTGTTTGGACATATAAATACGCCCAAGATCAAGGACTCACCATTGATACTGCTGAGTAATGCTGGCCTATCTAAGTACGGTCAGAAAACTTGTCGTCTGAACCTATTATATAAGACATCATAGCGTAAAAAAGAGTATGTAGTTACTACTTTGAATGTACTGGTATATGAGATGAGGTCAGGCTGAAATGCATGGGGTACCTCAAGCTGAGTTTGAGTTTGCAGAGAAAAGATAAAGATAATTGGTACACATATCTGCTTCTGTTTCCTTTGTGGCTCCCTCTACGGACTGATTCCGCTATAGAACTTTAACTAAGGGATCTTCTTTGTTCCTTAGTATACGAATCTGACGGTCAAGGATCTCAACTAGGATTTCTTTGAAAGAAAGGTTATCCTGAACATCTGTACTTTCTAAAGGAACAACAACAGTTGAATTCCCAATACATTTCTCTAATAAAGAAACATAGAACATTGGATGAACTGATGCCAAATCTATAGGCAACTCTAGCTCATAAGCTACCTCCAAAAAATAGTTCAAGATTCTATAAGGGCCAATATATCGGGGATTGAGTTTCCCCTTCTTGCCAAATCTCTTCACTCCCTTTATGGGAGAGATTTTCAAATAGACTAAATCACCAACCTTAAACTAAAGATCTCTTCTCCTCATAGCTGCATAGGATTTCTGACGAATTTGGGATGTGTTCAGTCTCTACCTAATCTACTGAACTTTCTCCATCACATCAAACACTAAATTTGGCCCTATCAGAGCAGCCTCACCAGTCTCAAACCAACTAATAGGAGATCTACATCGCCTCCTATAGAGAGCCTCAAAAGGAGCCATCTGGATACTGGAGTCATAGCTATTATTGTAGGCAAACTCAATCAAAGGTAAGTGGTTATCCCAACTACCTTTAAAATTAATAACACATGCTCTCAACATATCCTTTAAGGTATGAATGGTTCTCTCTTCCTGACCATCCGTCTGAGGATGAAAAGCTGTATTGAGAAGAACTTGGGTACCAATACCTTTCTAAAAAGCCTTCCAAAAGTGAGAGGTAAACTGAGTATCTCTATCGGATTGGATAGACAATGGCATCCAATGCAACTTAACTAATTCCCTAATATAAAGCCTGACATAATACTCAACTGAGTGCAAAGTATGAACTGGTAAGAAATGAGCTAATTTGATGTTTTTATCTACAATGACCCAAATTTAATAATGCTGACGACCCGTATGCAGTAAACCTTTAACAAAATCCATGTTCACTACTTTCCACTTACAAGTGGGAATACTGAACTCCTATAATGTACCACTAGGCCTCTGGTGCTCAACTTTAACCTGCTGATAATTTGAACACTTAGCCACATACTCTACAATATACTTCTTCAACCATTCCACCAATAGATTTCCCGCAAGTCACGACACATCTTAGTGGCCCTGGATGAATGAAATATACACACCATATGCATATACCAAAATTTGCTGCCTCAACCCATGAACACATGGAACACATAGCCTGCCCTAGCAATGGAATACACCATCTCCCCTTAGGAGAAATCCTTTGCTATCTGATATCTAATTGATTCCTTCAACTTAACAAGTCTGGGATCCCTATCCTGCTTTTCTTTCACTTCAGCAACCAATGATGATTCCAAACCATTCTGAATCCATACACTGCATTTAGCCGAGTCAACCAACTGAACACATTATCTAGAAAGCTGATGAACCTCCCATACTAACTTCTCTTATCCTCCTTAACATTAGTAACACTACCCGTAGACACTATACTAAGGGCATCTGCCACTACATCGGCCTTGCCCGGATGATACGACACTCTCATATCATAATCTTTTAACAATCGAATCTACCTTTTCTGATGAGATTTAAATCTTTCTATGAGAACACACACTGCAAATTTTGTGTTCTATGAACACATCAACATAAACCCCATAAAGATAATTCCTCCAAATTTTCAAGGCAAAAACAACCGCTATCAATTAAAAATCATTGGTAGTATAATGTTTTTCTTAGGGTTTAAGCTGTCTAGAGGTATAGGATATGAACTTACCTTTCTGCATCAATACACAACTAATACTAACTCTGGAAGCATCACAGTAAACTACAAACCCATCTGAACCATTTGGCAAGGTCAAAACTGGGGCTGAGGTGAGTCGAGTCTTCAAATCTTCAAAACTCTTCTCGCACGATTATGACCACTAAAATTTGACTTTCTTCTTAGTCTATCGAGACATAGGGGATGCAATAAAAGAAAACACTTTCATACACGATCTGTAATAGCCATCCAAACCCAAGAAACTCCTGATATCTAATGGAGAGATGGGTCTGGGCTAGGTTCTTATTGCTTTAGACTTTTAAGGGTCAACTCTAATGCCATCACCAAAAATAATATGGTAGCTACTGATTTTAGCCAAAATTTGCACTTACTAAATTTGGTGAACAACTGATGAGCTCTAAGGGTCTGCAACACAATTCTTAGATGGTCTACATGATCATTCTCACTACGGAATTAGAAAAGGATATCGTCAATGAAGACTATAACAAATATGTCCAAGTACTACTTCAACACCCTGTTCATCAAGTTCATGAAAGCTACAGGAGTATTCGTTAGTCCAAAAGACATAACTATAAATTCAAAGTGACCATACCGAGTTCTGAAGGCTGTCTTCAAAATCTCATATTGTTTGACTCTGAGCTGCTGATAGCCGGATCTGAGATAAATCTTAGAAAAATAACTGGCACCCAAAAGTTGGTTGAGCATGTCATCAATCCTGGGGAGTGGATACTTATTCTTGATTGTGACTTTGTTTAACTGACGGTAATCGATGCATATTCTAAGAGAACCGTCTTTCTTACTCACGAACAAGACTGGAACGCCCTATGGAGAAATGCTGGTCTTGATGAAACCCTTATCTAGGAGATCTTTTAACTATTCTTTTAACTTCTTAAGCTTAGCTAAATCTATTCTGTATGGTCGAATAGAGATAGGCTGGGTATCTGGAAGAAAATCTTTTCCAAAGTCAATTTTCCTATTGAGAGAGACTTCGAGAAGATCTTTTAGGAACACATCTGTAAATTTCCTTACTACTGAAACTAATGTGAGACTGGGTGTCTCTGAGCTAAAGTCTTTGACTTAAAATAGATGGTAAAAACACCCTTTAGATATCATCTTTCTTTCTTTATGATACAAAATAAATTGACACCTTAGCATGGAAGTGCTACCCCTCTATTCAATGTTTGATTCATTGGGAAACTAAAACTAAACGACTCTATTTCTATATTTAACTAAGGTATAACGTAAGTGAAACCAATCCATGCTGAGAATGACATTAAAAGATGTCATCTCTAACTCTGTAAGATCTACAGAGGTGATTTTCTGAGATATTGTGGATGGGTAATTTCTATATACTCGTTTGGCTGTAATAGATTTAACTACTGGGTAGATATTGAGAAAGGTTCTGCTAATGTTTTAGGACTGACACCTAAATTGACAGCTATATAGGGAGTAACAAAAGAAAGTAAAGCTTCTGGGTCTAACAAAACATAAACATGAAGGTGAAAGACTTGTAACATACCCACAACCACATCAGGAAAACATTCCTGATCATGTTGATTCTAGAGATCATGTAGTCTATTCTGACACTGCCTATCGATTGTACTAGAAGTGGCGCCCCACTGAGTCGGGCGACTGAGGGTGTTGCAGAAGAAATAGTCTGGCCCTGTTGGCAATTATTTCTGCCCCTCTATGCAACCACCATATACTCTCATATCCTATGGTCTTGCTTTGCACATCAAAAACACATATCACTACCAACCTTACAAACATCCTGATGATTCCTACCACACTTCTCACAAAGCGGATTAGTAAGACCACAGTTCACACTACCATGTGACTTAGAGCCTGGTGCTCTATCTCAACTGTCATTCTTGAACTTTGGTGCTGTCGCACTAGCTGAAGATAGAGCTGGGGATGAGAATTTTTGATGGAACTAAGAATGGTTACCACCCCCTGACCTTGGCTAAGAAAAGTTAAGACTATATATTCCGTCCCTATTATTCTCCCCCTCTTTCTTCTTACGCTTCTTTTCCTCAATCTATTGAGCATGAACCATAAGTCTAGATAAGTCCACCTCCTTAATCAACATGATAGTCCTACACTCTTTTACTACACTATCAGATACACCAGAAACAAACTTATTTATTCTTGACCTATTATTAGCCACCATCGAATGAGCATACCTCGCTAACTGAGTAAACTTAACTAACTTATTCATTCTTGACCTATTATCATCCACCATCGAATGAGCATACCTCGCTAACTGAGTAAACTTAAGTGAGTACTCCTTTACACTCATACTACCTTGCTTCAAATTTATGAAATCCTGAACCCTAGCTTCCTTAATTCTAAAGGAAAGTACTTGTCTAAGAAAGCCATAGCAAACTCTTTCCACTCAACAGTACCTGCATCCATACCTCAGTCCTTCTATCACTGCTTATACCATGTGTGACCTATATCCTACAATTGATATATAGCTAACTCTGCACTCTTAATCGAATTGACACCCATAATATCTGTCACTTTTTTAACCATATTAAGAAACACCTGCAGATCCTTCTCAGACTTAGATCCTGAAAACAAAGGGGGTTTCATTAGGGTGAAATCCCGAATCCTAGCTGCAGTTGTATTTGCCAATGGATTAGCTAGGAAAACCACTTGTTGATTATTCTAAGTAGCTACTAAATGGGCTATAGTCATGAAAGAGACCCTAAATTTAGCATGAGTGACATACTTATTTAGGAGATCTCCCTGAACAGGCGGTGGTGCAGGCTGATCCCCATTCCTTCTTCTATTATTTCTTCTGGGAGGCGTGGTCTATAAATGGAAGGAAGAGTGAGTTAAAAATAGAGTTAAAATAGAGATCATGCTATTACGTATGACATAAATACTGAAATAAGGGAGATTTTTCCTAATAACGTCTCATAGCTTCTTGTCCATAAGTGTGGCACACTTCACACCCATATGCAAGAATCTATTCAACAGGTCTTTTAGCTCCCTAGGAAACTTTAAAACCTTAGGATATGATACCAGTTTTGTCACGTACCTTTTTATTGTGACAACGGTACTTATGATCATAAGTGACCACACGCCAACCCATGAGCTGGTACCTACAGTGAGCACTGTATAAAATAGTAATAAAATATATGAATGGAAGATAAACTAATAAAGTACTGCAAGTCTAAATACAAATAGTACGACATCATAACAAGTCTAAAATATCTGATATAATACTAAAAACCAAATGGTCTATCTATAAAGAACTAATAAAAACTGACAAAGCTGTCTAACTGTTTGAGCACCTGAAAGCCTCTAAATTGAATGAGGTGATAATAGGACAGGCCCCCAACTAACTCCAGTTGATAGAACATAATAAAATACTGATATAACTGAATAACTGATAATATGTCCCTGAAAGATAAGGACTCACCACTACTACTGCTGAGTAATGCTGGGCTATCTAAGTACAATCGAGAAATTGAGCGTCTGAACCTATGATATAAGGCATCATAGCATCAAGAAGAGTATGCAGTCAGTACTTTGAATGTACTGGTATATGAGATTAGGATAGGCTGAAATGCATGGGGTACTGTGCATATAAGATAAGGACTAACTAATCAACATGAATTAACTAAGCATGAATGCATGAAAATTTTGATATCTGAGAATGCAAGACCAAGCATAAACATGCTTCTATAATAATTCATGAATTGAAATACTAAAATTTGCATAACTGAATCACTGAGAATCTATACACTTGGTCAAGCAAACATAAACTGAAATACACTGTGTAAAGTATTGAGACTGTGGGAGGTATTATATAACTGACATGCCCTAATATGAGCTAATTGGGGTCCAACCTGTAACCCTAGTTGAAAGGGTGTCAGTACCGTGCCATAGAGACTAACACTGGCTGTGTGGATCCACTAAACTAGTGTCCCAAAAGACAAGGGTGTCAAAACTAATCTAACGGGTGACCTTTGAGAGGAAGCCAAACCTAAACTCACTGATGATTCCTTATAAACTACGTTGGCTACATAGTTCTGGAATACACGGACTGCTATTAATGACTCTGCCTAACTGATGGGGAAGCCACCATTTTTGTATTTGCACGGTGCTAAATCCTACTCCCAACTGAACAGACATTGATACTGAACTGAACTAAGTTTAACTGGACATCACAACTGATATTGCTTATCATGATCATAATAACTGAATAACTGGTAATATTTATGGTTTAACGGAAATCATTACTTAAAATTCTAAAAACATGTAAACACATAGGTATTGGGTGTTTATGACCCACTAACAATTAATGATTATAAATATTCAACATCAACTTGAAATACTGTAATATGTGATTATAGTTCAAAGACCCAAACATAGGAATTTCATCAAAAATGGGAAAATCATAAACTTAAACATGAGGAAATAATAGGATTACATTGTTAAATTCATAACTTAGAGATTTTTCCAAAGTCAATTGAACATGACATAAGAATTGCAACACTCAAAACTTGATATGACTCATTCCATTTGAAAACACTCATAAATCATAAATTATAATTAAATTAACAAGAGATTCATGGAGTTAGTTCAACTTGAACATGTAAAAACTCATAATTTAAACCAAAAAAGAATTCTTGGATTCTGTGGGTGAAAAGGGCCCATGGATGAACATCACACATACCTTACAAGATGAGTTCTTGAAGATTTCTTGAGAATTTCTTGAACTTGAAGCTTGAATTCCTAGGATTCTTGAGAAAAGGTCTTAATTCTTATCCTTGGAAAGAGAGGATGGTTTTAAATTGTGACTTGAGTAATTTATGGATTAGGGAGTAGAAATAATGTGTTGAAACCCCTTATAATGATTAAAAGTGATTAGGGACAGTTTAGAGGTGTGAAAAGACTTCAACGCCCTTGATTCAAGTCAATATGGAGCACTTTTGGCTCTATGCAATCACCATGCGATGCATGGACAATCACACAACCCTAAGGTGGGCAACACATGGCCAATCACACACCTTTAAATAGGCATCGCAGGGCAAATCGCACACCCTTTCCAGTGGCTCTTTGCGATTGTCATGAGATGCACAACCTTTGCATGGCCCGTAATTTTTTGCTAGGGTATCAAATTAAGCTAAAATTGCTATTATTGGAAAGATAATTTAATTATCTACAATTTGTTTGGTCTAAGTCTACAAAATTACATATACGTAAGAAGTTATACTCATTCAAAGATGAACCTTGAGGAATTGAACAGCAAAATATGGCTGAATCAAAGGCTTTTAGCTCACTTTGCTCTAAGTGATCCTTATGAACATTTTTGCCTCCTCATAATATCTCTTCACACTAAGTTAGTGATTATGAAACATGCATTCATTTATGAATTAGTGGACTAGAGTTTACACACATAGTTACGTAGGTCTGATTTCTAGCTTAGAAACATACGAGGAGTTACAATTTTAGATTTTCTCACTTACTCATGACACTGGATGCTTAGGACATTTGTGGTTGTATTTCAAATATCTATCTTTTTTATTGTTTTGACTTGGATTTTATTCTATCCTCATATTTCACTTACTTATTTATCTTTTTTTTTTCATAATTATTCTCTTTTGGTGTTGGGCTTACCCACCAAGGTTGGGTCAAGATAGGTGCGATTATGACCTCGAATTTTGGGTTGAGATAAATTAGCATCAAAATACTAGGTTCACCGATCTTATGTGTACAAAAGTAGGATGTCTAAATGGATCAATATATTTATGTTTGTATCTATCTTTTGGAGGTAATAGGACATTTTTAGTAACATTTCTCGAATTTGATTTCTTATCATGTATGTTGTTCATACTTGATATTCTAAACTTGCATTCACTCTTTCTGTACAGATAGTGAGAACTCGATCAGGAGTTGTCAAAGATGTTTAGCCAGTACCCACTAAAGAAGCTTTAGTCAAGGGATGAGGTAGGGTTCATAGTCGAGACCTGGGTGGAGGCTGGGCACGTGAAGTGGCTCTTTATAAAGGGTATCTTGAGAAGCTTATCCCAAGCCAGTGAATGATCATGTCGAGGTGGCTTGTCAGCCAGATAATGTGGGACCATCCCAGGCTCCCTAGTACTTCATTACCATTTCAATATTATAGTATATTTTGATTCAACTTTTTAGTGTCACGACCCAAAATATAGTCCATGATGGCACATGTCACACTCTCTGATACAGGTAAGCCTATCCCTACCCAAACTAAACGATTAAGTAAATAGAAGCGAAAAAAGAATAATAGAGTAAATCCTAAAATATTTTATGATACAATAATAATTTCAAAAATACACCTAGATCTAGTTGTCACTTGTACAGTACTTTAAATCCATAATGATATCAATCAACTGAAGTATTTTAAATGAAAATAAAGCATAAGATAAATAAGGAGATATCCAGGTAGGCTTTGTAAAATGTTAGCCACTACCTTAATCTCCGCAATATCAACACCAAAGGAATGGAATTTATGATCTAATTCTTAAACTAAACTTGCATACAATGTATAACACAAGGAAAAGAGAAAAGAAACATGGGTGAGTATAAAACAATATACTTAACAAGCAATGCCGATAATCGAACCTAATCTAAAGTGATGGTGAGAACTACTGCTATAATTGTCCAAGGTTCCCCTCAATCTACCACCAATAAATACATTACATCATCCTAACCAGGCATCTTAACACAACAGTTATAAGATAATATTAATATGTAGGGTGGACATATGGATCTAGGTATTTTTAGCACTAGCCATTTTATGATCAATAAGAAAAGAAAGTCATTTATGAGGGAGACTTACTAACACAATATGTCAGCAGAAGTCAATATGTTTAACCAATAATCAGAAATACAATAGTGAGAGCATATAATCATGTATATATCACGTTATTAATAGGTGCAACATTATGAGTCTCACTAACCAAGCCACGACCATACTCTATGTCTCATAATATCTTAACTACTAAATCAAACAAGAGGTAGTATAATATGATGTAACAAAATAAGATGAATGTAGAAAGTAAAATAGCAAAACCAGTCCCCAATCACTGTAATTTAATGCAAAAGTAAACATTAAAAACACACATCAAACCATACCAAAAGAATGCAATGCAATGTAATGATGATTGTAAGATGATATTGATATAATACATCACATGAATTTTTATAATGAAACTCCAGATTATTTTCTATATTTCCACACTATTTCACTATTTAGAGCTTTTTTGTACTCACTCTAAGTCCTTTATGACTTACCGGAGTTGACAATTTGGATACCAGGCAGATTATTTAATTTTTAGTGACAATTATTTGAAGTTTTTGTTATTGAGAATTGGGTATTAGGCTTAAACTTTAGATTAACGTCCTCATATACCAATTTTGATAGTTTTATTAGATCTAATATATCAATTTTAGGCTAGGAGAACCTTTGGTTTGGGTCCATTTGGTTAAAATGACCATTTAGGTATGGGATCCATTTTTTATTAAAATAACCTCAGATTGAAATTCGATAGTGCCATTGAGTCTGAAATATTTAATTTGGTAGGGTAGCATAGTTGGTTTTCGTTCATAGGATTTCAAATGAATCTCAAGGGTCCAATCAGAGTTTTGGCACTTGGCCAAAAATACTGTGCAAGGTCCAGCTGATGCATGCCAAAAAAATGGCCTTTGTATTTGTGAGGCCCTTGGAAGTATTAGCGTAGGCCAAAGTAAATAGTTATTGCAGTCATAATGACCTGGCCGCATTTCTAAAGGTGAAGTCCATTAGCTATTACGATTGTGAGCTAGTTTCTGCATTTTCAAAAGGTAATTCAGGCCGAGGGTTGCGGTCGTAATGGGGTCCCCTCCATCATGAAGAGGGGACACCTGAAAACATTTAAAGTTGTGGAACATGACCCTTTCTTCATTTAGTTTTTATTTTCCAAGTCCATAACACCGTAAAGAGCTAAGAAATTATGGAGTTTGGGCATTGGTTGTTTAGTTAAGTTTGAGAGTTATTTGGGATTGTTTTCTCATCTAAACTTTTATATTTCCCCCCTAATTTATTATTTAATTCTCCGATTTAAATTCAAATCCCTATATCCCTTGTGAGCTGATTTGAGGGAGTGTTTGAATTGGATTTCACCCATTTTGAGGGTAAACAATACTTGAGCTTAGAGGGATGTTTTGATGATTTCAAAGTTGTGATTTCACAAGTAGGACCCACTGGGATTTTTAGCCCAATTTTGGACCCAAAGTATTAATATAAATATGAGTATTATTATTTTTGTATTAATATATAGATCATTATTTTGATAGTGTCGCATCGTGAGAAGGCAAACTTTCTAAGACTTTGTCAGCGTCCAGGTAGGATAGGCTTACTTTACTCATATATGAAGATTTATTATGGTATTATGCAATATTTGGGCTAAAATATATGGTTTAGTTGCAGGGTTAGTGAACTTTGGAATATTTAGCTGATTAGGGAGCCATTTTATGTGAAATTAGCCCATTTCTTTTTTCCTTGACTTAAATTATTCCCTAGCACTTATTTAGACTTATTTAATGCCCATTAGTAGAACTTGGAAGCCTTAGTCTTGTTTGGATAGAAATTACCTTAGTATGAACTTTTGGGGCTTAGTAGCAGGCCCCACGTACTTTCTTTTAGGTAAAATATCCTAATTAGCTCCTTGTAGTCCTAGGAAGCCTTGTTTCATCACCTTACATATATTACTTAAACCTAGTATGATTTATACATCTTTTAAACTCTTGACTAGACTTGTTACCTTGTACGCACTTTATAGACTGGTTCTAGTCCAAAACTTACTATTTCACTAATGATGCTAAATTCCCATTCTAGTTTGGAATATATGATATTAGAGTTTGATTTGAGTTTGGAGTTTATTGGTTTCCTAATATATGAAGGTTCCAATTTGAATGCGGTAGTTATGGTATGAGAGGGATTCATAGATTTGGTTTCAGTCGTTGGTTGCCTTACAATTATTATTATTGTTAATGGTTCTCTCTTGATTGTAACTATCAGGATTATGGGGGCTTGGTTGATTTATCATTTCTTATTTGTTATATCTGGGCTTATGGGGGCCTAGTTAGGGTGTTGTTAGACTATGCTCCTTTTATTTTATTTACCTCATTATTTATTATCTATCAGTTGGAGTAATATTTTAGGTTTTCCCCTTTATCCCTGACTTTAGTTTTCATTCTCGTATCTTATTATGCTTTTATTATGATTTAGCTCAGTCGGTTGATGATTCCTATCGAGTACCCCTTATTTTGGTACTCATATTACACTTTTGCATCTTTTTGTGATGCAGATCCAAGTACTAGTCACCGTCTCTGATAACATATCCAACATTCTTTTGGGATTTGAAGATAGGGTAATAATTCAAGACCAGAACTAATCTTCTCTCCTTATACTCTTTTTGGACTATTTTTGCTTTCATGACTACCCGTATATTGACATTATTCATGAATAATATTTTGTATTTACTGGTCATATACCATCTTTACCAGGTCATGTGATAATCTTTTGCACTTTTTTCTCTTTCTTCACTTTTATTTAGTGTTTTCCACTTTTGTTTGTCTACTTACAATTCAATTATATTTTTTATTTTGAGTATTTCTTATATCTTCCTCTAATTTTCCCATTACTAGCATTTTTGGCTTGCCTATCGATGGGTTATGGTAGGTTCCATCATTACCTAGGAAAATAGGTCATAAGAATTGGTATTATTCTTAGGTTCACTGGTATTGTTGGTACAAGAACAAGTATCCTATAGAGTCCTGCGGATTGGAATGATGGCATTTATTTTCTATCCTTGGGAGGCTACAGGACATTCTTAGGAGAACTTCACTTTCTTAATTCCTTTTTTTATTGACTCTTTGTTAGTTTCTAAAATTCATATTATCTCACTCTTTCACAAATGGTCAAGATATGAGCTGCGACGATAGGAGAAAAGGACCCTGAGTTTGCATCTAGGGATCCTGTTGGAGGATGTGGAAAACCTAGGGTCCAAGGTCAGGAGAGAGATACAACCCTAGCCAGTGGTTAGGACAAAGAGCCTTCACTAAATCCTACTATTGCTCCTGAGCCAGAAATTTCACCATCTAAGCCATTGATGGGCCAGGGAGCAACCTAGGCTTCACCAAGGTTTATTTCTTCTTTATTTATCAGATATGCCTTTGTTTTATTATTGGGTTTGGTTGGTGGCACACCATCTAATAGTGCTCAGTTAGAATGCTACATAGCAAGGGTGTAACCAGTAGCTGTGACTTTCAGGTTTGAGGTCCCGCTAATATTGATAATTTCTCAGCTGGTAGATACCCAACCAACTATGTCTGTTGAGGATCAGAAAATATTGGGCAGGCTTTTTATATTTACTCCACCTAGATTCACAGAGGCTCCAGGTGAGGATGCATTTGAGTTCTTAATTGCTTGTGAGGGTAGGCTTCGTAATTTAGGCCTAGTTAAGACTCGTAGAGTTGAATATGCTACTTTTTAGTTGGACTTGCCAGCTAGACATTAATGGAGAGGTTATCTTGATTCCAAGCCATCTGATTCTCTTTATTTACATGGACTTAGTTTTATGAGGTTTTCCTAGAAAAATATATGCCTCAAAGCCTTAAAGAGCATTTGAGAGATCAGTTCTTAAGATTAGAGTAGGGTTCGATGAAAGTCCTAGAGTATGAGGCATGATTCCATGAGTTGGATATACATGCAACAACTATCTAACCGATCGAGTATGAATAAGTTTGGTGTCTTTTTAGGGGACTTCAACATCCCCTTCATATAGCTATGCAGAGTTTAGTTAAAACTGGCCGGTATTTTATTAAGGTTTATGCTTATGCCCAGACTATGAAGGAGATATATCATGATATGATACCCCAGGCTTTGGACTTTAAATTTTTCTTAGTAATCGTTCTTAATTCTTAGGGTATGACTCAGGTGATGAGTCATAAAGACTCATCACGATTCGTATAGAGCTATTTGTGGTCTAACCAGTAAGGTTTCCCTAAGTTCTTCTCATGGTCACGACTTGGACTATACAAGTCGTAAGGTAATGTCACGATTTGTAGTTAGGGACTCATGTCCTTAACAATAAAATAGCCCAAGATTGCTGTATCGGTAACAACTATACTCCACAAGTTGTAGGGTGAGACTTGTAATTAAACCATTAAGGTGGCCCTGAGTCAGTGCCTAGACTATGAGTCGTGGTGATGACTCCTGACCAGTGACCACAAGTCCTTACCTGACTCGTAGCGACTGGGAGTTATTTTCCAGCACATTTTTCATTAAGGGTAATTTGGTATTTCCCTTTCTTTTACACTATTCCCATGACATAAAACATTTCCATAGCCCTATTTCCACCTATTAAATATAACATAAACACTTTTCTCTCTCTCAAATTCCCAAGTCAAGAGCAAAGCTAGGGTTTCTAAGGTTTGGTCATCTAGGGCTTAAAGTGTTTTTTTTTTTCAAATTTATAGTATTTTCAGGCATATATCTCTTCCCTAAACTTGTATTTTATCTTGGCATGCAATGGTTTGGTATTCATTTGGTTTTTCTCTTTGGTTTTGGAATTTAGGTTGAGGGCTTTAGATGATTGTTGTTTAAATGGTATTCTCATGGTTTACATGCATTTGTTTATACTTTATGGATGGATTTTGGAATTCATCGGGTGCATGGGTATGGTGAATGGAATGAGGGTCATGGATTCCCCTAAATTTATGGTTTATGGTTTGGAATTGGTATTAACCCCAACCTATTTGCATAATTGGTTTTGAAATATGGACAATTATATGGTTTTGCATACTTTACTAAACTAATGCATTGCATTAATGGATTAACAGATAAAAATGATTTTGAAAGCCCTTGGTGGCCATGGATTGGTCTTAAATATGAACTTTGGAGTCTTATGGCTAATTGGTTTGGTTTGTCATAGTGGAATTGGCTTGAAAGCGTAATTAATTGGTATGATGATACCATTTGGTAAATTCCTAAATGTATGAATCCTTATTTAAATGGATTAGTTATATTTAAATATTTTAATTTAGGCTTAAAGGGGGTTGTGTAGATCACGATGGGGGGTGGGGGGCGGGGGGGGGGGGGGGGGGAAGAGGTGGAGGTCCTAGGTGAGAGGTACCATATTTGTCGCTATGGGGTCCTTGGTGGCCATGTGCATAGTTTAATTTTTTTTTTATATATATATGTATATACGCGCACACACACACACACTCTTTGGAATGGCTGAGGTCATGGATTCCTTAGCCCTTTCTTGGATTATTCTAATTCGTGCGACTAACACATGGTAGAGTCCTTTCAGCAGGGAGAGCTGAACCCATATTGCCTGTGGGTGCCTTTTAGACAGTTGGAGATATATAATCCAGGTCAATGATTTTAAATCTTATTCTAAACCTTATTCCATGTCCAAGCATTATCTATATATATGTGTGTGTGTGCATGAATGTGAATATGTACATTGAGTTTGGATTTGTTTTGAAATAGCATAATTTTATCCCTTTCTTGAGTTACATGATAGATCTTACCCTGTGAACAACCCTTGGATGCTATATCTTTTCATGATGTAGGATTCTAGGGGTTTCTTCTATTAGGCTGTGTAGTGTCAGGAAGTGCAGTTAAAACACCCTAAAATTGGACCCTTGTAAGATTTCCTTTGGTTTTGGACTCACTGGGTTTGGTACGACTCAAGGTTACTGCCCAAGGTATGACTCATCAAGGTATGAGTTATATCCAAAGATACGGGTGGTGCAAGGTAAGTCGTATGGTGCTTGATTAAGTTATTTTGTGAAGTCTGTCCAAGGTACGAGATGTGGCTATGATTTAGTGTATGAATCATACCCTTAGGTATGAGTGGGGAGGGTTTAGTTGTATAGAAATCAGTGTGTAGGATCTTGGCATGGTCTTGGGTATAAGTTGGGGTTCTACTCGTACCCTAGATTGCGGATGGTAAGGGGAGTCATACCCCTGGACGTGGCTTGTTTTTAATTTTTAGTCAAAGGTATTCTAGATATTTCCTACTTCGAAAACCTTATGTCCTCATGTTATATAACCCTTTGTGGCCTTTCCTAACACTTTTTAAAGGATTAAAACACTTTAAATACTATCTCAAACTCACTTATAAAGATTAGAGGCTAGGGTTTCTTTATATGTTCTTCAAAGGGATCAATGGTCAAGATTTCTTCCATTAATCTTCAGGTATAAGGCATTTCATCCTTCCCTCATTGTTAGTTCCAACTAAAGGCATATGTATTGTAATTTAATCATTGATTTATGTATCATGAATGGTGGTTTTTGAAATATATGTTGAATGTCTTAATGAATATGACTTGGTATTGGTTTAAACCTTGTTTTTACATGTTTTTGGTAATAGTTTGCATATGTAGTTATTAGTTGGTTATGGTTTAACAAGTGGGTCTTGAGTAACCCTAATTATGGTGGTTTATGCATTGGTTTTGGTCTTGGTAAAGGTACATCCTCTACATGATTGATAAAATATCTCAAAGAATATTTTCACCCTATTGTTGAATTTTCATTAGAATTCTTACATGGTTTGGTTTGGTAATGGAACCTTAAACAGATTTGGATGTTTTTTCATGGTTTAAATAATTTAAATGATATAAATGCTTTAAATGTTTGGCATGGTCTAAAATGGTTTGGAAATGGTATAAATGGTGTACATGGTTCGAAAGGATTAAATGGTAAAGCCTTGGTGGCTATGAAAATGGTTATTCTGGTAAGGTACATGGAATCCCCAAGTGGTTTATTATGGTAATTAATAGAGCACTTGGAAGTCCCCTTAAACCTATATGGATAGTACTTACAAGTATGGTCGGTATGACAATACCACCACTAAATAGCTTTATTTAATAAATGGTAAATGGATTGGTTGGTTGCTTGGTAGTGGTTTTAATTGGGAAATAATGACAGGATGTGTAGCAAAAGCCGTGGAAGGTGGAGGTTCCAGGGAGGACCAAAACTGGAAACTCATATTTACCGATGTGAGGGTGGTCATGTTGATCGTACCCTGATGTCACACTATATTTTGAGGAATATGCTAGACATCCTAGGGTTTCTTCCTTGGTCATGCAGCTACACGCATTGGGGCTCTTTTAACAAGGGGAGCTGAACCCATATATCCCGTGGGTGGATTAGGACGACAAAGCTACACAATCTAGGTAAAGGTTTTAATAGAATACTAAACCCGGTTCCCTTTCCTGGCATGGTTATATATATATGTATGATGGTGTGCATATGGATGGTTTCACTTGGTTTTATAGATGGCATTATATTATCCGTATCCTGAATACATGCTAGTGTTTATCCAGTAACCCATCTTTGGGCGACTGTATACCTATGCTATGCAGGAATTGACTATTTTACTTCTCCTGCCTAGTGATCAAATTCGCGCGGACAGTCGATGTTGGAATAAAGAAGTGAGCTTCCATAGTTCAGAAGTCATCTATTTCATGTTATGGTTTACTTTATCAGATCTCTTATCTTTCATAGACTTTAGGTTTTGGCTATGGGCGGGGGCATGTCCCGACTAGGTACTCTTTGGTTGGTCTAGAGGCTTTGAGTTGACGACTATGAACTTGGGTATAGTATGGATTGTTTTGTTATATGTACATATATACATTGGCTTAATATCGTGGTATTGGTTTATGGTTTCTACATTAGTTTGGTAAGTTATTGGGTGGTTGGACTTGGTTGGGTTGGTCTCAGATATAGACTTATCCCAAAGTCACCACATGGTTTGATACGCTATCTTTTTATATGTTTAGACTTCATCCAACCTAAGATATGCAGTTGTTGGCTGAGTTAGGAAACGGGGGCGGTTCCCGGTCCTGGTTGAGCTTTGGATTGCCCTTTACAATAAGGCACTGGTTTGGGTTATGTCAAGTTGGTATCAGAGCTTTAGGTTTTTGTGTCATAAGATGTCTACAAAGTCGTGTCTAGTAGAGTCTTACTTATGGATATGTCGTGCACCACACTTATAATCAGGAGGCTATGAGGCATTTAGGATATTTCACTTTCTTAGTTATTCTACATTCGGGCTATGGAGTCTAAGGGCTTGAACTCTTCTCTGAATCTTTCTTGGTTCACTCTTCGGTTAATGTCTTCTCAATCTAAATCTGTGGAAACTTACCTGTTCTACTTAAAACAATATGGATGGATCTAGTCTAACTTATAGGGCACAGACTCGGTCAGGGGTCACAGCTTCTGGTTTTCCCATTGGAGCCCATTCCTCATCATTCCATTTTTTTCATAAATTTTATGGTTATTAGCACCATGTTTGTTGCGAGAAAAGAGAGAATCAGTATTTTGGTTGTAGTTAGTTGGATCTTGTGTGATGGGGATGTCCCATAAGGGTTGTCGCCTGGGAAAATAGAGTATTGGCTACTATTACTAGCTCCGACGGTTGTCGGGATTGTCTTAATGTTCTTACTATTCCTCAAGAGTCTGAGGCATATTTGGATGCCGATGCTAGTACATTTAAAATTCCTTTATTTATGGTGTGTGTGGTTTACATGGTTCAGGGTTCCTTCTCTTTTATGATCTTATTTGCGGTTGTGTATTTTGGTTTTGGTCCTAATGTTATTTTGGACTCTATTCTTCTTCTATTTCTACCCTGGTAGATGACTCTACATTTCCAAAAGAGTCTATAGGGGTGTGTGACATCTGTTGGTAATAAAGGAATCTTGGTGGATTTGTTTGACTTGGATATAATAGTTTTAATGTCATTCAGGGATAGATTGGTTGCACTCATGCTTTTCATTATTAGATTGTTAGACTTTTTAGGCTCCCTGGTGAATCAGTTTTGGAGTAGGATAATGGTTTCATTCCCTATATAATAAGGGAAAGGTTATATTATATCTTAGAACTCAGAGGTTGATCTCCAGTGGGTGTCTTTATTATTTGGTCTAGGTTAAAGATTGTAACTCGAAAGGTATTTCCTTATATTCGGTTTTAGTGGTGCATAAATTTCCTGGGGTCCTTTCTGATGACACTCATGGTGTCTTTCTAATGGGGAGGTTGGTTTGGGGTTGGTCTTGTCTCAGACATTGGTCCAAATTTCTATTGTTGCTTTATAGAATTGTTTCGGTGGAGTTAAAGGATCTTAAGGAGAAATTAAGGAATCTCTTAGATGAAGGTCTCATTAGTCTTAATGTTTCCCTATGGAGAGTTTTTGCTCTTGCATGCATAAGGGGAAGGGTTTTCCCTAGGAATAGATAGGTTGTTGGTGGGTGACTAAGGAATTAAGAGCATCCTCCTTGTGGGGTGGACCTTATATTTATATTCCATTCTAGTCATATTATTTGACTATTCTTGAATCTTTACATTGCATAGATGGTTAAGAAAACATGGATTATGTTTTGATTGTATTCAAATGATTTTTGAAAGGCCTTGCTGGCCATGGTTTGATTTTAAATGGTTTTGATTTAAATCAGAAACCTTGGAGTCAATTTGGTCTAATAGTTTTTGTAAGTCAATATTGGGCTCTAAGTAGCATTAGAATGAATAAGGTTTTGTGTATGAGAGAACCAAACATCCATATTGTACGTCTTTGGTGATACCTATTAGAGTAGATAATTATATTCGTTGGTGTAATGGGATAGATGTTGGTGGTTAATCTAGAGTTCTCTTTTAGTGGTGGACTTTAAGGGAAGGTCGGGTCGCATATTCTAGTGATACTCTTCCGTGTTGGTTGAAAGAGTACTCTGCTAGTGTTGCATGCATTTTTATAGCACTTATGCCTAAGATTCGCATTTTGTATTTGCCCTGTTCCCTAATTATGAGTTTTGACTTACATTACATTACTCATGGTATATGTGGTTGTGTTTCTCTATGTATCCAGTCTTAAGGACTCCTTTTCGGTATGATTGTGTCGGGATGGTTCTTTATTATGGTTTAGGTGGTTATTATGAAGTACTTCGTGTCTTATCTTTGGGATCTTAACTTGGGGGGCATGGATAGCTCTTGAAGTTTGGTTTCTTAAATGACTTTTCTTGTACCAAGGTAATAGTGGTTTGGGGAGCATGGTGATATTGTGAAATAGGGAATACAGAAGTTCCTAAGTGGGGGAGAGTCTAGAGTGACTACCAGAGTTAAGGTTTTGGAAGGTAAGGTAAGGTTGTTGTCATGGAAAATGGTTAGGAAAGGAATAGGTTGTGAAAATCCTTTGTGAAATATTAAATAGTGCTAGATCTCTGGAAGGATAGATTATACCGTGAGTATATAAGTTGTAGGATTGAATATTTTGATTGGTAGATGTACCAATAGTTGTGTTGGGTACTTGAGAGGTTTGGAAAGGCATTATTTTATACAATGCTTTCATGGTTTGATCATTGTATGGTTTTGGGTGCTCAATTATAGGATGGAGGTTTTGGTTATAGTGGTTGGGCATGTTTTGCCCATGTCTTTTACTCAAGGTTTTTTTATCATAATGGTGATGGAAATGGAATAGTGTTTAGGGATAGATGTAAGGAGTAAAGCCTAGTGGCCTAAGTTAACTCCTTTTAGCATTGGATTAGATTGAACATGAAGGTGGTGTGTAGCTAGACCCAAGCTCTCGTAGTGGTGTGTCTTGGAAAATTCTAAATTGAATTGGACCTGCCTATTAGCATGAGTCCATTCATCCAGTAATCTATATATTTTGTTAGGTGAGGAATGGATGATCCTCGATTGTTTGGTTTCTTTGGATGGTATTGGTATCTCAGGTTCTTTGTTCTTTTGGGGAGGTCTCGATGAGGATCTTAGATTGATAAGTTTGCCAGTTGTGAACAAATAAGGTATGGCTTCGGTAAACATTCCATGGTGGAACTAAAGGTCTGAGAAAGTCATTCAGGATTCGGAGGAGGACATGGAGTCCAAGTATCTGCGTTGGTTCTTTATTTTGGAAATTCATGCATAAGGTGTGTATTTTTCAAACACATCTTTGTTTTCTAACTTAGTTAAAGATGAGGAATGGTTTATCTTTTATCTTTGTTTTCTAGCTTAGTCAGAGGTTGAGATGGAGGTGTTGGTGAATATATAATGTTTAGGTTAGGTGATGATTTTCTCATCTTGGTTTATGTCCTTTTCTTCTATTTTGGTTTGGGAAAAAGTTTAATGGGATATCTAGTGCTTATTACTACCCTTAACTATCATTCCAGGATGAATGTTCCTAGTGGGAGAGACTGAAACACCCCGGAATAAGACCCTTGCAAATTTTCCTTTGTCTTTGCACTCATTTGGTTTGGTACTACTCAAGGGTACGATTTGTACCCTTGGATATAGGTGGAAGGGTGGTTTAAGGGTGAAGTCATACCCTAGGCAGTGTGTTTGATTTGGTTACTACCCAAGGTACAACTCATCAAGGTATGATTCATATCCAAAGATACGAGTGGTGCAAGGCAAGTTTTATGGTGCTTGATTGAGTTGTCTTGTGAAGTATGTCCAAGGTACGAGATGTGGGTACGATTTGGTGTACGACTCATACCCTTAGGTATGAGTGGAGAGGGTTGAGTCGCATAGAAGCCAATGTGTAGGGTCTTGGCATAGTTTTGGGTACTCATACCCTAGGATACAGATGGTAGGGGTGAGTCATACCCCTGGACGTGGCTTGTGGTTAAGTCAATGGTATTCCGACCATTTCCTACTTCAAAAACCCTGTGTCTTCACATTATATAACCCCTGGTGTCCTTCCATAACACTTGTTAAAGGATTAAAACACTTCAAATACTCTCTTAAACTCACTCTTGAAGATTGGAGGCTAGGGTTTCTTCATATGTTCTTCAAAGGGCTCGAAGGTCAAGATTTCTTCCTTGAATCTTCATGTATAAGGCACGTACTCTTTCCCCCATTTCTAGTTCCAACTAAAAGCATATGTATTGTTGTTTAAACATTGATTTATGGATCTTGAATGGTGTTTTTCAAAATATATTTTAAGGGTTTGATGCATATGGTTTGGTATTGGTTTAAACTATGTTTGTACCAATTTTTCGTATTGGTTCGCATATGTGGTTATTGGTTGGTTATGGTTTAACAAATGGGTATTGAGTAACCCTAATTATAGTGGTTTATGCATTGGTTTTGGTCTTGGTAAAGGTATTGCCTCAACATGTTTGATAAAATACCTGGAAGAATGTTTTCACTCTATTGTTGAACTATCATCCGAACACTTACATGGTTTGGTCTGGTAATGGAAACTTAAATGGATTTGGATGGTGTTGCATATTTTAAATTATATAAATTCTTTAAATGTTTGGCATGGTCTAAAATGGTTTGGTAATGGTTTTAAATGTTATAAATAGTTTGGAAGGCTTTAATGGTAAAGCCTTGGTGGGTATGAAAATGGTCATGCTTATGGGGTACATAGAATCCCCCAAGTGGTTTAATATGGTAAATGGGAGGGCACTTGGAAGTCCCCTTAAACCTAAATATGGTTGGCTAGGCTATGAATACTACTTGCAAGTATGGTCGGTATGACGATACCACCACTAAATGGACTTGTTTAAAAATTGGTAAGTGGATAGATTAGTTTCTTGGTAATGGTTTTAATTGGGCAATAATGGTAGGATATGTAGCAATGCCGTTGAAGGTAGAGGTCCCTGGGGGACCAAAACTGGAAACTCATATTAGAATTGAAGAGTTCACTTTGACATTATCATTGTTATTGTCACTGTTATGGTCGGGGGCATATCCCGACCTTGTTTGATATTTGGATTGGTTTAGAGATTTTTGTGGACTTTTGTGGGTTGTATGGTGCTATGACTCTTAGTTCTTATTCTTGAGTTACATTAACTATTTTATCTTTATTCTCTGGTTGTCTTCCACTTTGTTATTGTTTGGATTATGCTTGGATTTGACAGGCTATGGGGGTAGTCTCCGGCCCACGATGGACTTGAGATACCCGTTATGGCTAGTCTGGGGGTCAGGTCATGAAAAGTAGATTCCTTTTTATGGGTGTGTAATGCACCACACTTGTAAGGCAGAGGTTACAAGGCATTTAAGAATGTTTCCCTTTTTTGTGTTCTATTTTGGGCTATAGAGTCTAGGGTCATGAAATTTCTCTAACTCCCGATTTGCTCGCATTTTAGGTAATGCCTCATAAAAGATCTAATGTTTGTAGAAACTCTATCAGAACCTTTGCCCTACCTGAGGGCAATATGGAGGGGACTCACCCCTTTTATAGAGTACAAACCCGATTTAGTATCCCTTCTACTGATTATGTTGCTCCTATGGGTTCCACTAGTCCCTACTAGTACTTCTCCCGTTGGTGATACTCTTGCTAGTCACCTCAAGGAGATGTCTCTAATGCAGAGTTTTGCCATTCTATTCATCTGTTGACTCAATTGGTGACCTCCCAATCTTGCCAGTCAGGTGAGGGTAGTTCTGTTGCTTCTCCTTCGGAGGTTACTCAAGTGGTCAGTTCATGTGGTTGAATTCCCTACCTTCATTGTTTCTACAATTGTAGAGGATCTGAAAGGATTTGTTGATGAGATAGAGAAAATCTTTAAAGTGATGCATGCTTCCGATTCTGATGGTGTGGAGTTTGCTACATATCAATTAAATGATATGGCATATCAATGGTATGAAAAGTGGGTGCAGTTGAGAGGTAATGATGGTAAGCCAACTATATGGGATGAGTTCTCTGGTTCCTTGCTCGATCATTTCTTTCCTAAGGAGTTGAGGGAAGCAAAGAAAGATGAGTTTTTGAATCTGAAGTAGGTCAAGATGAGTGTGAAGGTGTATGCCTTGAAATGAAATCAATTGTTTTGCTATGCTCCAGATTTAGTGTCTTACAGGAGAACTAGAATGAGGAAGTTTGCTTTTGGTTTGTCTTATGATTTGGTATTGGAGTACAAGGCTGCAATGTTGAACAATGATATAGATGTCTCCAGGCTTGTTGTTTATATGCTGCAAGTTGATAATGAGAAAAAGAAGCAGGCAGAGAAATGGGATAAAAGCAGAACAAGAAGTTCTGATATTTAGAGTAGGGTGAGGGTTAGTAGAATAGTGGAAGGAATGGTAGATAGTGAAGCAAGAAGAAGACTTGGGGAAATTCTGGTTCATATTCTTCTGCTAGTGTTCCTAATCCAAAGACGTTCAGTAATCATCATTTTTAGACTAGTAGTGGTCCTAAGGCACAGGGTGCATAGTCTCAGGCTAGTGGAGCTCAGTTAGTGTCACGACCCAATTTCTCTAGTCATGATGATGCCTACCATAACCCACCGACAGGCAAGCCAATCCCCTAGTCTGGAATGGCTAGTAATGAACTACTCAATTTTATACAGAAAAAAATATGGAATGAATGAAATAAATATCAATACATTAAAGTCCCAAAACCTGGTGGTATCAGTACAAGATCTTCCAATATATCAAGAGTACAAGAGTGAAATACAAATGAATATGCCAATACCACTTATCTCCGAATACAACATAGATACTAGTCCAATACGTAAGAGAGAGATATGTAATACTTTGAATGTTGAGATATCACTCTAAGTATCCAAACCATGGCTGCTCCGCACGACGCACACATCAACAACGATAACCCATACTATGATCTGTAGGCTGCAGAAGTGTAGTATGAGTACCAAATAAATGGTACTCAGTAGGCAACTGCCAGTTGAGATCCAAAGATAAAGTAGATATATATAACATAAAAACAAAATGAAAACTACACTCAAATGTCCTACATCCTTGTAATACAACCAATAAGGTAATAAGGCTGAACTATCCTATTCATGTCCAAAAGACTAACATGTTAAGACTAGGGAAGTAACAAGGATGGTCTATCCTATTCTAGTCATATTCATGAATCTTGATACTATATCGTATATCACTGGCTAATATGCAAAGTACGAGTGGAAGGAAGATACATATAAATATACAAGGCCAAGGAATGAGTACATAATATGAACAATTGAGGGAAGGGATTTATGGTAGTCCCATAGCTATATATAGCTAGGTATATATATACATATATAGATATGAAGTTAACTCAAATCATAGCCAAAATCATTATGTCTTCACTTTTAAGGCCTCATTATAATCCTATTAGGATCTAGTATTATCATACTAAAGGTTTCTAATCCATATGTCTAAATATGAGATAAACATGCATAATAATGCAATCCTAAGTTAGAAGAGGCCGGATACATACTTCAAATTTTGTTACTGAATCAATGATGAATCTACTATAACTAGCCTTAATAATGTTTATAACATTGATAATAACAATATCAACAACAACATGAGTAACTGGCTATTCCGTACAACTAAATACCTAGCCAATCCTAAAAGTACCCTCACCACCCTAGGATCGGAAGGTTCAATCAACATACAACAACACAAGGCATAGTCATCATCCATATCTATGTAGCCATTCTATACCAACTGATAGACATAGGTGCATACTAGTGATAGGTGATGCACATAAAAGAATGAATCCAAAAAAATCCATAATACCATAATTATCATTATCATAACCATCATCATCATAATTAACGATGGCCTTTCCGGGTATATAATCATACAATATCTTCTGGCCTTGATGGGTATCAATATCATTATCACAATATTCTTCGACCTTATCGGGTATCATCACATCATAATATCTTCCAGCCTTTCCGGGTATCCATATCATTGTCATAATATCCAACCCAAAGTTACATAATAGAGATCAAGCCCTACAAGGGCTAAAGCAAAGTGCAAGCCCCATGAAGACTAAAGTAAATATATATGAAAAGAGAAGAAAGGTAGAGTATATTTCCATAATTCATCATTCATCATCAATATCACATACTTAGTAAGTTATATATAATAGGTTCACAGACTCAAACCTTGTCTAAAAAAGTGTAAATATGTGAGTTTGTTGCCCTGTAAACTTCGGGACAAAATTTCTATAAAAGTATTGAAAAGGTTGGAATATCTCATGACCATAGTAAATAGTAGTGTCCACTCACGGACTGAAATATATCTTGGTCAAATTTGTGAAATATCATTACTAACCTCTTTTACACATATAAGTTTCTCATTAAATTAGGTAGTTATTATTGTGATGAAATTCATTTTAAGATGACAAGTGGGTTTTAATCTCTTATTTAAGAAGAATAGTCCTAAGATCATATTTTAATTAGAATCACATCATTTACCAATATAATGATCATGAATGTACCAAATTTATGCATGCCATCACCAGTATTCAAACATTGGAATCGTAAACATCACACCGTATCTTCCTCTGTCCCATACCAGAGAGATATGTATATAAATATATATGTATATATATATAAATATATATGTATATATATTCATAAGATACAACCATATACTTTACAAGGATAGTTACTTCTCGGATATCCAGCGTATGTCATCATGAGACCTTTGGACCAATAATATATTCAGAGAAATCATAACGTCATAATTATGACCTTAGGCCCACATACGTATCCGGAACTCATATCAGTAAGCATATATATATAAATGATCTCATAATTATAGGCCATAGAATATTCATGCGGCATATATCTCAATAATCTATGAAGCATATCTATAATCATCTCACATATAGGATACATCTCACTTCTAGGAGGCATAATGCATCAATAAGCATAACTCATAACTATGAGGCATATCACATCTATGAGGCATCTCGTATCTGTCGGTCATGTATCATAACTATGAGAAAATCATCTCTATAGGTCAATTATTATATCTAAGAGGAATAATATCTCTAAAGGCCCAATATCGTATCTAAGAGAAAATAGCATCTTTAATGGTCCAATATCACATCTAAGAGAAAATAGCATCTCTAATGGCCCAATATCATGGCATAAGCCATTAGTCATTATATCGGGGGAAAATACCGTCACTATTCATCAAGCCACAAGGTAACCTTACACTAAGGTTTACTAGTGTCAACTATACCTAACATCCAAAAATAAGTCAACAAAGGCTAACACAAGTCCCGACCTAAGGTAGGAGGGATGATCCCACTTCCAATCCTCATTTACATATTTAGGAAACTTACACCACTAGGCAAAGGTATCTAGTTCAACATCTAGATGTCAAGTAAGCCATAACCAATCATAGGATAGGAATTTTGACTAGAAACATGGGCATTTAAATCCATTCTATCCAAATTAAAGTTTCAAGATCACTAGACTAGCTCAACTAAGGTTAATTATTCTAACCATAATTCAACACTTAAACCACCTCCCAAACCTAGCATTATATCATATCCATGCTACAAATTATTCCAATATAGGGAGAAGGAATAAGATTCTAAAAGTGTATAAACATACCACCTTATGGGTCCAAAACCCTAGTCTGATCCCCAAACATCAATAATCAAGTCTAAGTTATTAGAATCATGATCAAGCCAAATATTTGCATTCACATTCCATATATATAATACATATCATCTTCGAAGAAGAGTAGCAGGAAGCCTACCTCAAAGCCGAACCCCAAAACCCCACATTATCACCAATGTATACCTTTACATCATAATACCAAAATACCATGACACTATCAAAATTATAATCTACTCATCAATACTAGTCTAATGAAACCCATATTGCACTACTGTGCTTTAGGTTCAAAAATGACACTAAAAATCCTAAGTGGGTCCCACGTATGGAAAACACATTTTTGAGGTCAACCTAATGTTCATACATCATCAAGGAATCATAACCCTTAAGAAATGAGTGAAAACCAAGAAAAATTGGGGCTAAAATCAAGCCCTAAGTAAAATTGGGGTTTTGGGTCTAAACTAAAAAAATTTAAGCATGAATTTGAAGGATTCTTATGTTAAATTTAAAGATACCCATGATAGAAAATGTTTAACAAGATCCCAAGTCATCCCAAGTCTCTCTAGGATGATCACCATAGGGTGCATGATCGTGCTACCTCTCGCCATATAGATGACAACTGAAACTTAGAAAAATTTTAATTTTGGCCAATGCCTTGAGACTCGTTTGGAATCTGATTTTTGCAAATAGACTATGTAACCCAACTAGATTCAGTGTTTTGGATGTGTTGGCAAAGTCAAATTTTCAATACAAGGTCATTTCAACCAAATATAGGTCCCACACCTAAACTTCCAAATTTTTAACTTTTTGACCTATATGTTAAAATGGGTTCGGGCACACTGGGAATCAAACCAAAGGTCTACCTAGCCCAAAATCAATATTTTAAAGCTACTGGATCAGTCGAAATTCACATCCTTGATCATTTTGCTAAAGTTTTTGCCCGATGGCCATTTGGAACTTGCAAAGACTTCTAACAGGGAATTGACTCTAAAAACCAAATAAACGACCTAGTAATAGAACCGTTAGTTCTAGAAGGCCCATAAATGACTTAGGCCAGCTATGGAGAATCTCTAATAGTGAAGATAAGTGGAAATATGAAAAATGACCGAAAAGCCCCGCTATATCCTCCTTATAGATTTTACAGTCAGTTTCACCAGGGTTATTGTGATTAGGGGAGAAATTGCTGCTTAAATAATGGTCAACTTGGTTACATAATGTGGGATTGCCTATCATTAAGGTATACATTAGGGCTAAAAAAGTTGCGGTCTCTACTTCTTCAACATCTGCACTAAAGGGTGATACATTTGGTACCAATAATGGCTAAAATCATCTCTATTCTCTTGCCACCCATTAGGAATCTGTGGATTATCCTGATGTTGTCTCTAGAATTTTACAGCTTTTTTCTTGTGATGTGCATTATTTGCTTGATTCGGGGTCTACCATTTCTTATGTGACCCATTATGTGGCTATGCACTTTGGTTTTGGTCCTAAAACTATTTTTATTCCATTTTTATGTCTAATCTCATGGGTGATTCTATCGTGGCTAGAAATATCTATAGGGGTTTTGTGGTGTCTATCTTTCATAAGAAGACTCTGGTGAAACATATGATCTTGGGGATGGATTGGCTTCATTCATGCTATGCTTCTTTGGACTGTAGGAATCAAAAGGTCATTTTCCAATTCCTTAATGAATTGATAACTGAATGGGAGTAAAGCTCCTTAGCGAAAAAAGAGAGATTTATTTTTTATCTTAGAGCTTGAAAGTTAATAAGGGGGTCTTTATTATTTGGTTTGTGTTAAAGATTCTAGTTTTGAAGTCCCTTCTTTGCAATTCATCCCTATTTTAAATGAGTTTCTTGACGTGTTTCCCAATGATAATTCTGGTATTCCTCCCAATAGGAAAATATATTTTGGGATCGATCTTCTATCGAATACTAATCTTATTTCCATTCCTCTATATAGAATGGCTTTGACTGAGTTGGAGGAACTAAAGGTGCTGTTATAAAACCTTCTTGATAAGGGTTTCATCCATCCTAGTATTTCTTCGTGGGGTGCTCTAGTGCTTATCTTGCATAAGTAAGATGCGTTTCTTCAGATGTGTACAGATTATCGATAGTTAAATAAGGTGGTAGTGAAGTATATGTATCCTCTTCCTAGGATCAATGATCTTTTTGATCAGCTTTAGGGTTCTAGGTGCTTTTCTAAAATTGATCTCTATTTGGGCTATCATTTGTTGAAAAATAGGAAGTGTGATATTCCCAAGACTACTTTCTGAACTCTGAATCATCACTATGAGTTTTGGTTATGTCATTTGGTTTGAGTAACGCTCCAGCTGCTTTTATGGATCTTATAAATCTGGTGTTTAGATAGTTTTTGGACTTATTTGTTATTGTTATCATTGATGATATCTTAGTGTATTCTAAGAGTGAGGATGATCATGTCAATCACCTCCGAATTATATTGCAGACCCTTAAGGTTTAGTAACTGTATGCTAAATTTTCTAAGTGTGAGTTATGAATTAATGTTGTAACTTTTATTGGGCATGTTATTTCTAGTAAGGGGATCAAGGTGGATCCATGGAAAGTTAAGAAGGCTAACAGGTGACCTACACCCATGACTCCAGCCGGTATTTATAGCTTTTTGGGGTTGGCTGGTTATTATAAAAAGTTTGTGGAGAGTGTCTCTTCTATTGCTTCTCTATTGTAAGATAACTCAGAAAAAGGCTAAGTTCTTATGGCCGATGATATTGAGGATAGATTTGAGAAGTTGAAGGATAAGTTGACTTCTGTTCCAGTATTGACCTTGCCCAAGGGTATTAATAGATTTGTAGCATATTGTGATGCATCTTATATGGGACTAGGTTGTGTCTTAATGCAACATGGCAAATTTTTGGCCTATGTTTCTCGGTAGCTTAACGTTTATGAATGGAATTATATGACTCAAGATTTAGGATTGGAGTTTATGGTTTTTGCTTTGATTGTTTGGTGCCATTATTTTTATGGGGAGCATATGGACATATATTCAGATCATAAGATCTTACAATATGTCTTTACTCAAAAGTAGTTGAATCTTAGGCAAAGGCAATGGCTTGACTTGCTAAAGGACTATGAAATGAGTCTTCACTGCAATCCAGGTAAAGCCAATGTGGTTGCTAATGATCTTAGCAGGTTGTCTATGATGATCTTATCTTATGTGGATGAGGAGAAAAAAAGATTGGTGAAGGATTTTCACAGATTGGCTAATTTGGGAGTTCATTTTTTAGACTCTGAGGATGGAGGGGTGATCATTCAAGAAGTGGTTAAATCATCTATTAAAGCTGAGGTAAATGAGAAAAAAGGTTTTGATCCCATACTTATGCAGATTAAGGATGATATGGGTCAACAAAAGGTATGGTTTTCGAGATTAGGGGAGATAGGATCTTGAGATATCAAGGTAGGTTATGTCTTCTTGATGTTGGTGAGATACGGGAGAGGATATTGATTGAGGCTCATGAGTCGAGGTATATAGGTCACCTAGGTTCGACTATAATGTACCATAACTTTAAAGAGATTTTTTGGTGGAACAATATGAAAAGAGTAGTGGTTAACTCTATGGCTAAGTGTATAGTTTGTTAGAAAGTGAAGGTTTAGCACTTGAGGCCTGGTGTCTTATCTCAAGTGATAGAGTTCCTTGTGTGGAAGTGGGAGATGATCAATATGGACTTTGTTATAGGTCTTCCACAGTCTCTCACTCAGTATGATTTGTTTTAGGTATTATGGATAGGATGACTAAGTCTTCTCACTTCTTCCCTATAAGGACTACTTACTCTGGAGAGGATTATCCTAAGTTGTTCTTTAAGAAGATAGTTAGGTTGTTTCGAGCATTAGTATCCATTGTTTTAGACTGAGACATGAAATGATCTTCTCACTTTTGGTGTTCATTTCAGAAAGGTTTGGGGACTAAGGTGAACCTTAGCACCACTTTCCACCCTCAAATGTATAGACAAACAGAACATACTATTCATACCTTGGAGGATATGCTAAGGTCTTGTGTGATTGACTTTAAGGGATATTGGATGGATCACTTACCTCTTATTGAGTTTGATATAATAACAATTATTTATGAAATATTAGGATGACTCCTTTTGAATCTCTTTATAGTAGGAGATGTAGGTCTTCTATTGGGTGGTTTAAGGTTTGTCTGACTAGGTTGTTTGATCCTAAATTGGTTCATCAATCCATAGAGAAGGTGAAGATGACTAGGGAAAGACTTAAGACTGTGGAAAATTGCCAAAATTCTTATACGGATATGAAGCAAAGGGAATTAGAGTTTGATGTTGGCAATTGGGAGTTTTTGAAAGTTTCCACTATGAAGGAAGTGATGTGTTTTGGAAAGAAGGGGAAGCTCAGTCCCCAGTATATGGTTTGTATCAGATTTAGAGAACAGTGGGAAATATTGCCTATAAATTAGAGTTGCCTGCGAATTTGGGATTTATTCATTCTATTTTCTATGTGTCGATGTTATAAAAGTACATGGGTGATCCTTCTCTGATTGTGCCTATTAACAGTATTTGTATTTTGGATTTTTATTTTATGAGGAAGTCCCGGTAGAGATATTGGGTAGGTAAGTCCGTTGGTTGAGGACTAAGGATGTAGCTTTGGTGAAGGTTCTTTGGAGGAATCAAAAGGTGGAGGAAGCTACTTGGGAAGCTAAGGAAGATTGAAGGCCAAGTATTTATTTTTGTTCTTCGGGTTGGATGATCATACAAAAGGTATGCACTTCCCTTATTATAATCAAATTTCAGGTGTTGTTCATTGTTTGGTGGTTGCTTTTTGTCTTTTATTGGTGCGAAAGAGTGACTTAACTCCTAATTATTGGATAAATCATCCTGGAAGAAGGGGGGGTAATGTAATACCCTAGGTATTAGATTTTGAATTTTTTTGGTAATCATACTTACTACTTAGGGTACGACTTAGGTGATAAGGCATGAAGACCCCTCACGAGTTGTATAGAGCTAATCATGGTATAACCAGTATGGTTTTCCTAAGTTCTAATCATGGTCACGATTGGGAGCATACGAGTCATAAGGTAATTTCATGAGTCATAAAGAGGGACTTGTGACCTTAATAGTGGGATTTAATTTCCCATGTGAATTATTCTTCTATATAATTTAAGTTCGAAACACCTATGTCATGTTAGTTTATCAAGTTATGAATTAAACCATGTGAACAAGTTATCCTCCCAAATTTAACACCTTCTCATGTTCAAATTCATGTATCTCAGTCGTTCATTGAAATGTATTATCTTTTGGGCCTCTGAATGATGACTTTCTACCAATGTTTTAAGTGATGTTATCATATTTTTAGTATCATTCAGTGTTGGAGGGTTATGAACCCCCATACATAATGAACACCTGATACCTATGTGTTTACTCATGTTTTGAATTTCAAGTACTAAGTCAGTGAGATCATGAATTCCATTATCATACTCAGTTGTGTTACGACTATGTTGAGTGCTATCAGTTATGAATTCAGTTAACAGTAATCAATACAAGTATCAGTTCAGTTGGGAGTAGGATTTAACATCGAGTGAACCTAGGGATGAAGGCTCACCCGCCAGTAGAGGACTGATACCTTTAGTAGCAATCCCAAAGCTCTAGAACTATATAGCCAACATAGGTTATGAGATATCACCCGCCAATAGAGGAATGACACTCTCTTGGGGTCACCCACCAGTAGAGGACTAACTCTCTAGTCTTTTGAGACACCAGTTTAGTGGATCCATACAGCCAATGTCATTACCCGTGGTAAGGTTCTGACACCCTTCCAACTGGGGTTACAGGTTGGTCCCCGATTAACTCAAATTGGGGTCTGTCGGTTACATGATAGCTCCTAAAGTTTTAGTTTAGTTTAGTATTTAGATTATATCAGCTTAGGTTTTCATAATCAAGTATTCAGTTTACCAGCTATTCTGTTAGTCAGTTTTAATAAATTATTCAGTACATGCTTTACGTGGTCCTGCATTCTCAGTTTTACATCATCATGTATTCATATATAGCATCCCTATGTATTTTTGTTAGTCCTTATCCTATGTACCATTACATTCAAAGTACTGATCGCATAGTCTTCTTTTGCGCTATGTTGTCTTGTAACATAGATTCGATGGTAAGTTTCCCGATTGCTCTTAGTTAGATCAGTATCATGCAACTACAGTTGTGTTGAGTCCTCATCTATCAAGGATGATATCATTTTAGTTATTTACATTATTTTCTTTTTTGTTAGTCAATCAGAGTTAGTTGGGGACTTGTCCTTTTAACTTCTCATGTCTTAGAGGCTTTTAGACGTTCAGACTAAATGTTCAAATATTCAGAATTGTATTTCAATTTCTTTATGAGTAGTTCAAACATGTGGTATTATTTTTTAGTATTCTATCTTACCCATAGTTTAGCAATTTATCTTTGGTACATGATGTTTCAGTATTATTTTATTCAGTGCTCACAACAGGTACCAAATCTTAGGTTAGCTTAGGGTCATTTTTGGCCTTAAGCACTGTGTCATGACTAGGGGGTAGCCTCATGTCATGACAAAACTTAGTATCAGAGCCTAAGGTTTTAAAGTGTCCTAGGGTGGCTGAAAGCCGTATTGAGTAGAGTCTTGTGCATAGGTATAAAGTGCGCCACACTTATGGGAAAGAGGTTATTAGAGGTTTATAGGAAAGTTTCCCTTATTTTATTATCTATGTCATGCAATCGAGAATGAGCTCTAATGAATCCCTTTTTTATAACTCATCCTTCATTCCTTTTACAGACAATGCCTCCCAGAAGAAACAACAAAAGAAGAAACAAGGACTAGCCTGTACCGCCACAAGTTCAGTAAGATCCCTTGAATGACCATGTTTTCCATGCTTAGTTCAGGGCTGTTTTCATAGCCTTAGCCCATTCTATAGCCTCTCAAAATGACCAGAAGGCTATTGGTTCAGCCAATCTAATGTTAAATACGGCTGCAGCTAAGATTCGAGACTTCACTTTGATGAATCCCCCTTTGTTTTATGGATCCAAGTTTTAGAAGGATCTATTGGAGTTTATGGATGGGGTGCAGAAAGTGACAGACATCATGGGTGTCACTTTGAGTGAGAGTATAGACAGCGCTGGTAACTAGTTGTAGGGAGTAGCTCATACCTGGTTCTTTTAGTGGAAGAAGGACAGAGGAGTTGAGGCAGGACCTATAGAGCGGGAAGAGTTGTCCACAACTTTCTTAGATAAGTTCTTCCCACTAGATCTAAGGTAAGATAATATGTACTAGTTCATACATCTGAAGTAAGGTAACCTGAGTGTGAGGGAATTCTAACTTAAGTTTACTTAGTTGTCAAGGTATGCTCTGACTATGGTCGCTGACTCTAGGTCCAGGATGAGCAAGTTTGTATAGTCTGTGTCTGATAGAATAGTCAAGTAGTGTAGGAGAACCATGTTAATTAAAGAGATGGACCTTTCCAGGCTGATGGTTCATGCTCAGAAGATTGAGGAGGAAAAGCTCACGAAAAATGAAAGAGACAATAAGAGAGCCAAAACAGGTAGCTATAACTTTTCTCAGCCAAGGTCAAAAAGTTGAAACCGTTGTCAATTCTGCCAGAAATTTTTAGCTCCAGCCCTATATTTATCCAGTGCGCCAGTGCCTAAGTTTAGGCATAATTGTTGGGATAGAGCACTGTAATCTGAGTCCCAAGGTAGTATGAATAGTAGTTAGACCAATTCATTTTGCAAGAAATGGGGTAATAATTATCTGGGTGAGTGTAGAGCAAGTAGTGATATGTGTTTTGAGTGTGGAAAGCCAGGCCACAGGATCAGAGATTGTGCAGTGGTTGCTCAAAGGGGAAAGGATTCACACCAATAGGGGTAGTCTAACTTTTTGTCAGCTCTGTCAGTTCACTCAACTCAGCAGGGTGACAATTCTAGTCCACCATCGAGAAATAAAAAAATAGACTGTATGCCTTCCAGACTCGACATGATTAGGAGATTTCTCCTAATATGGTTATGGGTACGTCATATTCTTCCATCTTCATGTTTATGCATTGTTAGACCTAGGAGTTTCAATTTCTTTTGTGACTCCTTATATAGCTGTTGCCTTTGGTATTAGTCCTAAAACAAAATCATAGCCTTTATCATTGTCTACCTTAGTAGGTAAGTGTATTTTAGCCAGATAGGTATACAAAAATTGCCTAGTCATAGTGTCTTAAAAATTTACTTCAGTTGATATTGATTAGTTAGAGATGACTGAATTTGATGTCATTCTCGACATGGATTGTCTCCACTTGTGCTATGCCTCAGTTGGTTGTAGAAATATAATTATCTAGTTCCAGTTTCTTAATTAGCCAGTTATTGAATGGTGGGGGTAGTATTTAGTGCCTAGTGTTCAGTTTGTTTCCTATCTTACGGAAAAATGATGATATCCAAGGGGTGTATTTACCATTTCATTTGAGTCAAGGAATTAAATTCTAAAACTCTAAGTCTTGAGTCAGTTCTAGTAGTAAATGAATTTTTGATGTGTTTCCTGAAGATCTTTTCAGAGTTTCTCCCCAAAAAGGAAATTGATTTTGGAATAGCTCTCATTTTAGATACCCCTCCTATTTCTATTCTACCTTACAAAATGGCTCCGGCTGAGCTTAAGTAATTAAAGGAACAGTTGATGGATCTCTAATATAAGGGTTTCATTAGGCCAAATATTTCCTCATAGGGTGCTCCAGTTCTCTGAATACGCAAGAAAGACGACTCTCCCAGAATGTGCATCGACTACCATCAGTTGAACAAAGTTAAAATTAAGAAAAAGTATCCTCTCCCCAGGATTGATGACTTGTTCCACCAACTTCGGGGTGCAAGCTATTTCTCTAAGAAAAGCCTCAGATCTAGTTATCATCCATTTAGAGTCAGAGAATGTGATATTCAAAGATAGCCTTCAGGACTCGGTATGGTCACTTCAAATTCCAAGTTATTGTCTTTTGGACTAACAAATGCTCTTATAGTTTTTATGGAATTGATAAACAGGGTGTTCAAGTAGTACCTGTACATGTTCATCATAGTTTTCATAGATGACATCCTTATCTATTCCCGTAGTGACAATGATTATGCAGACCATTTGAGGGTTGTATTGCAGACACTTAAGGATTACTTATTATTTGTTAAGTTCAGTAAGTGCGAATTCTGGTTGAGATCAGAAGCTTTCCTTGGTCATATTATTTTTGGTGATGTCATCCGAATTGATCCTCAAAAGACCAAAGCAGTAAGGAACTATCCTAGAACCATCAGTAAGGAACTATCCTAGAACCATCTCTCCATCAGGAGTTTCTTGGGTTTAGATCGATAATAAAGATGGTTTATTGAAGGGTTTTCTTCTATTACTTCTCCCATATCTATACAAACTCAAATGACAATCAAATTCAAAGGTCAGATTCCTGCAAGTAGAGTTTTCAAAAGTTGAAGACTCGGCTCATTTTTGCTCTAGTGTTGACTTTGCTAGATGGTACAAATGGGTTTGTAGTTTACTATGATGCTTCTAGAGTTGGTCTTGTTTTTGTTATAATACAGGGAGGTACGGTCATAGCCTATGCCTCTAGGTATCTTAAACTCCATGAGAAAAATTACCTAACCCACGATCTTGAGTTGGCAGTTGTTGTCTTTGCCTATAAGGTTTGGAGGTATGATTTAGTTAGAGTTCATGTTGATGTGTTCATGGATCATAAGAGTTTACAGTATGTGTTCACGCAGAAACATTTGAATCTTTATCAGAGAAAATGTCGTGAATTATTAAAAGACTATGATATGAGTGTTTTATATAAACTAGGTAAGGCCAATGTAATGGCTGATGCCCTTAGTATATTATCTATGGAAAGTGTTTCACATGTTGAGGATGATAATAAAGTGTTAGTTTGTGAGGTTCATCTGCTTGCTAGGTTAGGAGTTCTATTAGTTTATTCAGCCGAAGGCGGTATATGGGTTCAAATTGGTTAAGAATTTTCATTGGTTGCTGAAGTAAAAGAAAAGTAGGACAGGGATCCTATTTTGGTCAAGTTGAAGGAGGCAATTAGAGATCAAAAAGTTGAGGTTTTATTCCAAGGGGGAGATATTGTGCTTCATTGTCAAGGTTGATTATGTATTCGTGTGTTGATGGTCTCAGACAGCAAATATTTGCTCAGGCATATGGTTTAAGGTATTCTATTCACCTAGGAGCCACTGAGATGTACTATAATTTGTGGGAAATCTATTGGTGGAGTGCTTTGAAGAAGGATATTGTAGAATTTGTGGCTAAGTGTTCGAATTGTTAGTAGGTTAAGATTGAGCACCTAAGGGCTATTGGTACGATTCAGGAGTTTTCCATTCTTACTTAGAAGTGAGAGGTAGTGAACATGGATTTTTTGATAGGGATGCCTCGTATTCATTGTCAACATAATTTGATATGGGTCATTGTAGATCAAACGACCAAATTAGCCCATTTCTTTCTTGTTTATACTTTATATTCACCTGAGGATTGTGCTAAACTCTAGCTCAGGGAGTTGGTAAATTTGCATGGGGTTCCATTGACAATCATTTAAGATAGAGGTATTCGGTTTACCTTTGACTTTTGGAAGTTCATAAGGGTCTTGGTACCCAAGTGCATCTTAATAAAAATTTTCATCCTCAGACAGATGGTCAGACAGAGCTGACAATCAGACCTTAGAGGACATGTTTTGGGCTTGTGTTATTTACTTAAGGGTAGTTGGGATGACCATTTACCTTTGATTGAGTTTGCGTACAAAAATAGCTGTCACTCTAGTTTTATGATGGCTCTATTTGAGGCTCTTTATGGGAGGATATATATATCTCCTATTGGTTGGTTTGAAGTAGGTGAGGCAACTTTTATAGGGCCAGATTATTTGAGGCGATGGAGAAAGTTTAGTTGATTCGAGATAGGATGAAGGTAGCCCAGAGTCGTCAGAGATCATATGTAGATGTGAGGAGAAGAAATCTCGAGTTTGATGTTGGCGACTTGGTTTATTTGAAAATCTCACCCATTAAAGGGGTGAAGAAATTTGGCAAGAAGGCGAAGCTCAGTCCTCGCTATGTTAGCCCATTTAAGATTCTGATCCATTATGGGAAGGTGGCTTTTGAGTTAGCATTACCTGCGGATCTGGCGTCAGTACACCCAGTGTTTCATGTCTCCCCGCTAAAAAAATATATTGGAGACTCAGTTTCTATTATTCCTTTAGATAGTGTAGATGTGAAAGATAGTCTCTCATATGAAGAAGTCCTAGTCGAGATCCTTGACCCTTAGATTCATTGGCTGAGGAATAAAGAATTTCCCTTGGTTAAGGTTTTATGGAAAAATTAGCCCGTCGAGGAGCTACTTAGGAAGCAGAAGCAGAAATGCGAGCCAAGTATCACCATTTTTTCTCTATGAATTTAGATCCAGCGTGAGGTAATTGTTTTCCTTAACTAATTCTCTCATTTTCTATTTCAGTTATAAGACCATCCGCATGTCATACTATGCATTCATGAATTTAGCTCTGTCCATTCGTCTGGTTCAGACTCAGTTATTTAGTCTTTCTTCAGCTCATAAGTAGTCAGTATACGATTTCAGTTTTCTTAATATCTCAGCTTATCAATTTCATTTGAGGACGAATAATCCAAAGAAGTAGATATTGTAATACCCCGTAAGATCCTAGGCTTTTTTCCATATCCTATTGGTATGTTTAAGGGGTCCAAGGCATGAATTTTGGTACAAATTATAGGGGACTTCACCATTTTCAAGACCCCAAGATTTTAAAAATTTTATTTTTGGTCTTCCCGAATCCGAAACATTTATTTTTGAATTAAAATATGTTTAGGGATGTCCCAGAAGAGTTTTGAAAATTTTAGATAGGGTTCAGTGTAATTTCGTACCCTGGAGGCAGAGAGCCTCCACAATATTGGCATGTCAAAGAGGTTAGTCTCTGTGATAACCTCTGTGACACGGAGGTTGGACCTCCGTAATAAGGTCCGTGACATGGAGGTTAGTCTCTGCGATAACCACCATGGCTTGGAGGCAGTATTTCCCTGTGTTTTTAATTAAAGGTTCAAGGGGTACTTTGGTCTTTCCCCTTACCCCCACCCATCCAAAACATGTGTTAGAGCCATAAGAAGGGCAATATTTGCCAATTCTCTATCAAATAGCATACATAAACCCTTCCCCTTTCCCTAAGAACAAAATTCAAGCTTTCTTCCCAAGAATTCAAGCATTCAAGTTCCAATTTCAAGATTTTTTTCAAGAATTCAACTAATTGCAGTATGTGGGGTATTCATCAATGGGTTCCTTCCACCCATTGAGTCCTCTAATCCTTTTTTGTTCAACTATGAAGTTTACTCTCTTTTATGATCAGATTCAATGTTAATTATGAAATTTATCCATGTTTCCTTAGTAGTTTTACATTCAATCCATGATTATAATTCCTTCCATGTGAATTATGCTCCTATATGATTTAAGTTCCAAACACCCATGTCATGTTTAGTCAATACCATATCATTTATAAAGTTATGAATTAAGCCATGTGAACATGTTATCCTTTCTGGTTTAACACCTCCCCATGTTCAAATTCATGTCTCAGTCATTCATTGAAGTGTATTATCTTTTAGGTCTTTGAATTATGAATTTCTACCAATGTTTTAAGTGGTATTATCGTCTTTTTAGCGTCTTTTAGTGCTGGAGGGTTATGAACACCCGATATCTATGTGTTTAGTCATGTTTCATATTTTCAAGTACTAAGTTAGTTAAATCACGAATTCTATTATCATACTTAGTTGTGTTATGAACATGTTGAGCACTATAAGTTATGAGTTTATTTAATTGTAATCAATACCAGCATCAGTTTATTTTAGAGTAGGATTTAGCACCGAGCGAACGTAGGGATAAAGGCTCACCCGCCAATAGAGGACTGAGACCTTTAGTAGCAATCCTTAAGTTCTAGAACTGCATAGCCAACAAAGGTAATGAGATGTCACCCGCTAGTAGAGGATTGACACTCTCTTAGGGGTCACCCACCAATAGAGAATTGACTCCCTAGTCTTTTGGGACACCATTTTAGTGGATCCACAAAACCAGTGTTAGTACGCGTTAAAAAGTACTAACACCCTTCCAACTGGGGTTATAGGTTGGACCCTGGTTAGATCAGATGGGGTATGTCGGTTAAATGATAACTCCCATAGTTTCAGTTTAGTACAATATTCAGATAATATCAGCTTAGGTTTATATGACCAAGTATTCATTTACCAACTATTCAGTTAGTTAGTTTTACAGATTATTTCAGTACACGCTTTAATTCCTTCTTTCATTGAGTTATGATTCATGTTTGTTTACAAGGCTTTCAAGCTTTGACCCTAGTATGTGGAATTCATGTGATGGTTATGATAAACCCTCTTCAAGTTGCTTTCTATGTGATGTGTTCATGTTAAATAAGTGTAGAAATGGTTAAATAAACAAAGCATACTTTCCATATGTTTGATAAAATACTTATGTGAAGAATTAGGGCCATTATAGCATGTTGATTAGGAAACCCCAATTGTGTGCAAATTCATGTATGCCAAGTGTTTGTTGAAATACCTTAATGAATAAATTATGGTATGATAGCAAGAAATCCCCAATTAGGTGCAATCCATGCATACCGAGTGTTTGGTGAATGCCTTAGTGAATGAATTGTGCCATGATAGCATGGAATCCCCCATCAGGTGCAACCCATACATGCCTAGTGTTTGATGAATACCTTAGTGAATGAATTGTGCTATGATAGCATGGAATCCCTAATTAGGTTAAACCCATGCATGCCTAGTGTTTGATGAATTCCTTAGTGAATGAATTGTGCCATGATAGCATGGAATCCCTAGTTAGGTGTAGACCCATGCATGCCTAGTGTTTGTTGAAAGGCCTTAATGAAAAAGTTGAGACATGATAGTAGGAAATTCCCCAATTACGTGCTCTTTGATACATGCTAAGCCGTTAATACATGCCAAGTACTTGACGAGTAAATTGTGACATGATAGTATGAACTTTCCCCAATCATGTGCTATCCAATACATGGCAAAAATAATATACATGCGAAGTACTTAATGTAAGACCTTATTGAATGAAGTATGATCTAATAGCATGTTACCCCTATGCTATTATATGTCTATGATTCCTAACTGCTTGAAGTAATGCCTTGGTGATTGTGATGGTGAATATATAGTTATGATTCCTAAATGCTTGAAGTGACGGCTTAGTGATTGTGATGGTGAATATATAGTTTTGATTCCTAAATGCTTGAAGTGATGCCTTAGTGATTGTGATGGTGAATATATAGTTATAATTCCTAAATACTTGAAGAGATGATTTGGTAATTGTGATGATGAATGAATGACCATGGTTATGACTAGTCAAGAATGGCTATGTTTTACTTTTATATTATCGAGTCCTGGGGGTATTTATACCCAATAATTTAGCTGCTGTCTAGAGCCTGTATCAGTTTTCGTGATATCCTAGTCGGGCCATGATTCTCAAAACTCAGTGAATCATAGAACTCTGTATTCTCAGACAGATACAAAACTTAAGAAATCTCACTAATCTTCATAATCCCTGCATCGCTAGTAATCTAGCCTCAGCATTGTACTCAACTCAGATCTAGTTGTATTCAAGTGTTTTGTTTCGATCTCGGTAGTGATTGAGTAATCTATTCAAACTTTGTATCATCAGGCAGATAATGTGATTTAATAGTATTCCCTCAGATGTGGAGCCAAGTGAATTTAGCTTAACTCAGTCAGATCATTTGAGAATTGTGATTAGTATCAGATTTAGTTTAGTTTGTGTTCAGTTGAGAATTCAATTCAGAGTCTTTTAGTTGGGAGTATGAGCTAGCACCGAGCGAGGGAAAGAATGGCGGCTCCCCATCAGAGAGAGGCTGAGTTGTTAGGAGCAATCCCTGAACTCCAGAACTGCATAGCCCGTGCAGGATGTAGGAGTCCCCGTTAGTAGAGGCTGTCACCGTTAGAGAGGTTTAGCTATTATATTGCCTTAGGTTGACTTCCTGTGAGGGTCATCCGTTAGAGAGGCTTGACCAAAGAGGTCTTTACCTATGGCATAGTATTGACACCCTTCCATCTGGGGTTATAGGTCGGACCCCACCTATTGGAGGTTGGGGCATGTCGGTTAAGTAACTACTTCCCACAATTGCAGTTTTAGTATCAATCTTGAGAATTCAGGACTGTGAGGTACATTCATCTATTCCAGTAAGGAACTCAGATAGTTCCATTGATTCATGACCATCCGTCAGCTAAGCTTGGTCTCATATACAGTTATTTTTTATCAAATCCAGAGATATCTTGATAGATATGCTTAATCTTAGTCTCATGTTTAGCTGAGAATTCTTGTTATCAGATCCAGAGATCTCCCGATAGATAGGTTTGATCTCAGTCTCAGATTCAGGTATTCTTGTTATCAGATCCAGAGATCTCTTAATAGATAGGCTTGATCTCAGTCTTAGATCCTGTTGAGTATTCTTGTTATCATATCTATAGATCTCCTAATAGATAGACTTGATCTCAGTCTCAGATTTTTTGAGTATTTTTGTCGTCAGATTCGAACATGATCATTTTCTTATCATTGATAATAGATTCCAGTGATCTGTTAGAGAGAGGTTGATCTCCGGTTCTGTTAGCCGAGAGCAGTGAGCTTAGAATTCAGTAATTTATGTGAGTATATTCAATTTATCAGTTATCAGTATTAGATGATTCAGTAATTCAGTATCTTAGTATTAGTAGTGAGTTCAGAAGATAGTAAAGCGGTATTCGAGTTTTAGTATCTAGGGGTGTGATGATTGTGATTATGGTTTGTGCATTCCTATATGTGTTCTCCTTTGGTACCCTCATGATTATTCAGTTATGTAACTGTTCATGCATGACACCTTGCATTTAGCCTTATCTCATCTGCATACTCGGTACATTCCCGTAAATACCATGTTTTATTTGACACCATAGGTCCAGAGGCACGTGATCTAGAGTTCCCTCAGTAGTTTAGTCCTAGTCAGTAGCAGTAGACGTAGAAGTGAGTCCTCTTTATTCAAGGATGATCTTTGTATTATTATTGCATCAGACTTTGTTTATTTTTAGTTTATGGAGTTAGTTGGGGACAAGTCCCATTAACTCCATAGTTCAAAAAGTTAGAGGCTTTTTGAATGGACGTATTAGTATTCAGTTTTCAGTTTTGAGTATTTATAGATGTGTTAAACCTTATGGCATATTTCTGCCTATTTTTTTGCATTTATTTTCAGACATTATGCAGTGTTCATGGTACAGATATCAGGAAAGGGTTAGCTTGTGTTCCTTTAGGGTCATGAGCATCGTGTAACGATTAGGGGGTAGTCTCGGGTCATTATAGTATCTGATAGTCCTAATTTTGTAGAACTGAATTGAGTTCTATTCTGAAGACTGAGACTAAAACTGAAACTGTAAGAGGTGATCATCTAACCGACATGCCCCAAATAAGATAAGATAACAGAGCTGGTGTCCAATCTATAACACCAATTAGAAGGTTGTCAGTACCGTGCCACGGGTAAAGACAAGCTGAAGTGTAACCCTCTACTTATAGGTTCCCTAAATTATAATGGTGGTACCCTCTACTGGCAGATAGAGCACCTCATCAACCCTTAACTGGCAAGTTTGATGTGTCACCCTATGCTGGATACGTAGTTTTGGAATGCAAGGATTGCTTCTAAGAATTATACCCTCTGGTGACAGGTGAGCCCCCATCCTTGGGTTCACTCGGTGTTGAATTCTACTCCCAACTGAAAGACACTGAACTTTCATACAGGAGTGAATTCACTAAGTTTACTGAGTTTTCCTAAGTCCCGTAATTGACTGAGTTTTACTGATTTCTGTAGACGGACTAAGAGTACTACTGATCGTGTCATAACTGATACTATTCTGTAACTGACATTGGCTCTAGGTAAACAACTAAATTTTTGGGTATTAAATTCCACAAGACTCGATAACATGAAAAGTAAAGAAAATCATAATCTTAAATGATATTATATTGTTCACTTGGTCATAATTCATTCATAGAGACATTCCATCAAACACTTGTAATGCATTAACTTGTACATGAATGGGGAATACATGTTAGCATGCTATAATGGTGTTATTTCATTCTCACAGATAATTTATCAAACACATAAGAAGCATATTCATACATATTGATGATGATAGGTGTGATGGTTATGGTGTTGAGTTCATAATAATGTTGATGATATTAAGATCTTGATATCGCTGATATTGATATTAATAATTATGATGATGAGTTGATGATAACGATGGTGATATTGATATACTATTACTATTAATGATGATGAGTTAATGATAATGATACTGATATTAAAATCACGATGTTCGTGATTTTGATGATGATGAGTTAAGATGAGGAAGAGAAGTTATTAATATTTGGATACTTGCATTCATTATTTACATTAAATGATATTCATATTACATGTTTTGACTGTGTGGATGATACAAATTTTTTGATTATTCTAAATAGTTATGACCTGCTTATTCGTAAAAAAAAAGGTAACATATGTATAGGTACCAAGTATACATAATAAGACGTGCAATGCCAGTGAAGTGATGTGAGACTTGGCTACTATCAGTGGTCCCAAAGTAATGATATAGTTAAATTAGTAAGGCTATCAATACTAGGTTAAAACAGGGTTAGATAAATATGAAATAAGATTGTAAGATATAATGGATAATAAAAGGATAAAGATATAGGAAAATGTTAAATGACAGGTAGGTCACAGAGGGGTTAAGTGTGAGTAATGATACTTGTATGTATGAGCATAGTAACTTAAGTGTAAGCAATGATACTTGTATGAATGGGCATAGTATCTGAAATCTAACTCAAGGATATGTTCTCTTTCCTATTTATTATTATTATTATTATTATTATTATTATTATTATTTATTTATTTATTTATTTATTTATTTCTAACTCTGGCCGGTCGATGATGCCTTCCAGTATGTGTGGTTATACTAATATTACATTTTTTATATCTCTATTTGGGGATATAGCCATGTTGCAGATCTATTGAGGTTTCTATAAGAGCGATGGTGATTATTCTCTAATTTATCCTTCCCTCTCAATTCTACATGGATGTTGTTTCATGGATTTCCCTATTCATTGTCTAGTACTCTTGAATTGGCTTTGACTAGGTTCTAGGGATTCACCTTTAGTTACTTCTATATTATTTTTACTTATCTAATGTATTGAATTTGAATTGTTTTATGAGTTCACTTAATTGAATTATTTCAAAATAAGAATTTATTTAACTTCTCCATTGATGAACGATTGGGTGGTAAGGGTTCTACCCCTAGAATAGATAAGAGTAGGTGCCCACACAATTTGTGAATTAAGTTCTGACATTTTCCCACTATAGCAGAATTGTGATAGTGGCCTAACCGCTGCTATAGTGGGATACCACATGCAAAAACGTGACCTATTTTACTAAAAATCTCTTCTTCTCTTAATCTGCACAAATGGATTAAATGAAGCTTCTAAAACCCCTCCAAGGATTGGATCCTAGACTGGGAGAAGTAGAAAGAAATTTTTTTCTCGAACGCGGTAAAACCCATAGTTTCCTAACGAGATTCACACTTGAAATAACTAGACCAAAGTTAAAAGCCAGTATTTATGCCTTTATAACAATTGCTTGGCATCCAAATAGGATTGGTTTAACTGAGTCATTTATACCTGGGTTTTGGAAATCATAGGTATAACATAGATTAATTAAATATTTCATGCTTATGCCTTCGGGCATGGTGGTAGGATGGATAAAAAGGATGAAAATCAATTTTTTTAAGAGAAAAAGTTATTGGATTTTTTGATATTGAATTTTTTCAATAATTAATGTGTTTATTTTGATATTGTTCATTATTTTATGATTAAAAATGGTGTTGTAGTCAGAAATTAGTTTAGAGCCTAATAAATGCCTAATTATATATGTATAGCGTTGGTGGATTCTAAAGAATCTATGGTAATAATAGAGGAATAACAGTCTTTTAAATTATCAGTGGTAGGGTGAAGAGTTGGGTGTATAATGGTATAGACCAGAAGCGCAGATGCATACCTTAGACAAGGTAAGCCCTAAGGAATTCCTAAATATTGTAGATGATGGTTTATATAGCTGAAAACTCTTTGATTTTATGTGTGTATGGTAATTGTTCCTTTGTTTTACTTGTTATGAATCATATTCACGGAAAGTAAATAGCCTGACTTTTGATATCCTAAGTGTTAATCGCATGCAACAAACTTATATGAAAAGCTTGTTGGTTTTACAAGTGTTATTGATGTTATCATTATAGTTGTGATTGTTGTGATATTCGTGATTATTGTGGGATATATCAGTACTTAGTAATATTTATAGGATTTATACAATTATATTATTACTATTGTGGGCTATATCAATATCTGGACATCTTTATGGGAGTTGTTGGTATAAAGTTGGTAGGAACTTAATGTCTAGGATTTAATACATAGAGAAGAGCTTATCGTCTGTTGGTCTTGTCTAGTAGGCGACATCATAAGACCCTTAACCTGTATGTACAAAGTATAGGAGAGTATAATGGTACCTTGAGTGAACTGGGGATATTTGTCTTCGTTATATTAGTTCCTTGAGTGAATTTGGTATGTTTGTCTTTGTTATATTGGTTCCATGATTAAACTGAACTTATGTATTGACTTGTTATATTTGGTTCCTTGAGTAAATGAAACTAATATGTCAACTTTCTATATTTGGTTTCTTGTGTAAATCGAGCTGATGTGTTGACTTGCTATATTTGATTTTTTGAGTAAATTGGGCTTATCTGTTGACTTGTTATATTTGGCTTTTTGAGTAAATTAGGCTTATGTGATGACTTTCTTTATTTGGTTTCTTGAGTAACCTAGAATTTATCATTATTAACATTATTGTGGTGTAAACAGATCCTTAAGAGTCAGGGCTAAATTACAAATTAATGGAATACCTCTTAATTGTCCATCTACTGATGTATTTGAGACACTATCAATGTATTATTATGGAGTCAGGGGTTGTTTACTTGCTTAATGTCGGTAAATATAGTCCTGACTAGGTATTTTATCTATATTGATTTACTCTTAATTATCCTCTTTAACTAGTTGTAAAAGGCTAAGCAACCTTAATGAATATAAGTTACTTGAATGGTGTTCATGATTATATTCATGGGAAGAGTATGGACATGGACCTATCGAGGGATACAGTTGAGATTGGGTAGGTGGGATGTTTTCATCTTGCTAGTATTATTTATTATAGTATTAAATGAATATCTAATTCATACGGTATTAATGTTTAACTAGAATATCAGATCAAGGATAAGGATTATATAAGGGTTTGAAATGACTAGTTGTTAAGGGAAGAAACCCTTGGGATAAGAATGGTTGAATGCAAATTTAATCACGGGTTGAGGATTGACTTCGTGATACCTTGAGTGGTGGTGACTATGGTTGAATTTATTAAGGAAAATTGATTCTCAATTAATAAGACTAGTAGGAGCAGAATATGTTAAGGAATTAAAAGATGGAAGATCTTTAACTAATAAAACTCTTAAGTTGTATGTTTCTTTCTGGATATTTGGGTGACATTTATATGATTTGATTTTGATCGACCAATGATGATAATAAGTACATGTTGTTTGTGTTGATGCTACTCTTCCTATACCCTTTTCTAGGGTATGGTATAGTTGCGGAATTAGTAAATGTTTTATTCTTGACATGGTAAAGATCTCCAGCAAGTTTTGTTGTTGGTCCCATGGTAGAACTAGGTCAGGTATACATTTTTGATGCAACAGGTTTGAGATATTACTTATGCATCGAGGCAGCTGAAGGTGCACAAGTGCAATAACCCCACTTATGAATGGGAGTTGGTGTTGACAATTTTTGTGCTTAAGATTTGGAGGCATTACCATCGTAGTCTTCAGTAAATTATGACCCAATAGGATATTAATTAGATATAGTAAAGGTGGATTGAGTTGCTGAAAGACTATGATATCTCTATTCTATACCATTCATCCAAGTCTAATGTGGTTGTGGACGCCTTGAGTTGACTTTCGACATTCAATCCTTGGCCAAAATTAATGGTCAACTAGATATTTTAGATACTAAAAGGATTCTTGCTAGTGTTGAGGCTAGGTCTACATTGGAGGTACAAATTCTAGATAGTCAGTTTGAGGATAGTGGGCTTTATTGCGTTTGAGGTCAGGTGCTGAGAAGTGAGTCCATTTGGACTACCATTTATTCTTAAGGAATTCTAAGATTTGAAGGTCGTATTTGCTTTTCAAGCAGTGGAGTCCTGATCCAGTCCCTATTGCAATAAGCTTATAACTCCTAATATTTTATTCACCTTGGGAAAGATATGATGTATACATATTTGAGGCAATATTACTGGTGGTGTGGTATGAAGAAGGATGTAGCAGACTTTGTAGGTTAGTGTTTATGTTGTTAGCAGTAAAGGCCGAGCATCAGAGACTAGATGGATTACTGTACAGGCTACCCATTCCTGAGTGTAAATGGGAGCAGAGTACTATTGAAATCGTGAGTGGTTTGCCTCGTACTACTTGTTGTTCTAAAAGTATATGGTCATTAAAGATTGATAAACCAAACTAAGTTATTTCATCTTCTTTTAGATTTTTTTTAGTGCTGAGAGGTTAGCCCATATCTATGTTCGGGAGATAGTTGTCCTTCATATAGTACCTGTGTCCATTATTTTAGATTGAGGTTCAGTTTGCACTTCTAGTATCTATAGGACTTTTAAGGAGGAATTTGGTACACAATTTGATTTTAGTACCACATTCTACCCCTAGGCCGATGATCAGTCAAAGAGGACTATTTAGGTTTGGAAATATATACTCTGCAAGTGTGTGATAGAATTTGTAGGTTAATGGGAGCAACACATAGCCTTAACAAAGTTTTCTTATAATAATAGCTACCATTCGAGTATTGAGATGGCACCATTTGAGGAATTGTATGGTAGGTGTTGTTGATATTTGATTGGCTGGTTTGAGATTCTTGAGGATATTTCCTATGATACCGACTTTCTATGTGAGTCTTGGGATATGGTGTGAGTGATTAAAGACAAATTACATTTAGTGCAGAGTTGGTATAAAATTCATTCTAACTACAAAATTCACGCCTTGAAGTTTAGAGTGGGGGTCTGAGTTTTCCTTCGGGTATTTCTCTTGAAGGGATGCCAAGGTTTGGGAGGAGGGGCAATCTTAGACCTAGGTAAATTGGGCCATTTGAGATACTTCAAACCATTAAAAATGTGGCTTATTGGTTGTCCTTGACCCCAGAATTCTCATCTATTCACCTAGTTTTCCATCTATCCATATTGTGGTAATACATTCCTGCTGGGTCACATATGCTCTGATTGACCCGATTGTAGGCTTAACTATGTGGTGGGGCCAAGTTCAATATAGTCTAGGGATGTCAACAGTTGCGCTCTTGAGTGATTTCTCTGGTTAACTTTCATTGGGGACACCATCCAGTTGTGGAAACTACCTAGGTGTCACGACCGAATTCCTCTGGGTGATCACCGGTCCACGAGGAACTTGAGATACCCGTCATGGCCAGGCCCTGGTTTGGGTCATGAAAAAGTTGGTATCAAAGCCTAGGTTCATGGCCAATTGGGTTACACAAAGCCATGTCAAGTGGAGTCACTTTTATAGGTGTGTTTAACACAACACTTATAAGGGAGAGACTATGAGACATTTAGGAATATTTCCCTTTTTCTGTTGTATTTTTAGGCTATAGAGTCTAAGGTCTTGAAAACTCTCTAAATTCCAATTAATTGTATTTCAGATCATGCCTCCTTAAAGATCTGATGCTCGTAGAGACAACTGGACCCATATAGCCCGTGGGTAGTTTTATGATGGTTAAGCTAGACAGTCTAGATTAATGTTTTTCTTCAGGGTAAGCCTTGTTCCCTATTCTACCATGTGATATATATATATATATATATATATGTATATATATATGCATCGAATTATGTGCATCGAATTTAACTGATTTTTGAACTGTTGATCATGGCATTATTTTATCCCCTTATCCCTAAGTTACATGCTAGCCTCAACCCGCTTACCATCTCCAGACGCTAATATTCCCATGCGATGTAGGACATAGAGACACTTCTACTTTTCTAATGCAGTGATAGGATTTTGGGGTGTCATCAGTTAGCTTGAATTGGTGAGCTTTCATTCTTCGAAAGAGATTAATTTTATGGTTTTTTTCCTTTGGTCATAGATTTTTCTTTGGACTTTTTTTTTATATCTTAAAAGCCATGTCCTGGCTTTGATAACCAACTAATATCGTAACATGGTCCTGGGCCTAATAATATATAACTAACACAACCTTAATTCCAAAGTGTGGGAAATCATAATAAGCCACTATAACACTCCTAAAGTACATCCTGGATGCCACACGGTGCTTATGATCCCAAAGGACCACAAACTAACCCAAGACTGATATCTGCTATGAGCACTGGATAGTAATATTGAAATAAATATAGAATTAGGCTGAATTGCCATAAGGTTAAAAATCTAATTACTGATAAATAATAACATCTTCTAAAAACATCTGAAAACTAAACACTGTCTGAACTAGTCTAGTCTGAAATCCTCTAACTGAACTGTCTGAATATGGAGTTGATGGGATAAGACACTAAGTAAATCCAACTACTGAACTACTGATAAACTAAAATAAATCATATCCTTGATAGATGAGGACTTACTACTAAATATTCAACTGTTGATTGGACCTGTCTAAATGCGGTCGGGATCTTGAGCATTCGAACCTATGATATAAGACATCACAGCGTAAAGAAAGAGTATGTGGTCAGTATGTAGAATGTATCGGTATGCTAGATGAGGTAAGGCTGAATGCAAGGGTTCATATACATAACAAGAATAGACTGAATGATATAAAGTAACTCAATATAAGAGTACATGGATAACTGATACTATGGAAATTACTGAGTATGCAATACTGTATACATACGTATAGACTGTAAATAAGCTTTTATGAAACTGAGCACTAGGTTCTGATAATTGAGTAACTGATTCTGAAGTTACTGATAACTGATTTACTAATACTAATTGACTGTGGAGACAGTCTCGATTCTGTAAAATAATTGAGTTCTAAATTGAAGACTGAAACTGAAACTATGGGAGGTAATCATCTAACTGACATGCCCCAAATAAGATAAGATAAATGAGTTAGGTTCCAATTTGTAACCTTAATTGAAAGGGTGCTAATACCATGCCACAGGTACTAACATCTGCTGTGGAGTCAGTCCTATGTAATGGGTGACCCTTGAGATGAGTTCTAAACAAGCGAGTGATCCCTGAGTATGTCAGTCCTATCTAATGGGTGACATCTCATAACCTACGTTGGCTACATAGTTCTGGAACTTAGGGATTGTTTCTAGGGACCCAGTCCTAACTAACGGGTGAGCTCCCATCCCTAGGCTCGCTCGGTGCTGAATCCTACTCTTAACTGAATAGACACTGAACTGATTATATTGAACTGGACTGGACTGATACTGAGTCAACTGAGTTTTCCTGAGTTATGTAATTGAATGAGTTCTACTTTCTATAACTGATACTGGCTCTAGGTAAATGGCTAGATTGTCCGGTATTAAATACCCTCAGGACTCGATAGCCTCAAAAGAAAGACAAAACATGATAAAAATGGCATAACAATACTTGCTTGCTAACAATGCACTCATTTAGACATTTTGTCAAACACTTGATATACATGAACTTGTGCATGAATGGGATCACATAATAACATGTCATGCTTTCACAAGTTAAATTGCATAAGTATTTCATCAAACACTTGTAGGGCATAAGCTTGTACATGATTGGGACCACATAATAACATGTCATGATTCCACTATGTACTTCACATAGGCCATTTAGCAAACACTTGGGGAGCATGGATTATTTACATGATAATGGCCAACATATGAACATTATGATACATTAATCAATTTGTAAATTCAAGGGTTTATCAAGATAATCACATATTCATCACACATGCTATTTAATTTTCATGAAAATTGCAATTAATTTATGGATTGAAACCCAACTAATATCATGAACATGAATTCAATCTAATTCAAACATGGAAATCATGAATATGAGATCTTGTATGTTTAAAAAGGGTTCTTGGACTTCATGGGTGGAAGGTACCCATGAATGAACACGTAACATACCTGAGAAGAAGAGTTCTTTAAGGTTCTTGGAGGATTTCTCGAGATTGCTCACGGTTTCTTGGAGTTAGGGTTTTATATTGTAGAGAAAAAGCTCTTGATTTTGAGGGAAAATTGAATAATGAATGACTTAAAATGTTTTTAGGGCTCTAATCCCATATCTGGATGTAATAAAATTAGGGGAAAAGACTAATTTAACCCTGGACAAAACTTTGGATTTCCATAAAAAATTTCTGAAATTACCTCCTGGCGTGACGCAGTACAATGTCGCCAGCTCACTGGAAAGTGGATAACTAGGAACAGGGATGATGGCGCGATGCGGCGCCATGTGGTGCCTCACTAAATGGGAAACTGGGCCTTGGTGCAATGCACCATTATCGTGGAGCAATACTAGAAAAGTGACAATTGGGAAATTAGCTGGTGGTGCGATGCGGTGGTGTCGCGTTGGCTTACTGGAAAATGACAATTTTCATTTGGACTGTCTCCGCGATGTGCTGAAGTACCAGGTGGTACACTGTTTCACTAAAATGACTCTAACTCTTCACCTGGGTATCTGATTTAGGCGAATTTTATATCGTTAGAAAGCTAATTTAATTTCCTATGCAATGGCAAGCTCTAAATTAAAAAATACCAAGTAGTTCAAAAATTTTATATAGGATTACTCATGTACTAAGACTTAAATTAAGTAGTAAACTGTATAGTAAAGGATCATTAGCCTCAGCTTTGTCTATCCTTCTAGTAACCTAGGATAAGAGGATACTATAAGGATAACAAGTATTTCATCATACGGGTCTATTCACCCTTCTATCCCCCGAACTCATGATTGAGGCTAAGTCAGGGTGTTTTACCGATAATCATATCCTAACATTCTTACCTAATATGTAATATATATTATACACTATCTCGTAATGAAGAGTAGACAGAAGCCTACCTCAATGCCAAACTTCAAGTTCTTAATCACCCACAAATTTTCCACCTTTTCTCCAGACCTCTGAAATACCGCCACGCTATCAAAATAGTAACCTACACGTCATTAGGTGTAAAACAAGACCTATATTTCTATGTAAAGAATTTGGTCAAAATTGAGATGAAGAATGAGCTGGCGGGACTCACAAACAAAATCCAAAATTAAATATGTCAAGAGGTCCCTAGAATGACAAGGAATGTATGCAAGCTAATTGAGCTCAAATGGTGCATAATTTGGGGTCCAAAAGAGCCCCTAAGGTTTAGGAATTTAAAGACCTAATTTCTAGTAATTTACCATGACATAGGGTGGGCATTGACAGAAAAATTAACGGAAATTAACCAAGAACTGTTAGGATACCTTATCTTAGCTTCAATGGATGATTCCCAAATTTGTTCCTCTCTTTAAGCTCTCAAAATGGTGTAAAAAATGTGAAGGGAATGTTGGAAAATCAGATGAAGAAAGGAGATTTAACATCCCCCAGGTACCGGTTAAGTGGCTACCGCTTAAGTGGTACAAGTATGCTAAAGTCGTACTGTACAAGGTTAATGGTTCCGCTAAAGAGGTCGCCCCTTACTGCTAAAGTAGTCCTTAGCTAAATGGACAAGGATACTAAAGTGAGACATGGGTTCTAAAGCGCTTGCCGCCAAAGTGGCTCCATGATTGCTAAAGTGGTCATACGAGATCTCAGGCACCAGACTTAACTAAGTTTAAAAATAGACTTTGATCGGTTGCTCTGGATTCAACCGGAATCCCATGCGTGCAAACAAACTATGCTACCATACCAAATTTGATATTTTAAACTCAATGGAACCATCAAAACTTTCATCCGACATCTTTTTGACTAAATATGAAACCTACACCACTAGTTCCATTTTTCATATAATCATCCAAATAGCCCAAAACAATTTAGAAGCCTCGGGACCAGAACTATGGTTTCCCCTAGCCTAAAATCAACATTTTAGAGATAACGAAGCTATCAAAAATTTCAACTGAGGTTATCTACTAGGAGTTTTGGTCTAAGACTAGTTCTTTAACAGTAAAAGCTCCAAAATAGGGAGGTGTACCTAAAGTCCAAAGTAACAGTCAAATAACCAAACCGAAAGTTCCAATAAGTCACAAATGACATGGAAGGCTCAAAACACTGTAAATACACATAAATTGAGGAAATAATCTAAAGGGTCATTCAAATATCTACTAATAAAAGGACTTTTGTCCACTAAAGTCAATAAATAAAAGGAGCACCAAAGCTCGAAGGGATAAGGTACTAGGGTCACATGATCCGAGCAAGACTCCCCAGATAACCTTTAAGATTAAACAATGCTTCGAAAGAATTTTACCATAGGTATCCCTTTTCAAAGCAACTTCCTTACTTCACTTCTAAAACTACCAAAAATCATCCTCAACAACCAACAAACCTCCAATAGAATTGAGGAATGCTAATTCATGAAATTCAAAACCACGACACATTGATACCATACTAATACCAGCACAACCAAGCGAAAACCCACCCAAGACAAAGTCAAATCAAGTCATGAATCATGTAACCAACTTCAATATCTAAATAAAAACTTATTTTGCCTTTCCAAACCTGCTATCCAATCCATACCTATAAGAAGGTCGCCCGAGTCCTATCTATAAAACCCTATTACACTATCCTTAAGGAGATAAAGCTGATCCACCTATGTCTATAATTATGAGAACAAGGATAAGCCTATAAGGTGCTATCTTGGCACATAAATAGGAATGACCCATGTCAGCGACCTACTGCCTATGATACAATTGGTCTGGATGACCCTCAAAACTAACAGTTAAAAGGCCAAATCACAAGAACTTACCACTAAAATGATCATTTCTAGGATGTCCCATCAACAAAGGACAAAGCCATGATGAATCCAACTCAAGTATACTATTCCCATTGAGGAGATCTTCCAATATTCTAACAAAAAATAAAAAAAAGAGGTTAAGAGTGAAAAAAACCATCTTGAAGTGCCAATGAGCTATCATTCAAATATAAATCAATCATAACAAATCTAAACTGAAGAAGGATAAATAGGTAGACAAGGAGTACGCTTAGCTATCCTATAAGAAAATGCTCAGCTGAAATAAATCTTAAAATATAGCTTCAACCAAACTACTCAATCCAAAACTATGACTTTAGCATTGAAGGTGTACTACTCGACCCCAACCATCAAAGTAATCCCATAGATAGGTAAGCATCCATGCTCCAAATTTATCATAACCTAAAAACCACTATTCCAAGGTGTTAAATCTAGAACTAAAGTCAATGAGTCTAAACCAAGGGAAAACACACAACACATTCTCACTATCCAAGATAAGGAATATCCTCACTGGATCTTGCAAAATAAAAGTTAAGATGTAGCTGCAATCCAAATCATAATAGAGGATAAACTAAAGGTTGAAAGTATAACAATCAACTCCATATCTATTGTAGGGCATGGATTATCGAAGTATACCTAAGAACTTACTCAGGACCCAAACAGTACTGGTAAAAGCAAAAACTTTACCAACTTGAAAAAGTGCAACCTTAAACTAGAATATAGTCAATCCAATACTCTATCCCAATAATAAATATTTAATTTTCCAACTTAAGAAGTGATCCTACGAAAAGATCACCTATCCTCACCTCCATTAACTCTACTAGAAAAAGAACCATATCCCAGAAAAAATGGAGTGCCAACCCCACCAACACCAAGAATAAACTATAACTAGGAGACGAACCAAACAAACCTAAAAAGCAAGCCTAAAAACTCTCAATATAAACACCAAGACCACAACCAATTAATGAACTAGTGAAACCAAAAGAGAAAATACCAAAAGGTTCAACCTATAAAAATAGGCCACATAGATATTGTAATGCCTCGCACTTTCCTAAGCTGGAAAATGAACCGTAGTTCGTATATGCAAAAAAACCAATTTTGTATACCATATTTGGGCATCTAAATCACCAAGAGTGACCTAGTTATAAGAGAGCTTATGATATATTAAGTGTGGTTATATGAGTCACTTAAGGTAGTACAAGCTAAGAGTTTCGAAATCCATCAAGTTTTAGTGTTTGAATTCACAAGGGTCATCTTTAAATTAGCATAATTTGATAAATATATGGTATTTTTGCATACTTCTACGCATAAAATTATAGAGAATTGAATTAGATTTACAACGATACCAATTTCATCAAAATCTGACACCTGATCTAGGAGTTATGGCTTTGCGAAGTAGAGTGCATCGCCTAGCCAATCGCATATGACCACTGGAAAGCATATGCGGAGCCTATGTAAACATAGGTAATAGAATATGCGGCGCCTATGTATTGATTTCAAGTGACTTAAACAATCCATTTTGCATTATTTAAAGGATAAATAAACCTTTTAACATTCTTTACACGTCCCAAAACATAACCCTATGAATTTAACTGCTCCTAAACACATCATAACCCTATTATCAGTCTAAGTTCATCATCCAAGAGCACTAAAGGATAAAAACAACTAGGTTTGCACAATCAATGTTGAGGGTCCAATCTTTCAACGAATCCGTTACCATAAAGGTATGTAGGGTTTTCAACAAGAGTCTTCTTTCGTTCTTGTGCCCAAATTGATGTTTACGTTTACAAATATACATAAACTTATACACTTTACTATGAATTTGAGATGGAAACTTATATATTATATTTTGTCCAAGAAACTATGATATTTTGATGCCTTGAAGTTGTATTTCATGAACTTTGATGATAATATCATGTTTAAAGTTAAAATTTCAGATTTTGTGTGAATTGTATATGGTTGCTTCATAAAGTATGAATCTTGAAGTATTTTGCTCAAGTGTTAATATATGAGATTTAAACCCTCTTTGATATTATGATCTTTGGAGAAGTAATGTGTTATACACACTTTGATACTTGAATGTTTTGACCATTTGGTCTTGAAAGAGTTATTTTTGAACTCGAATGAGAAAAAAAATCAACATATTGATTTTATTATGAAAAAGGGCTAGAATGACGGCTCTCGATATGAATTGCTGAAATGTATTATTGTGGGATTTCTTTTAAAATGATCTGAGATAAGTCCGGGAGTAGTCTTTAGCACCGAGTGGGAGGTATAGCTATGATTGGTACTTCCCTATAACTATGTTCCCCAGTAGGATGTGAGCCTAAGGCTTCTTGATATAGTGATCACTAGTGAACCAAAGGTTAAGGTCCTACTCCGATGGCAAGGATAGGACAGCTCTCCCCAATATGGGTTGGACGTTGGACTCCATTTATCTCACATGGTTTATGTCGGTTGTAAGAGGATCCCAGTGTGTGTGTGTATTCTTATGTTTGAGACGAAAAGTAAAATGATTTGAAAGTTGAGTTGTGAAAGTTATCATTTTTTTTGAAAAGTTTTAATGATTTTATATCATCCAAGAGGGATTTCATTATGACGTTTGATCATCTAATAAATTGGAAAGTGATTGAGAATTTATATGATGACTCACATATTTTATTAAACTCTCTGGTGATTACAACGATCTAATTCGAGCGATGTGAGTCTTTCATTACATCATGCATGTCTTCTATAAATGCTTATGATATTGATTTTTAGATCTGCATGCACCCCCATATGCTTGGTCTATTTCTATGGTACTGACCCATATCTTCAGATATGGGATATATGTTCTCGGAATATAGGTTTAGGTGCTTAGTCCCAGGCTCGACAGTGACTTTCCGAGCACGCTGTTCTACATCCTCTATTGTGTTAAGTCCTCATAATTCGAGAACGTGACATCCAAATTTCCGATTCATTGAACGAAGTACCTTTGATACTGAGTATGTGTCAGTTGGGGTATGTCCCTATGGCTCTCTGATGTTGTGGACTTTTAGAGGCTTGTTAAACTAGACTAGATGTTTGGAGTTGTCATGAGACATAGTATTTTGTTACTTTCCGCACTATTTTCATCTTGATTTATGATATCATGGAGAATTTTTTGAGGTTTTTATGTTGTAATCCGGTTGATAAGTGATGAATGATGTGAATATGGCTCAAAGGGTTAGCTTGAGGTTACTTGTAGCCTTAAGCACTGTGTGATGCCTCGGGACCTATTTTCAGGGCATTACAAACTTGGTATCAAAGCCTAAGGTTATTGGAGTCCTAGGGAGTCTAACAAGCCGCGTTAAGTAGAGTCTTGATAATTGGTGTGTAACGCGCCACATCTATTAGCAAGATGCTACAAAACATTTTAGGAAAGATGTGATTTCATTTTTTCAAAAGTCTATCGTGCTTAAATTATCTCTCTCTGCTATTAATTCGTGCTCTTCTCTTTCAGAAATATCCTCCTCATTGAGCTAGAAGAAATAACGATGGTCTGCAACCTCAGCCTGCTGAACTACTAAATAAGAATGTGTCCCATGCTTAATTTCGGGCAGCCTTTCAGGCGCTGGCCCAAGCTGTTACCACAAATATTCAGGCCGATCCTGCCCCGGCTCTACAGCAGTAGGGAGGTGATTCAGCTAGTGCGAGGATTTGTGACTTTGTGCAGATGAGTCCACCAGAATTTTATGGGTCCAAGTCAGATGAGGATCCACAGTTATTTTTAGGGGAGGTGCAAAAGATTACTCAGGTGATGCATGTATCCGAGGAGCATAGTATGGAGTTGGCAGCATATCAGTTGAAAAACCTTTCTTATGATTGGGTGGTTTCTTGGAGGAAAGACAGAGGTAAGGGTGCCGCCCCTACGACTTGGTAGGAGTTCCAGGATGCATTCCTGGATACGTTTTAACCTTTAGAGATGATAGAGATGAAGGTAGAAGAGTTCATGAACTTGCGACAGGGCACTATAACTGTTAGAGAGTACTGTCTGAAGGTCAATCAGTTGGCCAAATATGCCCCTGACTTAGTATCTAATAATCAGGACAGTATGAGTAAGTTTGTGACAGGAGTGTCTAGCTGTGTAGTGAAGGAGTGCAGGTTTGCTAAGCTAAATAGTGATATGAATATTTCCAGGATGATGACTTATGCCTAATAGATTGAAGTAGATAAGATTAGGGAGAGAGATATAATGAGAGGGAATAGGAGAGCTAGGTTCGAGCAGCTCGGATAGGGTCAGACTAGATCGTAGGGAGGGAATCAGCCTTAATTTCAGCATCGTTCATCTGTACCAGCACCGTAATAAGCTAGTGGTCCCATGCCTAGGGGTAGGCAGGAGCAAGGTAATCGGTCATATGTATTAAGCTCTCAGTATAGTATTGGCAGTAAGCCGAATTATCCTCCATGTCCTAAGTGTGGTAGGACCCACCCAGGTGAGTGTTGGGGTGACAAAAAAGGTTATTTCGAGTATGTTGACTTCGGTCACAAACTTAGGAAGTGCCCACATACCAGATAAGGGCATCGTGATAATCGCCCTTAGACTCAGACTTATACTGCTAATGCTCCAGTTCAGGTGACTCGCCCAGTCCCAGCTCAGGGCGCCTCTTCTAGCACATATGGCGGTCAGCGCCAGAATAGGTTTTAAGCTTTTCCATCTCGCCAGGTGCAAAAGAACTCTCCTGATGTTGTTACTGGTATGCTCCGTATACTTCAATTTGATGTCTATGCTTTGTTGGACCCTGGGTCCAGTTTTTCATATGTTACACCTCTGATTACTGTGAATTTTGAAATGTGTCCCAAAAATATTCCTGAGCCTATCTTAGTTTCTACCCCAGTGCGTGATTCGATTGTTGCCTAGAAAGTGTATAAAAAGTGTCTTGTTACAGTTCTTCATAGAGTCATGTTGGCTGATCTGATTGAGTTAGACATAGTGGATTTTGATGTTATTATGGGTATGGACTGGCTTCATTCTTGTTATGCCTCTATAGATTGTCGTACCCAAGTGGTCAAGTTTTAGTTTCCTGATGAACCCATGTTTGAGTGGTCTGGGAGTTCTGTATCTCCTAGGAGTCATTTTATCTCATATATTAAAGCTAGAAAACTTATTTCCAAGGGGTGCATCTATCATCTGGTTAGAGTCAAGGATACTAAGTCTGAGAATCAAACTCTCCAGTCAGTTAGCATTGTCACTGAGTTTTCTGATGTCTGTCTGGAAGATCTCCTCGGGATACCTCCTGATAGAGAGATAGAGTTTGGGATCAATTTTCTTCTCGATTCTCAGCCCATTTGTATTCCTCCTTACTGTATGGAACCTGCAGAACTTGAGGAGTTAAAAGAGCAACTCAAAGATCTATTAGATAAGGGTTTTATAAGGCCCAGTATTTCTCCTTGGGGTGCTCCTGAGTTATTTATGAGGAAGAAAGATGGTTCTTTGCGTATGTGCATTGACTATCGCCAGTTGAATAAAGTCACTGTCAAAAATAAGTATCCCCTTCCAAGAATAGATGATTTGTTTGATCAGTTGCAAGGTCCAAGTTACTTCTCAAAGATAGACCTTCGTTCTGGCTATCATCAGCTTAAAGTTAGGGAGTTTGACATCCTGAAAATAGCTTTCCAAACTCGCAATAGTCATTTTGAGTTTCTTGTTATGTCCTTTGGGTTAACTAATGCCTGGTAGCTTTCATGGACATCATAAATCGAGTGTTCAAACCATGCCTTGATATGTTTGTCATCGTATTTATAGACGATATTCTAGTGTACTCTCGTAGTGAGAATGAGCTTGCAAATCATCTCTAAATTATCTTGAAAACCCTTAGAAATCATCAATTATTTGCAAAATTCAGCAAGTGTGAGTTCTGGTTAAGATCAGTTGCTTTTCTGGGTCATATTATTTCTTTCGAGCGTATTAGAGTGGATTCCTAAAAGACCAAAGCTATTAGAAATTGGCCTAGACCTATCTCTCCGACTGACATTCAAAGTTTCTTGGGTCTAGCTGGCTATTACCCCCATTTTATTGAAGGTTTCTCCTCTATAGCGTCCTCTATGACAAGGTTGACCCAAAAGAAAGTGAAATTCTTGTGGTCCGATTCTTGTGAGAAAAGTTTTCAGGTGTTGAAGACTCGACTCACTACAACCCCTATTTTGACTCTGCCCGATGGTGTTGATGGTTTTGTGGTATATTATGATGCTTCTAGAGTTGGTTTGGGTTGTGTATTGATGCAGAAGGGTAAGGTTATAGCTTATGCTTCTAGACAGTTGAAACTCCATGAGAAGAATTATCCCACCCATGATCTTGAGTTAGCTGCTGTTGTGTTTGCTCTAAAGATCTGGAGACACTACTTGTATTGTGTTCATGTTGATGTTTTCACTGATCATAAGAGTTTGCAATATGTATTTACCCAGAGAGAGTTGAACCTTAGGCAAAGAAGATGGTTAGAGTTGTTAAAAGACTATGATATGAGAGTGTTGTATCAACCGGGCAAGGCCAATGTAGTGGTAGATGCCCTTAGCAGGGTTTCTATGGGTAGTGTTTCACATGTTGGAGAAGGTAAGAAAGAGTTGGCTCATGACGTGCATCGTCTGGATAGAATGGGGGTTAGGTTGTTTGACTCTACTGAAGGTAGTATAGGGGTTCAGAGTAGTTCTGAATCCTCCTTGGTTTTGGAAATGAAGGAGAAGCAAGACTTAGGTGCTAGCTTGGTCAGATTGAAGGAATCAATCAAGGACCAAAAGATGGAGGTTTTCTCCCAAGGGGAGATGGTGTGTTGAGATTGCAGGATAGATTATGTGTTCCGGATGTCGAGGATCTGAGATAGAGAATTATGACTGAAGCGCGTAGTGTACGATATTGTATTCATCCTGGTGCCACCAAGATGTACCACAACTTACATGAAATTTATTAGTGGGGTGGCATGAAGAAGGATATAGCAACATTTGTGCCTAAGTGTGCGACGTTCCAACAGGTTAAGGTAGAACACCAAAGACCTGGTGGTATGATGCAGGAGTTTGGTATTCCCACTTAGAAGTAGGAAGAGATAAACATGGATTTTGTGACTGGGTTACCTCCTTCTCGATGCCATCATGATTCCATTTGGGTTGTTGTGGATAGATTGACTAAGTCTGCATACTTCTTGCCTATGCGTACTTCTTATACTGCTAAGGATTACGCTAGATTGTACATCTAGGAATTAGTTAGATTGCATGGAGTTCCCTTGTCCATCATTTCAGGTAGGGGTACTCAGTTCATTTTGCAGTTTTGGAGAGCTTTTCAGAAGGGTTTTGGTACCCAAGTGCATTTGAGTTCTGCTTTCCATCCGCAAACAGAAGGTTAGGCTGAGAGGACCATCCAGACCTTAGAGGATATGTTGAGAGCATATGCTCTAGACTTTTAGGGGAGTTGGGATGAGCACTTACCGTTGATAGAGTTTGCTTACAATAACAATTTTCACTCTAGCATTGGCATGTCTCCATTTGAGGCTTTATATGGGAGGAAATATAGGTCACCCATAGCATGGTTTAAAGTGGATAAGCGTTCGTGAGTGGTCTTGATTTGGTCTTTAAAGCTATGGAAAAAGTCAAACTAATTAAAGAAAGGTTGAAAACCGCATAAATTCATCAAAAGTCGTATGCTGATGTGAGGAGAGGAGACCTTGAATTTGAAGTTGGTGACTTGGTATATTTGATGATTTCACCCATGAAGGGATTAAAGAGATTCAGGAAGAAGGGGAAACTTAGTCCTCATTATGTTGGCCCCTACAGAGTTCTTAGCCGTGTTGGCAAGGTAGCGTATGAGGTTGAGTTGCCTTCAGAGTTATCTTCTGTTAACTCCATCTTCCATGTCTCCATGCTTAGGAAGCACATTGGTGATGTGTTATTGTAGATCCTTTAGAAAACCCTGATGTACAAGATAGTCTTTCTTATGAGGAAGTTCCTATTGAGATTTTAGATCACCAAGTCCAAAGACTAAGGAACAAAGAAGTTCCCTTGGTCAAGGTGTTGTGGCAAAACCAATCCGTTGAGGGTGAAACTTGGGAAGTTGAGGAGGATATACGATACAAGTACCCGCACCTATTTTCCATAAGCTCCGATCAAGCCGAAGGTACCATTTTGCTCTAAATCATTCCTTCTCTATGCCGAGTTGCAGTAGTTCAGCAGTTATTGTATGCTATTCAGCTGTGATTTCATGAGTCATGCACTTCTTGTCAAAAATTTAGAATGAAGTAGAGGCAAGATTACCAAGTTGCATCAGCTGTGTACCCTTCATTTTCTCTTTACTCTTAATATACCCAGCGTCATTTGAGGACGAATGTCCCAAAGGGGGAGATATTGTAATGCCTCGCACTTTCCTAAGCTGGAAAATGAACCGTTGTTCGTATATGCAAAAAACCCAATTTTGTAAACCATATTTGGGCACCTAAATCACCAAGAGTGCCCTAGTTTAAGAGAGCTTATGATGTGTTAAGTGTGGTTATATGAGTCACTTAAGGTAGTAAAAGCTAAGTGTTTCGAAATTCATCAAGTTCTAGTGTTTGAATTTGCAAGGGTCATATTTGAATGAGCATAACTTGATAAATGTATGGTATTTTTGCATACTTATACCCACAAAATTATAGAGAATTGAATTAGCTTTCCAATAATACCAATTTCATCAAAATCCGACACCCGAGGTAGGAGTTATGGCTTTGTAAAGTAGAGTGCGTCGCCTAACCAATCGCATATGGCCACTTAAAATCATATGCGATAGAATATGCGGCGCCTACGTAAACATAGGTGATAGCATATGCGGCGCTTATGATTAATTTCAAGCGACTTAAACACTCCGTTTTGCGTTATTTCAAGGATAAATAAATCTTTTAACATTCCTTACACATCCCAAAATATAACCCTACGAATTTAACTGCTCCTAAACACATCATAACCCTATTATCAGTCTAAGTTCATCATCCAAGAGCACTAAAGAAGAAAAACAACTAGGGTTGCACAATCAATGTTGACGGTCCAATCTTTCAACGAATCCATTACCATAAAGGTATTTGGGGTTTTCAACAAGAGCCTTCTTTTGTTTTTGTGCCCAAATTGATGTGTACGTTAACAAATATACATGAACTTATATGCTTTACTATAAATTTGAGATGGAAACGTATATGTTATATTTTGTTTAAGAAACTATAATATTTTTATGCCTTGTAGTTGAATTCCATGAACTTTGATGATAATATCATGTTTAAAGTTAAAATTTTAGATTTTGTGTGAATTATATATGGTTGCTACATAAAGTATGAATCTTGAAATATTTTGCTCAAGTTTTAATATATGGGATTTAAACCCTCTTTGAGATTATGATCTTTGGTGAAGTAATGTGTTATACACACCTTGATACTTGAATGATTTGACCATTTGGTCTTGAAAGAGTTATTTTTAACCTCTATTGAGAAAAGAAATCCATATATTGATTTTATAATGAATAAGGGGTAGCATGACGGCCCCCAATATGAATTGCTGAATTATGTTATTGTGGGTTTTCTTTTGAAATGATCTGAGCTAAGTTTGGGAGTATTCTTTAGCACCGAGAGGGAGGTATAGCTGTGATTGGTACTTTCCTATAACTACGTGCTCCCATAGGATGTGAGCCTAAGGCTGCTTGATATAGTGATCACTAGTGAACCAAAGGTTAAGGTCCTACTCCGATGGCAAGGATAGGACTACTCTCCCCAACGTGTGTTGGACGTTAGACTCCATGTAGCTCACATGGTTTATGTCGGTTGTAAGAGGCTCCCTGTGTGTGTTTGTATTCTTATGTCTGAGACGAAAAGTGAAATGATTTGAAAGTTGAGTTGTGAAAGTTATCATTTTTTTTTGAAAAGTTTTAATGATTTATATTATCCAAGAGGGATTTCATTATGAGGTTTGATCATCTAATGAATTGGAAAGCGATTGAGAATTTATATAATGACTCACATGTTTTATTACACTCTTTGATGATTACAGTGATCTTATTTGAGCGGTGTGAGTCTTTCATTACATCATGCATGTCTTCTATAAATGCTTATGATATTGATTTTTAGATTTGCATGCACCCCCATATGCTCGGTCTATTTCTATGGTACTGACCCATATTTTCAGATGTGGGCTACATTTTCTTGGAATATAGGCTCAGGTGCTCAGTCCCAGGCTCGACAGTGACTTTTCGAGCACGCTATTATACATCCTCTATTGTGGTGAGTCCTCACGGTCCGAGGATGTGACATCCAAATTTCTGATTCATTGAACGAAGTACCTTTGATACTGAGTATGAGTCAGTTGGGGTATGTCCCAATGGTTCTTTGATGTTGTGGACTTTTAGAGGCTTTTTAGACTAGACTAGACGTTTGGACTAGACTAGACGTTTGGAGTTACCATGAGACATAGTATTTTGCTACTTTCCACACTATTTTCATCTTGATTTATGATATCATGGAGAATATTTTGAGGTTTGTATGTTGTAATCATGTTGATAAGTGATGAATGATGTGAATACGGCTCAAAGGGTTAGCTTGAGGTTACTTGTAGCCTTAAGCACCATGTGACGCCTCGAGACCCATTTTTGGGGCATTACAGATACATATAGCCAATGATAGAATCTTAGCAAAATGAGAAACAAGTCCTAGAATCTAAAACTCAGAAATGTCTAACAAACCAAATTGAAAACCCTCTAACTATGAAAAAACCAATGAAGTCCAATCTTTCTCCACTTTTATAGCCTACTCAACAACTGACCTAACATCACCAGTAGAAGAGAAAAATGACCTAATTCACCTTGCTATAAGAGATAAACCATTCAGTCATGTTAGCTGCTTAGGCCGACGAATAAGAATTACGAGAAAGCAAATTCTAACAATATAATGCTAGTCCAACCATCTATCAAGAAAGTATAGAACAATATCAAACCATGGAAAGAATAACAACATAAAAAAAAAACCACTATAAAGACTAGGTGGTACTAAAAATAAAATCAACAACAAATACAACTATAGGGACATAAGAAGGAAAATATGCCAAGATAAATGGGACTCAAACCTGAATGCTACACCCATTGGGAAACATCAATATTGATCTACTCTCCACTACTAAAATAAATCATCAATGGGGGGAGGCATGTAATCATGAATTCTCCACCAAGGCCTATAGCAATCAGTATATAAATTCCAAGGCATATGTAATACCTCAAATTTTTACCTATGAAATTTTTGAGGTTTTTAACACACTGCGTTGGATACGACTTAACTTATAAGTTGTAAGGTCTTCTAGCAGGTCTTGAAACCCCAATCATAGCCTAACCAATAAGAATTATCCATGCTACTATCTTGATTATGACTCACACTTAATGAGTTGTGAAATTCATTATGAGTTGTAATGTGCCAATAGTAGGATGACCAGTGAGTTAGCTCAAGTTTTTATCCAAGGTACAACTAGGTCCTTACGAGTTGTAAAGTCTGATAACGAGTGATGTGTAGTGACTCATAGGGCCAATAGTAAAGGTTTCTTGAGTCACTGCTCAGACTACGAGTCTAGGCAATGACTCATAGCTAGTAGTCACGAGTTATGACATGACCTATAACGTCTGGGGGTAGTTTTTTAGTATTTTAATTAAGGGTACTTTGGATATCTACCCATTTTCCAATTATGACCCACAACTTAAAACCCTATCAGGGCCTCATTTTTGCTAAAAAAAAATAATCAAGTATAATCTTAAACTCTTTTAAATCCCTATGTCAAGAACAAGCCAAGGTTTCTCAAGGTTGATCAGCTAGAGCTTCCAAGTGATTATTTCTCTCATAATTATGAAACTTTCAAGAATGTTACTCTTCCCCTAAACCTATTTTACTAAAAACGTATGTTAAATGGTTATTTATATGGATCAGAATATGGGTTTTAACATGGGTTGAGTTTTTTTGAATGAATGTTACTTGAATTAGATTTTCCATGATTTTAAATGCACGATTTATATTTTATCAATGTTTTTGTACTAATTAGGTGCATGGGTATGGGAATTGGAAAGGGCGTCAAGGCTTTGCGGATTTGAGGCTTTGTGGAATACTGTGGATTGGGGTGGTTGTAGAAATTCTTTGAATCTTTTCTGAGTTAGTTGAGTTACCTATCCTTTTAAGTGTTCAAAACTCATCTGCTATAAGTTTTATTGTGTTTTTTTTTAAATAGAAAAGGGGTGATATTCGGTCCTTAGAGAACATGAGATACCCATCACGGCTAGCCCCTGGTTTGGGTCATGAAAAGTTTGGTATCAAAGCCATAGGCTTATGGTTATTGGATGTCCACATAGTTATGTCTTGTAAAGTCTCTTTTATGGGTATGTAGCATTCCACACTTATAAGGAAAGGCTATAAGGTATTTAGGAATATTTTTCTTTCTTTTGTTCTGTTATTTAGAATATAGAGTCTAAGGTTTTGAAATCTCCTCTAATTCCATTTGTTTGCATTTCAGATCATGCCTCCTTAAAGATTTAATGCTTATGAAAACTCCTTAGTCCCATCTATGGACAATGTGGATGGAACTCATTCTACTTATGGCGTATAGAATCAGTTTAGGGTCCCTGCTCCTGACTACCCATGTGGAGTTCCACCGGTCCGTGCTCCTGACTACCCATGTGGAGTTCCACCAGTCTCTACTAGTCCTCCTTGAGCTAATGATGTCCATGCCCCACCACCCCAAAGAGATATTTATAATGCCAAATTTTATCAATTTATTTATCTGCTGTATCAGTTGGTAACTTCTCAGTTTTATGAACGTGATCGTGTTGATTTTGATGCTCCATCTCTGAGGTCATTAGAGTTGGTCAGTTCATGATATCAAATCCTCTGACCTTCAAAGGCTCCAAGTTTTAGGAGGATCCTCAAGGATTTGTTGATGAGATGAAAAATATATTTAGAGTGGTGTATGCTAATGATGTAGATTTTGTGGAGTTTGTCAAATATTAGTTAAAGAATGTGGCATATCAGTGATACAGGGAATAAGAGCTGTCGAGGGGTGATAATGCTGAGCAGGATATAAGGGAGGAATTGTATGGTTCTTTCCTTGATTAGTTCTTTTCTCTGGAGTTGAGGAAGGATAAAGTAGAGGAGTTTGTAAACTTAAAGTAGGGAAATATAATTGTGAAGGATCATGCCTTGAAGGTCTATTAGTTATCTCGTAATTGGTATTTAGCATGAGGGCTAGGATGAGGAAGTTTTCTTTAGGTTTGTCTTTGGACATGGTGTTGGAGTGCAAGGTCTCCTTGTTGAACAAGGACATAGATATATCTAGGATTATGGTGTACATGTAGTAAGCTTAGGATAAAAAAAAGAAATAAAAAGAAATAAGAGAATAGCAGAATAAGAAATCTAGGTATGCTGAGTAGGGTGGAGGTCACCAAAATAGTGGTAACTATAGCAAGCAATGGAGCATGAGGAAGACATGTGGAAATTTTGGTTACTATTTTATGGATAGTGCTCTATTTCTTATGTCATCTAGTGATCATTAATTTCAAACTAATAGCGGTTTTTGGGCATAAAGTGTCTAGTGTTAAGATAGTGGAGCTTAGTTAGCTCCATCATATCCTCCTTGTAGATTTAATGGATAGATGCATCGTGGTTTTTGTGATGAGGAAAGGAATAAGTGTTTCAAATATGGCTTTCCTGGTCATCTTTAGAGGAGTTGTCTTTTCTAAAATATTGCTACGGGAGCTAATAAGGTTTCAATTTCTACTTCTCTAGCTCTAGTACCAAAGGGTGCTACTTCTGGAACAAGCACTTCCCAAAATCATCAATATGATCTTGGCACCCATTAGGAATTTTAGGCATCTTCTGATGTCGACTGGTATGTTACAACTTTTCTATCATGATGTATATTGTCTTCTTGATCTGGGTCTTTCTTTTCTTATATGACCACAAATGTGGCTGGTCATTTTAGTTTCAGCCCTAAGTGCATTTTCAATCCCTTTTCTATAACTACCTCGATGGGTGATTTAGTTATGGCTAAAAGGGTTTATAGGGGTTGTGTGGTATCTATCTTTTTTTGGGATAGCTACCTATCTATCTACCTATCTATCAACCTACCTACCTATCTACCTACCTACCTATCTACCTATCTACGTACCTACCTACCTAGCTAGCTAGCTACCTACCTACCTACCTATTTACTTATCTACCTATCTACCTATCTACCAATCTACCAATCTACCTATCTACCTACCTACCTACCTACCTACCTACCTACCTACCTACCTACTTACCTATCTACCTACCTACCTACCTACCTATCTATCTATCTATCTATCTATCTATCTATCTATCTACCTATCTACCTATCTACCTACCTACCTACCTACCTACCTACCTACCTATCTATCTACCTATCTGCCTACCTACCTACCTACCTACCTACCTACCTACCTATCTATCTATCTATCTATCCATCTATCTATCTATCTATCTATCTATTCCATTCGTCCGTCCATCCATCCATTCGTCCATCCGTCCATCCATCCATCCATCCGTCCATCCGTCCATCCATCTATCCGTCCGTCCATCCATCCATCCATCCATCCATCCATCCATCCCTCCCTCTATCCATCTATCCATCCGTCTGTCCGTCCGTCCGTCCGTCCGTCCGTCTGTCCGTCCATCCGTCCGTCCATCCATCTATCTATCTATCTATCCGTCTATCTTTCTATCCATCTATCCATCAGTCTATCAATCTATCCATATATCTATCCATCTATCCATCTATCCATCCATCTATACATCTATCTATCTATCAATCTGTCTGTTTATCCATCTATCTATCCATTTATCTATTCGTCTATCCATCTATTTGTCTATCCGTTCATCTATCCATCTATCTATCTATCCATCCGTCTATCAATCTATCCATCTATCTGCCTGTCTATCCATATATTCGTGTATCCATCTATCTATCCATCTATCCATCTATTCGTCCATCTATCCATCTATCCGTCCATCTATCCATCTATCCGTTTATCCGTCCATCTATCCATCTATCCATCTATCAATCTATTTATCCTTCTGTCCGCCTATTCATCCATCTATCCATCCATTTATCCTTCTGTCCGCCTATTCATCCATCTATCCATCTGTCCATCTATCTGTCTATCTATCCATCTTTCCGTCTATCCATCTATCCATCTATTTATCCATCTATCTATCTATCTATCTATCTATCTATTCGTGTATCCATCTATCTATCTATCTATTCGTGTATCCATCTATCTATCTATCTATTCGTGTATCCATCTATCTATCATCTGTCTGTCTATCCATCCATCTATCTATCTATCTATCTATTTATCTATCCGTTTATCTATCTATATGTCCATCTATCCGTCTATCTATCAATCTATCTATCTATCTGTCTATCTATCGATCTATTTTTCTATCCATCTATCTATTGATCTGTCTATCTATCCATCTATCTATTGATCTGTCTATCTATCCATCTATCTATTGATCTGTCTATCTATCCATCTATCTATTGATCTATCTATCTATCCATCTATCTGTCTATCTATCCGTCTATCTATCTATCTGCCTATTTATCTATCTATCTATCTATCTATCTATCTATCTATCTGTCTATTTGT